>NW_004443938.1:1027455-1030267 GCF_000243295.1 Trichechus manatus latirostris | reverse complement strand
CTTCAGGTCTGAATGGACCTGACCCGATGAATGACAGAGTCTGTGCAGTGTCTGCAGATCCTTCAGGTCTGAATGGACCTGACCCGATGAATGACGGAGTCTGTGCAGTGTTTGCAGATCCTTCAGGTTTGAATGGACCTGACCCAATGAATGATGGAGTCTGTGCAGTGTCTGCAGGTCCTTCAGGTCTGAACAGACACAACCACGTGTTTCTGCAGAAGACTGAAGGCAGTACTTAGATGACATCATCACTGAATTCTCCAAGTTGCCGCTGGGCTAATCTGCATGCAAGATATACTCTAAGGCTGTCTCAAAGTGTGGTCATAGGAGCTTGTTGGAAACGCAGACCCTCAGCCCCACCCAGCCGCTGAGTCACAGCCCGGATTTTGACAAGACCCCAGGTGAGATGTATTCACATTGAAGTCTGCACCTGGCACTCTGTGAGGGGAACACCTACCCTGGCACAGAGGGTGAAGGGCTTCCTACAGGGCACCAGGGGAAGAGAAGAGAAGGCCAACCACACCCACTGGGCAGCCTTCTTCAAACATTTAACACGCTGGTTGACAGGAGCCTGTACAAAGTGTTCCCTTGGTTGGGAAACACTCTAGGGAGTTTTCTCATTGTATAGAACTGCCTTGCTTAGCAGCCGAGCTCTTAACCACTGCACCACCTGGGCTCCAAACGTGTAGAAGGCGACCAGCCTGAACCCAGTAGGCAGTCAGTCCTGAAAACTTGATGTTTCAAGCTTACTGCTGTCCCCTTACCCTGTTTGTAATCAGTACGGGTCTAGACGTCCTGCTGTGAAGGGGGAGGCCAGCATCTTGGCCACAGGTGATAACCCATCACTGGCCAGCGTGTCTCTTTCACGACATCACTTTATTCACAATCAGTCAGTATTTCTCTCTTGCGAATAGAACTCTAGACAAGTAGCCCATTAAAAGTTACTACAATACACAGGTTGCAAAAACGTGTTAGTTGCTAATACAGTCACGTGAATTAAGCCATTTTTTCCTTTGTAGTTACTTTCTTTTTACATGAATAAAAAGACATTTGAAAATCACACTTGTGAGATTAGAGGCTAACTGGAATTTTAAATTACTCAGTTACATTTTAACACCAAGAGTTCTAGCTTCCTTCCGAACAAATATCTTTAGTTCGTTAAAAAAAAAAACAAAAAAAAACAAAACCTCAACAGATAACAGGCCCATTAGATTGAAAGGCAGGGCACGTCTGCAGGTGTTGTATGGATAGAAATGCTCGGAATAAGACAAAAAGGAGTGTTTTATGACCACATTCTTCGTTCTTACCAGAGGTCTGCCACATAGAGAATGTGTGGTCCCAGGGAGAGAGAGAAGGTATTACCAGCTCCCTGAGACAATCCTAGAGGCCCCCCCGACGCCCGCAGGGAATCCAGACCATGGCCCTCAGATGCACGGACACGCTCCAGCTGTCACAGCACCATCTGCAGGCCGAGCCTCACCTCTCTCTCACTGCGCCGCCATCCCTTATAGAAGGCGGGCTGGGATCCATGGAGTCAATTATTTAACATTGCTCCAGAAATAATTCACAGAGAAAGATGCCAGACGCAGACGCCACGTACTGTATGGCTGCATTTATGTGAAATGTCCAGCATCAGCAAATCCACAGTGACAGAAAGCAGAGGGGTGGTCCCAGGGGCTGGATGAAGTAGGGGATGGGGAGTGCCTGGGTAGTGGGCACAGAGATTTCTTCTGGGGCGATGAAAATGTTTTGGAACTAGACAGAGGTGGTGGTCACACAACACCATGAACGCACTAGATGCCACTGAATTGTACGCTTTAAATGGTTCATTTTATGTATGTGAAGTTGACCTCAATAAAAAAAAATTAAAAAATGTTAAACCAATAGAAGTGTGGGAATAAAAAAATGCACAGAATTATTGGTTATAATAGCATCAGGGAAATTATGTAATAATCCTAGGGTCTGAAAAAAATAATGCTGTACAAAGAACAAGAATCAAATCCAAAAACGCAGCCCATGGTAATAGCAGGGTGCTGCAGCGGGGAGCGCGCCCTAGGATTAAGTGGGGAAAAGGTGGTTTAAAGTGCACCGTCCGCAGATTTCCTGCGTATTTGTAAACCATTTTGAGGGATTTTTATGTGGGCATAAGCTAAAATAAATAAGGCATACCCTTCAGACTCTTTTAAGGAAAAATAAATACAGGGGAGATATTATGGCATTCCAAAGGCGTCTGGGCTGCATGCCCCTCATCTGCTCTGAAGGTAAGAGAAGTCCCGCTGGATGAGCAGCAATACTGCTTTACATGGGCTATTTCAACTACTAAAGGTAACAGACTGATTTCTACCCCCAGCAACTAATTTAGTGGGGCTCACAACATGCTAATCACCTCATTGAGAAATTTAGGGAGGAGCACCCCATGGCACTACACAGCTCCGCGGTCACCCCTGTCTACACAGCTCCATGTCACCTACATCCACACAGCTCCATGTCACTCCTGTCTACACAGCTCCATGTCACCCCTGTCTACACAGCTCCATGTCACTCCTGTCTACACAGCTCCATGTCACCTCCATCTACACAGGTCCATGTCATCCTGTCTACATAGATCCATGGCACCCCTGTCTATACAGCTCCATGTCACCCCTATCTACACAGCTCCATGTCACCCCTGTCTACACAGATCCATGGCACCCTGTCTACACAGCTCCATGTCATCCTGTCTACACAGATCCATGGCACCTGTCTACACAGCTCCATGTCACCCCTGTCTACACAGCTCATGTCATGCCATCTACACAGCTCCATGTCACCC
>NW_004443938.1:1018578-1027355 GCF_000243295.1 Trichechus manatus latirostris | reverse complement strand
ATGTCACCCCTGTCTACACAGCTCATGTCATGCCATCTACACAGCTCCATGTCACCCGTCTACACAGCTCCATGTCACCCCTGTCTACACAGCTCCATGTCATCCTGTCTATACAGCTCCATGTCACCCGTCTACACAGCTCCATGTCATCCTGTCTACATAGATCCATGTCACCCCGTCTACACAGCTCCATGTCATCCTGTCTACACAGATCCATGTCATCCTGTCTACACAGTTCCATGTCACCTGTCTACACAGCTCCATGTCACCCGTCTATACAGCTCATGTCACGCCATCTACACAGTTCCATGTCACCCATCTACACAGCTCCATGTCATCCGTCTACACAGCTCCATGTCATCCCTGTCTACACAGCTCCGTCACCCTGTCTACACAGCTCGTCACGCCATCTACACAGTTCCATGTCACCCATCTACACAGCTCCATGTCATCCTGTCTACACAGCTCCATGTCACCCATCTACACAGCTCCATGTCACCCGTCTACACAGCTCCATGTCATTCTGTCTACACAGCTCCATGTCACCCGTCTACACAGCTCCATGTCATCCTATCTACACAGCTCCATGTCACCACTGTCTCGTTCATGTCCTTGAGGATCTGTGGCCTCCCTCCTGACTTAGAGCCCCCAAGTTGGTTTCTTCCCACCTGTCCCCTCCAGCCTTTCACAACACAAGAGCCCAGTGAGTCTCTCACACGTGGCAGAGCCAGACAGCACAGATGTTTAGCTCTGAGGTGCACACCTCTCTGACACTGTCCAGGCAGTCCCCGACTTACGATGACAAAACTGCACTCCCACCATCTGTGTTTCGCTGCTGTTCGGCACGTCTTATTGTTAGTGACGTGGACTGCGTGCAATGTCGAAATACAGCTGTAAGTTTATACGTAATGTTTCCAATCCCCAAAAGCAAATGAAAATCAGATTTATAAAGATACTGATAATAAAAGGGAATAATAAGACTTAACTCACGCTGCATTAACCCTCTTGGGTCCTCAAGCTCCTTCCCGCCTCACGGCCTTCACTCTGGCTGTGCCCATGGCCTGGTGCTTCCCCAGATACCTGCACCTTCATGACCCCCCAGGCTCTACTCAAAGGTCACTCAGTAAGTCTTTCCTGAGCCGTCGGGGGTGCAATCCCCGCCCGCACATGCACCCCTCTTCCCTCCGTCCTGTCCTCTGTGGGACTCAGCGCCTCCTAATACACCTGTTCACGGTTACTGTTTGTTTGCCCCCCAGCCATGCACAATCACACTGCAGAGGAAGCCCGTGAGGACGGGACGGGGACCGTGTCCTGTCACCAACCACACCTGAACACAGAGGGCACCTGGCATGCGTGCTGGAGTCACGCAGGTTTGTTAACAACGGCGCAACCACAGTCCGTGCTTAAGATGCTAGTACACACGTGTGGGAGAAATTCACTTAATGACATTTTACCGATGGGAACAAAGAGATCAAATGACTTGTTCAAGTCAGGCAGCCAGTAGGTGGTAAAGGCGAGATCCGCCTGCTTCTGGCTGAGCCACGGGCTGGCACTGGCTCATGGCAGGGCTCCCCTGGAGCTTAGTTTATTGTTACACTAAGCATACACGGCTTTCTCCTACCACCTAACAGGTAAACAAGCCTAGTGGAATTTTCATCACCATATAGGAAAAAACAAATCTGTACTTGTGTACACGTAGTCTGTAGTTCAGGATTTTAACTGTTTTAAAAGGCCTCTATCCCTCTATTTAGGCTAAAATAATCACACTTCCTTGAGGTCACCGTCCACCTAAGCCAATGAATTTCACAGCAGCCTGCGCCGCCATCCCCAGCTGTTTGCAGGAGACTTGGGGGTTATTTGGGGGAGGGGCTGCTGGTGTGTGTGAATGCAGGGAGGGGGAGGAAGATGGGGACGAGAGATGGAGAAACGGTCATAAGATGTGAAAAGTGCTGTAACAATCCCATCAACAGGAAATGACTCAGGGGGTTAAATGAACTGTTCCCATCAAGTGTCCAGATTTTCTGCCTTTTAGATGTGTCTCCTCCTGGCTCTATCCCCACACACTCCAAGCTGACACACGTTCAGAGGGGTCCTTGCCGTACTTGTTCCTGTCTCTGAGACACTCTGCCACCTTTCTGTGATGAAGTGTCTTTCTCTCCTTTTCAATACCCACGTCAGAAGGAAGTTCTGGCGCCATTTTTATTTTTAGAAAAAGCAATATTAAAATATGCTCTGTCAAATTTTCATTGAATCTTTATAACATACCTTAGAATACCAATTGAAGAATGAATTGTCACAAAAGGATAAATAAATAAAATAATAAAATGGAAAGGCAGAAAAAAAGCAGATCAGCCACGCTACAGTGGAAGGATTTCTGGGTTTGGACTCAGAATTTCTGCTTCAGAACCTTCCCTACCGTTGAGTGATTGTACGACCCTGCTCCAACTCACCCTTGCTTATCTCAGTTCCTTTTCTAGATATACAAATGAGAACACCTTCTTTTCAGGGCTTGTTTGAAGTGCTGTGTGAACATTATAACTTGCTATAGAAACACAAGGATGCCTTTTCGAGACACAATTCTCCCAGAACTAACTGCCAGAGGTTCCCATAAATGCCACGGAGTGTGACACCTAGAGGGATTCTGGTCCTGACACGTGGGACTAGACCACATCCCAGAGCCTGGGACCAGCAGAGAGTTTGAAGAGGCAGAACGAAGTAACAGAAAGAAATAGATCCACAACTCGCATATCCCTAACTGCGCTCAGCCACAGGCCTGCTGATGGGTGAAATGAAGACATTCTTCTCCATAACCCTTTAAGTCATGTTTAACTCCAAAGTGATACTATGCTAGTTCTGCTAAAGCTTTACGTGAACAAACAGATTAGCAAAGAAGTCATAATCATCAGAAGCAGTGAAGTAATGACGAGTGGAATGCTCTTCCTGGGTTAAGTAGTCTGAGAAACCCAAAGCAAGCTAAGCGAGTGGAGCTGGACGTGCGCGCTTGATTTGACAGCCCGACGCACATGCTCGCATCGACCTCGAGGTCAGCAAAAACTTAGTGGCTTGGCAGGACAAAAGCAGATGGGTACGAATGTCCACAGGACGCTAAAGGAACACTTCATGGCTTCTGCAACAAGCGAGCGGTGTGCCCACTCACGTAGCGATCCATCTGATCAAGGAAATATGCACAAATATGCTCGCCAGGAGTTCTGCAGGGAAGTCACTGTGGCAATATGATTAACGGCCCTAATTGTTCGTTCTAGTCTTATATAAATCATTACTGGCAAAATGCAATTCTAAACATTAAAATGCAGGGAGTAGAAGCAAATAAGGAGCCCTGGCGGTGCAACGGTTAAGTGCTCAGATGTTAACCTAAAGACAGCAGTTCGAACCCACCCAGTGGCTCTGTGGAAGAAAGACCTGGCAATCTGCTCCTGTAATGACCACAGCCTAAGGAACCCTATGGGCAGTTCTGCTCTGTGACGTGGGGTCGCTCCGAGTCAGAACCGACTTGACAGCAAACAACAACAACAACAGAAGCAAATAAACGTATCGGAGCAACGTATCTCCCTAGACTCTCCAGCATCCTAGATCCCAAAGAGCTGGAGCAGCAAAACGAAATTTGTCGGTGCACAGCTTCTGTGGTCCCAGATCCTCCGCGCTGCAGTTCAAGCAGAGACTGTACCACCAACCTCTGCTCAGTCACTACTGTAATGTGTAATCGCAAAGAGGATTAACTGGATTTTCTAAACGGTGCGTTAACAAACCCTCCTAGACTACCTGACAGCCTGAACGTGAAACATAAAACTCACTTGTTTCTAACGATTTACCATTTTAAATGTGTTTTAAAAGTAGATTGGCTATAAAGATTAGTTTTCTAGAACTTTTCATGACAGATTTGTATTTTTGCCCCTACAATAAGATAAATACCTTTAGCTGAAAAACAATGTAATTTCTAGGTTACAACAAAATGAGTAAAGTGGTTAGAAATAATTGTTATCATAACCACTTAAAAATGTGGATTAATTTATTTCACCAGCATTCACTGAGTATTTGATCTATATTGGGACTAGGTTGACTAACAGAAATAAAAATGAAAAACTATCTTTGTTCTTGAGGACCTCAAATTCTAGTGGAGGAGACAGATGTATAAAAAGGGAATTTACACTGTAACACAAGGACTGCTGCTCACCTCAGTATCTACAAACCTACGGGGTCTGAGAATCTCACGGAGTACAGCCCTTGAACGAGGCCTGAAGGACGAGCAGGAAACTGTGGAAGAGTGGGAAACACATTCCGGGCAGACAGGAACATGGGGTGGTCCAAGGGCCAAGGATGATCCCAGGAAAGTAGGACAGTTCACACTGACTGGGGCACAGAATGTGGTGTGGGGACAAGGAAGGTGGTAAGATGAAGCTGAGGGGAGACTTAGTGAGGCCTGATAAACCCCATCTGCCAAGCGAAGGAGTCCGGACTAAGTCTATAGGCAATGGGTGTGCACACACACATATAGGTTATATTTTTCACTAAAATCCTTCAGGGGAAAAATTAAAATTTTAAAATGATAGAGTAAAACTATGACCAGACCACGCAAGAGGTCCATCACAGTATAACTGACTGGGTGCACTGAGCAATCCTTCAGGACAGCGGCGGGCCGGGACTCTCCCGGAGCAGTCAGAGGATGATGCCACGTTTGAGAGGTGCTATTAGGAGAGGCAGGAATGTTCCCCACTAGGCAATTACAGCGACAACCAGACCACAGGGAGAACAACCCAAAACCACGATTATGCTTTTGAAATCACAAAAGATTAAGTATTAAACAGTAGATTTCACCCTCAAAACACAGAACAAACAAATATGACAATTTTGTTTTTCCAGTTTTGCGTAACTCATGGTGAAGCTCACATAGCCTGGCAGAAGACATTTGCAAAAATGTTTACATATGCTAATGTAAAAACACAAATTCAGCTTAAATTTTATGCTTCCAATAAAAACGTCTCATCCAGGAAGTACTCCTTTCTGTGTTCAAACCAGCAGGCTTCACTTGCATTTCATCAGAAACTGGCCCAAATGCAACACTGTCTTTGACTTTGTCTTTCCGACTAGCAGTGATTTCTTCTGTCGATAAAGGGATTTCTTCACTAACGTACACTTGTGTTTAATTTTTAAGCATATCTGAATTTAGAAATGTCTCATTTTTTTTTTTAACAAGTAAGTCCAATATGTGATATGTTGGCCTTAGGAAGCATTTACACATAAATCTATTGTTGGGGTTCCATGAACGAAAAGAGAAACTAACGTTTTAAAATACATACATATACACATAGTTTAAATATATTAAATGCGTATTTAATATATTAATGTACCTATTACATATTAAATATATATTTACTTTACATTAATGTATTTAACATATGTTAATATAAACATATTACATATAAATAATACAGTTCCATATATATTTAATACAGGTAATGAGTGCTCACAATCCATCAGGCTACCAACACTGAACTACGGGCCTCAAGAGTAAGATCTGAGCTCGGATCTCAGCAGAGTCCAGCTCTCAATTACAAACGTGGATCTTCCTGGGGAAATGAGTGGAGATCCATAGGTAAGACTAAGAGTATGGATAGTTGAGTGCTGGGCAGTCTTAGTGAGGAAGACAGCTCACCTGCCAGGTGACCCGCTACACCACCTCTGGATAACTTAATAATACAGTCTCTCAAAGTACAAGCTGTGACCCAATTCACCAAAATCCTGAGACTTTTGTGAATAACTTGGACTTTGAGGCTCATCTGTGGATCTACTGAAATAGAACATCTGGATGGGGCCCAGAAACCTTTATTTTTTTCAGAAACACACTAGCAAATTTTTATGCAAGTAAATTTTGCATACCATGATTTTCCAATCCAATCATTTGGTGCTCACCAACACTAAATCCACTACTTGCCCAGAGTGCATAAACCATAAATCTAGAGCGTAACAAAATCTTCATTCAGACTACTGTTAGCCACGAGGACGTTACTGGTGCTTGAATCCTGGAATAAACTCTGCTGTTAATGACTCGGGGTCAGAATCTTTACTTCTGCCCTGTAAGACATCATACTCATTCCACGGGGAAGTCACAGGGCTGACAGGTCTGGACGGTTTCCAGCACAAAAAAATGACCTCCTACCACTCTCAGAGTTTGGTTTTCCTTCCCTTTCTGCTGAAGGAATTGTGTCAGCAACCACAAATCTTGAAATCAACCACTGATTTTTCATCTTCTTAATTTATCCTTTGTGGAATAAGAAAAGATCAATATTATGTGTGGTAGATTCTTTTAGCTATTATAGGAATTATCCGAATATTTAAATAAGTAATGTGACAATGGCAGGCTACCTAACCCTCTAGTCTGTATGATATTTAGATTCATGGTTTGGCTGTCAACTTTGCTGGAATCTGCAGAACGTTTTCCAAAAGGAAGGTACTGTGGATTCCTTCACAGTGGAGTGGACATTTATGATGTGAGCACGATAAGACGGGCAGGGAATATCTGGGAATGATGCATTCTTCAGAACTAGAACACTGTATGTGAACACACATATTTGAAACCATTCAGTGGCTTAAAAAAGAATATTAATACCACATTAATAAAAAATATATATATTTCAAAAAAAGCAATTTTTAAAAAATTTTGATTTGGAATTCACTTCTAGTCAATAAATCTAATGTGGAGAACATCTTGTGAGTCTCTGTGTCTCTACAGCGAGTAAGGAATGGTCTCAGTCTCACATCTGCCCCTGGAAGTCCTGTGCATCTCCCGGCTACTTCTCCCAGGAGACTTCTCAGTTTTCTCTGTGGTAATTATGATCTCTTCCATTCTTACAAGCACTTTGGGTGTATTCTGGTAGGGCACAGTGTTTAAGATGAGGTCTGATGTCAGATTTGTGGGGTGCAAATTCTAGCATATCCACTTACCAAATATATGAACTTGTTCAACTATTTTAACTCTTTGTGACTCAGTTTTCTTCTCTGTAATATGAAGGTACTTAAGTGCCTACTTTTCAAAGTTGTGAGGATCAAATAAATAAAATGCTGAGAATTATGACAGTTAACGCTTAAGTACCCAATAAATATAAGTAAATGTTTAAAATGAACTCAAATCATTATTCCTTTGGATAAAAACAAGAATATGGCTTTATCTGGGAGTATCATGCATGTGGCCAAGAAAAGCATGTCCTAAATGAGCCCCATTTAGTGCCATGTGAAGTAGACTGGTATGCCCTTCGCAGGAAACACTTGTGGCATTGGAGGAAAACCAGACCTGAGCGGTCATGCCTCGTACACTTGAGTTCAGACAAACGCGAGCTTGAATCCCAGCTCTGTCACTTACTGGATGTTAGACACTGGTTAATTTAACCTCTATAATCCTCAGTCATCTGTCCTGTACATACAATAACCATTAGGATTACTTTGGTGGTGCAGTGGTTAAGAGATCGGCTGCTAACGAAACGGTCATCAGATCAAATCCACCAGCTGCTCCTTGGAAACCTTATGGGGCAGTTCTACTCTGTCCTATAAGGTCGTTATGAGTAGCAATGGACTCAACGGCAACAGGTTTGGGAATTATTTTTTATATCATTTACAGGAGCCCTGGTGGCACACTGGTTAACAGTTTGGCTGCTACCCAAAAGGTCAGCATTTCAAATCCATTAGTTACACCTTGGAAACCCTATGGGGAAGATTTACTCTGTCCTATAGGGTCTCTATAAGTCAGAATCAATTTGACAGCAATGGGTCTATCATTTATATAGAATATAGATATATATACATATAGGCTATTATTTATTTATATATATTTTTCTTATGAATGGCATTACATTCATCATGGAAAAGAACATTTCAAGATCTAGCCTGAAGTATAACGCTGTCAGTGATAGGATAATATCCATACACCTACAAGGAAGGCCAGTTAATACAACCATTATTCAAATTTACACACCAATCACTAAAGCCAAAGATGAAGAAACTGAAGATTTTTGCCAACTTATACAGTCTGAAATTGTTCAAACATGCAGTCAGGATGCATTGGTAACTACTGGTGATGGGAATACAAAAGTTGGAAAAAAAGAAGAAGGATTGGTAGTTGGAAAATACGTCCAGAAACACCACCAGAGATTGCACGATAGAATTTTGCAAGACCGATGACTTCTTCATAGCAAACATCTTTTTTTCAACAACATAAATGGCGAGTGTACATATGGACCTCACCAGATGAAATACACAGAAATCAAATCGAATACATCTGTGGAAAGAGACTATGGAAAAGCTCAGTATCATCAGTCAAAACAATGCCAGGGGCTCACTGTGGAACAGACAAGCAATTGCTTATATGCAAGTTCAAGCTGAAGTTGAAGAAAATTAGAACAAGTCCACAAGAGCCAAAGTATGGCCTTGAGTATATCCCACATAAATTTAGAGACCATTCCAAGAATAAATCTGATGCATAGAAAACTAATGACCAAAGACCAGATGAGTTGTGGAATGACATCAAGGACATCATATATGATGGAAGCAAGAAGTTATTCAAAAGACAAGAAAGATGGGTGAAGGGTGAGACAGTACACAATACAGGGGAAACTAGCACAACTTGGACAAGGAAAGGTCATGGAAACCCCATAGACACTTCCAAACTCCCTGAGGGACTGAACTGCTGGGTGGACGGCTGTGGGGACCACGGTCTCGGGGAACATCTAGCTCAACTGGCATGACACAGCTTATAAAGACAATGTTCT
>NW_004443938.1:1012263-1018478 GCF_000243295.1 Trichechus manatus latirostris | reverse complement strand
GGATCGAAGACTTAAATATAAAATCGAAAACAATAAAGATCACAGAAGGAAAAATAGGGACAACACTTTGAGCCCTAATACATGGCATAAACACAATACGAACCATAAGTAACAACGCACAAGCACCAGAAGAGAGACTAGATAAATGGGAGCTCCTAAAAATCAAACACTTACGCTCATCAAAAGACTTCACCAAAAGAGTAACCTATAGACTGGGAAAAAAACTTTGGCTATGACAAATCTGATCAGCGTTTAATCTCTAAAATCTAGAAGATACTGCAAAACCTCAACAACAAGAAGACAAATAACCCAATTAAAAAATGGGCAAAGGATACGAACAGGCACTTCGCCAAAGAAGATATTCAGGCAGCAAACAGACACACGAAGAAATGCTCACTCACGATCATTAGCCATTAGAGAAATGCAGACCAAAACTACAATGAGATATCATCTCACCCAACAAGGCTAGCATTAATCCAAAAAACACAAAATAATAAATGCTGGAGAGGTTGTGGAGACACTAGTAGACTTATACACTGTTGGTCGGAATGTAAAATGATATAACCACTTTGGAAATTGATTTGGTGCTTCCTTAAAAAGTTCGAAATAGAAGTACCATACAATCCAGCTATCCCGCTCCTTGGAATATATTCTAGAGAAATAAGAGCCTTTACACGAACAGATATATGCACACCCATGTTCACTGCGGCACTGTTCACAATAGCAAAAAGTGGAAACAGTGTAGGTGCCCATCAATGGATGAATGGATAAACAAATTATCATGTATCCACACAATGGAATACTACCCAATGATAAAGAACAATGATGAACCCGTGAAGCATCTTATAACATGGAGGAATCTGGAGGGCATTATGTTGAGTGAATTTAGTCAGTCACAGAAGGACAAATATTGTATAAGATCACTATTATTAGAACTCAAGTTTAAACACAGAAGAAAACATTCTTTGATGGTTACAATGGTGGGGAGGGAGGGTGAGGGTTATTTATTAACTAGATAGTAGATAAGAATCATCTTAGGTGAAGGGAAGGACAGCACACACTACAGGGGAAGTCAGCACAACTGGACTAAACCAAAGCTAAGAAGTTTCCTGAAGACAAACACTTTGAGGGACAGAGTAGCAGGGGTAGGGATCTGGGGACCATGCTTTCAGGGGACATCTAGGTCAACTGGCATAACAAAGCTTATTAAGAAAATGTTCTGCATCCTACTTTGGAGAGTGGCGTCTGGGGTCTTAAAAGCTCGTAAGCGGCCATCTAAGATGCATCAATTGGTCCCAATCACCTGCAGTAAAGGAGAATGAAGAACACCAAAGACATAAGGAAAAGTATTAGCCCAAGAGACAGAAAGGGCCACATAAACCAGAGACTTCATCAGTTTGAGATAAGAAGAACTAGATGGTGCCCAGCTACCACCAATGACTGCCCTGACAGGGAACACAACAGAGAGTCCCGGCTGGAGCAGGAGAAAGGCGGGGTGCAGAACTCAAATTCTAGTAAGAAGACCAGACTTAGTGGTCTGACTGAGACTGGAGGAATCCCAGAAAGCATGGCCCCTGGACTCTCTATAAGCCCAGAACTAAAACAATTTCCGAGGCCAACTCTTCAGACAGGGATTGGACTGGATGGGGGGACATAAAGTGAGACTCGTGAGGAGTGTACTTCTTAGCTCAAGTAGGTACAAGAGACTAAACGGGCAGCTTCTGTCCAGAGGTGAGATGGGAAGGCAGAGAGGGTTAGAAGCTGGTTGAATGGACATGGGGAATCAGAGTGTGCTGTCACAGAATGGGGAGAGCAATTAGGGTCACATAACAATGCAGGTATCAATTTTTGTATGGGAGACTAATTTGAACTATAAACTTCATTTAAACTACAACAATAAACAAAAAAAATAAAGAAAGACTTCATCTCACATACTTTGTACATGTTATCAGGATGGACCAGTCCTTGGAAAAGGATATTACGCTTGGTAAAGTAGAGGGTTGGCAAAAAAGAGGAAGACCCTCAACGAGACAGATAGACACAGTGGCTGCAACAATGGGCTCAAGCAGAGCAATGATTGTGAGGATGGTGCAGGAGCAGGCAGTGTTGCGTTTTGTTGTACATGGGGTCGCTATGAGTTGGAACTGACTCAACAGCAGCTAACGACAACAACAACATACACTGAGAAAAGAAAAAAAACCCAACCCGTACAAGTTCCACATAGTAACTTTCCTCTTGGTGGAGGAGAAAGCTATTCAAGAACCTAAGAGATCATATAATACAACAGCCTAATTTTAGAGATGAGGAAGTCAAGGCTCAAAAAGATTTGGTGAGGAAATACATGGGTAAATATATAAGTTTTTTCTTCTTATTATTTAATCTTTTTAAAAGATAACTGTTTAAACAGTAACAATAATGATGACGACAATGATATGGTATGGAATTTATAACATATGTAAAAGTAAAATAAATGGCAATAATAGCAAAAAGGCCAGACAGCAGAATTGCAAATTTAACTTTATAAGGTCCTTATACTATAGATAAAGTGGTATAATATTATAGTATAAGGTGAATGGTTATAAGTTAAAGATGTATATGCTAAACCTTAGAGCAACCTGAAATTAATAAAACTAATAAAGAGCTATGCCTAAAAAAAGCCAACAAAGGTGAGAAAATGGAAATATAAAAAATATCCAATTGAGTAGAAAAAGTGAATAAAGAACAGATGGAACAAATGGAAAACAAATAGCAACATGGTAGTCTTAAACATAACCATATTAATAATAACATTAAATGTAAATGATCTAAATACCGCAAATAAAAGGCAGAAATAGTCAAACTGATAAAAGAGCAAGATCCAAATTTATGTGGCCTATAAGAAATGCACTTCACACACAAAAACCCAAATATGTTAAAATTGAGACAACAGAATGATACATCTGCTAACATTAACAAAAAAGAAGGCTGGAGTGGTTATATTAATGTCAGAGAAAGTATATTTCAAAGCAAACAAAAATAACAGTGATAAATGATGACAAATATGGAAACTGAATTAGATGAATTTTTATTTTGTCTAAAAGATAAGGGATGGTCAAGTGAAAAGAAAAAATAAAGAGAGAGAGTCATGAACCGTTATCATTCTTGTAAACAGTCACTTGACTACTTGTCTAGAGACTAATCCTAAAAGAATTGAAAATCATTCTAATATTCATTTTATTCCAAAGAGGAGACAATTGCCAAGAAGTAGTCAAGATCCATATTACTTTAAGATAGCTTTGAGTTTCCCAAGGAAAATAAAAGATATTTCTCATTATAATCAAATATTTTATCTAAAAACAACGTATTAATCATTGTTCTTCTATGGATGTTGGAAATGAAATCCAGAATGACAGATCACTATCCCTAAAAAGCAGAGTGGTTAAGAATGAAGGCTTTGAAGTCATAATGACCTAAGGTTAAAATTGTGCCTTCTTCACTTACTTAGTTATGTGTACTTGACATATTAACAATACTGAGTTGTTCAAACCATGAACATGGTATATGTTTCCATTTATGTAGGTCTCCATATATAAATGGGGGGTTGGGGAAGTTGGAATACATAGAAACCAGTAAGGAAATATCTGTACAATCTCTTAGAAATAACAAGAGGAACAGGACAGGTGGCAAAGAGAGGGAGTAGAGAAGATATGAGAAGTGATTTGGTAACTGAACGAATTATATTTAATGACCAAGTGAACATGGTGGTAACGGAGAGCAAGAACACCAGGATAACTCCCAGTTCTCCAGCTTAGGTAGATGATTGGTGGGACAAACGATCAAGATAAGGAAGACAGAAGGACCCTACGCTTCGTCTGGATGCAGTGTATGGAGTTTGAAGTGCTGCGGGGCTTCTAGTTAGAAACACCCAGTAGCAGATGGAATTTGGGTCTCAAGCTTGGAGATAAGTTGGGGCATTCAGTAAAGGCGTAGAGACAGTAGTTCAAGTTATGGAAGAGGACAGGAAGCTCCAGAGACAGCACAAAGAGTGAGGAGAGAATAAAGTTCACAGCAGAGCTCCAGAGAAATCCTGCACTTAGAGCAAGAGATTTCAGTGCCGGCTGCACAGGAACCATGGCCACCACCGTGACAGTTTAATTGGTCTCAAGTAGATCTGGGGCACTGGTACTTTATAAAAACTTTTCCAGTGATTCCAAAGTGCAGCCAAGGTTGAGAATCGCTGAATTCAAGTGCAGAGCAAATGCAGTCGATAAAAAGATAGAAACAAAGCCAAAGGAGTGACCACTAAATCAGGTGTGAGTAGTGGCCAGTGGTTATAAATCTAAGAGGAGCTGCAAGCATTGCTGATGAAAAGCCTGATCCTGAACACTTCAAATGTTCAACTAAATCAGACCACACCTAGCTACTACTTCAGAAATGCACCTATACTAGCATCAGTATGGCTTAGCTAACCAATGGCTGTTTTCAATTGGAAACATTAAGCATACAGGGTCACTGACTCAGCAGCAATGTGTTGTGCTTTTTTTGTTGTTGTTTGTTTCCATTATTAAAGTTGTTATTGCAGTTATGTTGTTTCCATGAGTTCTCTGTGACTGTTGCAATAAATTATCAAACCCAACAGAGGAAGAGTGCCGTGGGGAGAATGGCTGGTGTTAGAAATGGTGGAGAAATTGGAGAACGGGGGTGTATTTGACCTCCACCTCATAGGAAGTAGCTTCTTGTTGACTCTTATGCTCATGATGTCCAAGAAAGTTCTATAACTACTACTCAAATAAATTAATAAATTATTGTATATACAACTGACTAACTGATTAGTGAATGATATGTTAAGTCTGCTAGATTTTATTTTATAGCTAAACCTCTTAATACTTTTGTAGAGTTTTGAATTTTATTTGTTTTTCGTATGTGTTAGTAACAATCACTCAAAGTCCTTCATTGGTCATTAGAACATGGACTTCATTCTTCCACATTAACATTCAACACAATCTCACTTTAAAAATAACAACAGAAGATCTGTGTTCCCTCCACTTGCAGAGCATGTTGCTAATTTTAGTCTTCGTAGGCTCTCAAAACACACTCCTAAGTCCTATTTCTACCTATTTCTTTCCTTTTCCAAAAGTCTGATTCACAGATTTAGAAATAAACCATATAACATGTGAACTGGCATCCAAATGGGCAAAACTATGAAATCAAAATTACTTTGAAAATGTTTTAAACAGTATAATTTTTAAATTTTGCCACCTTTAAGAAGGGTTCAAATTTTGATTCTTTTCAATATGAGGTATAAATATATATACACATAAACACACGTACACGTAAATATGTATGTAAAATACATGTAATATATGTATATGTGAAGATATATATGTATCTTTATATATAAAGATGTATGTATGTGTATATAAACACATATATAGACACATGTATTTTTAAACTAAAAGAATATATATTATACATTCAATGTAACTATCAAGGCTTACTTTTTATTAATTTTTAGCTATATTTGTATAACACAACCAACTGGTTGAATAAAAAATTTCATATTTACACAAGGTCAAACAAACAATTTGCCTCTCATTAAGAGAACCAGTTATTCTGGCATTGTATAAGCACAGCACTAACAAATAATACTCGTTCATAATTGTACCCTTAACTTTCTAAACGGAATTTCTCAGCTTTGTCACTTCCACTTTCACCTGTGCCATGAAACCCCAATCCCCTCTGACCCTCACATGTAAACTCTCCTTGCCTCACCTAGTCTTCTCAGGAGAAAACACAATGCTGGTATACAGCTTTCTTAATTCACAATTTCTTATTTCATCTTATTTACTCCTAAGCCATTCGCTGCTAAATGAAACTATTCCCCCTACATTTTGTCATCGTTCATTCTCTCATAACCATTTTCATACTGAAACATGTGACTCTGGCCACATTAGCCTTGCAGTTTGTGTACCTTCTTGGCTTCCTGAGGTGATGAACCAGAACGTTCATTCTTCAATGGACTTCATCAAGAAACAATGTTCATGAAAAATAGAACTTCTTCCCTTTTTTCTCTTTCCTTCTCAAAACTGTATTTAGGACATACTTTATTCATTCATTAAAATATCTCAATGGCAGTTAACAAAGACAACGTTCTACATTCTACCTTGGTGAGTAGCGTCTGGGGTCTTAAAAGCCTGTGAGCAGCCATCTAAGATACTCCACTGGTCTCACCCCTT
>NW_004443938.1:1010999-1012163 GCF_000243295.1 Trichechus manatus latirostris | reverse complement strand
GTTGTGGGGTTGTTAAGCAATGTCATAAAACAATATGTGTACTACTGTTTCATGAGAAACTATTTGTTCTGTAAGCCTTCACCTGAAGTACAATAAAAGAAAAAAAAAAAGACAAGAAAGAAAGAAAAGACCAAAATGGATGTCAGAAGAGACTCTGCAACTTGCTCTTCAACATCAAGTAGCTGAAGAGAAAAGAAGAAAAGATGTAGTAAAAGAGTTGAACAGATTTCAAAGGGCAGCTCAAGAACACAGAAGTAAATTATGATAATGACATCTGCAAAGACCTGGAGTTAGAAAACCAAAGGGGAGAACACACTTAGCATTTCTCAAGCTGAAAGAACTGAAGAAAAAAATCAAGCCTCGAGTTACAATACTGATAGATTCGACAGGGAAAATACTAAACAATGCAGGAAGCATAAAAAGAAGATGGAAGGAATACACAGAGTCACTGTACCAAAAAGAATTGGTCAATGTTCAACCATTTGAGGAGGAAGCATATGATCAAGAACTGGTGGCAATGAAGAAAAAAGTCCAAACTGCACTGAAGGCATTGGTGAAAAACGAGGCTCCAGGAACTGACAGAATACCAACTGAGACGTTTCAACAAACTGACGCAACACGGGAAGTGCTCACTCAACTATGCTGGAAAATTTGGAAGACAGCTACCTGGTCAACCGACAGGAAGAGATCCATATTTGTACTCATTCCAAAGAAAGATGATCTGACAGAATGAGGAAATTATCAAACAGTATATTAATATCACATGCAAGTAAAATTTTACTGAAGATCATTCAAAAGTGGCTGCAGCAGTACATTGACAGGGAGCTGCCAGAAATTCAAGCCAGAGTCAGAAGAGGTATGGAAGAAGGGATATCACTGCTGATGTCAGATGGATCCTGGCTGAAAACAGAGAATACCAGAAAGATGTTTACCTGTGTTTTATTGACTATGCAAAGGTATTCAACTGTATGGATTGTAACAAATTATGGACAACATTGTGAAGAATGGGAATTGCAGAACACTTAATTGTGCTCATGAGGAACCTGTACTTAGATCAAGAGGCAGTCATTGGAACAGAACAAGAGGATACTTTATGGTTTAAAGTCAAGAAAAGTGTGCATCAGGGTTGTATGCTTTCACCATACTTATTCAATCTGTATGCTG
>NW_004443938.1:1006410-1010681 GCF_000243295.1 Trichechus manatus latirostris | reverse complement strand
GCTACCAAGGCCTCTATCAGACTGAGTCCAGTATAGCTAGATGGTGCCCGGCTACCACCACTGACTGCTCTGACGGGGATCACAATAGAGGGTCCTGGACAGAACTGGAGAAGGGTGTAGAACAAAATTCTAACACACACAAAAAAAACAGATTTACTGGCCTGACAGAGACTGGAAAAACCCTGAGAATATGGCCCCTGGAAACCCTTTTAGCTCAGTGGTGAAGTCACTCCCGAGGTTCACTGTTCAGCCAGGGATTGGACAGCCCCATAAAATAAAACGGGGCTAATGAGGCACAGCAGTCCAGGGACAAGGGCTAGAGGGCAGAAGGGGACAGGAAAGGCTGGTGATAGGAAACCCAAGGTTGAGAAGGGACAGTGTTGACATGTCATGGAGTTGTTAACCATTGTCATAGGGCAATATGGGTACTAACTGTTAAATAAGAAACTATTTGTTCTGTAAACCTTCATCTAAAGTACAAAAAAAAAAAAAAGAACTATCTATGTGAGATCAAATTGACAACAGCAACTCAAAAGGTTTGATGGGAAGTCTAGGGGACAGTGAGTTAAAGATAATGGTGATGGAATAATTTGGAAAAGGATAGTGAGAATAGCAGCACAACTAGAAGAATGTAATCGATGTCACTGAGTTCTACATGCAGAAATTTTTGAAATGGTGTATCTTTGGCTATGTATATTTTCACCAAAACAAAAAAGGTCCTCCAAGGTTGAGAAGGGAGAGTGTCAACATGTCGTGGGGTTGTTAACCAATGTCATAAAACAATATGTGTACTGTTTATTGAGAAACAATTTGTTCTGTAAACCTTCATCTAAAGTACAATTTAAAAAATTTTTTTTTAAATGGCAACAGAAACCTACACACTCTTATCAATTAAAAATTTTCCAGTATTACAAAAATTAACTCAGTTTAACCATGCTAAAAGATAATCTGATGCCAAATATTGAATTTCGAAAACAACTATCATCTGTATTTTACCCATAAATCAGTACACCCAATTCCCTGTCCCACAACTTGCTTGAGTTTTGACTTTGTTCTTTCCTCCTAACTCTCTTTCATTCTTGATCATTCCTCAGTCTTCCTGGAAGTGTCTTATTAATTGGATTAAAAAGGAGTCCAATAATCTTAAAAATATATTAAAAAGATTCAGAGTAGATATGGCAACACATATAATTAAGTAATAAAAGCAGGTACAGTACAGGAGATATAATATGAACTCGTTTTGGGGATAACTGAAGCACAATCAAGATGTATTATCTCAGTATTTTCTAAAAAAACCAAAAACCAAACCCACTGCTGTCTAGTCGATTCCAACTCATGTTCGGCTGCTAAGCAGAAAGTGGGCAGTTCGAATCCACCAGACGCTCCTTGGAAACTACTGGGCAGTTCTACTCTGTCCTATAGAGTTGCTGTGAGTCAGAATCGACTTGATAGCAATGGGTTTATTGTTTTAAAAGGGAAGAAAAATGTAAATCTAAGTATCCTTCAGTGGCAGGCTGGAAAAAAGATTAGAGTCAGTGAGGGAATGGAATGCTAAGAACCTTCAAGGCCTGGTGCAGGTGGTAGCCCTATGGTCAATGACATGACAAGATTTATTTATTCGTTTCCAACTTTCAACGTACTTCAAGGGTAAGCTATGTGCCAGGCACTGCAGATGCCCAGGATTGCAACAATAAATTGTGTAGTGAAAAAGAGCAGGTTAACAAACAGCGTGGTTCTACTTTTACACACACACACACACCCCAGGCCAAAGCACACACCCCAGGCCAAAGCACACAATATTATTCTCTGAATCAAGGTTTCAAATGTAAAAGAACAAAATGTAATAGAAAGATATTCACAAATATTCAAGAGTAATTAGTATTCAAATATTTTTACCTCTTCTACAAAATATTTCCCTCTACATTGATAATGATTGCTTATTATTCCATACAATTGATTTGCAATTGATGCTGTCTTCTTTTAATCTTTTCTTCTAATTAAGAAAGCTTCTTTAAATTTTGTGGTCCTCCTTCTGCATCAAATTCCTTTTGTAATAATTTTCAAATGCTGTTTTTACTTGCTTTCTTCCTTCTGTTTCAACTAGTGTTCACACTAGTGCAATATATAATCATACCTGCTATAGATATATCCATATTTTTCTAAAGCTCAGTTCCACACCTTTCTATATTTCTGTCAGGTCAAACGTGCAGAGGCACCGACTGTATCCTCTTACAGAAGAAAATACACTAGATTGTTCTTCCTCCGGAATACAGGTTTATCTCCTAAGTTCTTCTCCTACACTCAATGAAAATTGTTAAGTTTTCTTAGAAGTAAAATTTCACCAAAATAAAGTCTAACAGACATGAGAACATTGATGCAAGACCTGTGTGGAGCGGAGGTGCCCTACACAGAGTAAAGCTGTACCTGAGGAGCTGAGGGGCTGAAGGCCACCTGGGTAACTGTGTCCGTGTGTCCTCCCAGCCTGCGGGAAAAAGTACTTGACCCCATTTCATACAGGTAGACCTAACAAACAAACAAACACAGGAGGAAAAATTACTCTATGTGAGAAGAGTCAATAATCAAATGCACATTGTGCAGAACAGAGTTGTATTCTACAGCTGGTCAAGTGTCAGAGTAACAACTGACATCATTGACAAAACGTAAGCAAAGTCGTAGAACTGAATTTATGAAATACGTATAATCTCTTTTCCCTTTTAGATTTGTAAGATGTTAATGAATTAATATCATGCATTCTATTCCCTGTCATAAGTCTCCTCCGTACCCTATGAGCAGTTTTAAATATATGTTCATATTTGATGACTAATTTTAAGGAAAGTATACAGATTTGTGTTCCAACCTTAATTTGAGGTCTCACCTGGAGAGGAAAATGGTGACGTTATATTGTCTTTTCCCAAAAACTTGAGAGAGAACTATGCCTACTTTCCTTCCCACTAACTGGTTTAGAATTTGAGCACTTGAAGTAATTAGAATTATGCAACATCTGTTGACAGAGATCCCAGGTGATGCTGACGGTGCCGGTCAGGGGAACCACGTGGAGAATCACTGAGCTAGAGTAACCATAACATATGCATAGTATACCACTGTTGACAGAGCACTTTACAACTTCTACATCATATCATCTACAACAACCAGTTGAGTTACGTTCGTTTGGTATTATTAAGATTCCCGATTTTTTATGGAAGAAACCAGGATATGTAGAAAGTTACTGTTGTGTTGTTGTTAGGTGCTGTCCGGTTGGTTCCAACTCACACTGACCTTACAGACAACAAAACAAAACACTGCCCGGTCCTGCGCCATCCTCACGATCATTGTTATGCTTGAGCCGGCTGGTGCAGCCACTGTGTCAATCCACCTTGTTGAGGGTTCTCCTCTTTTTTCCTGACCCTCTACTTTACCAAGCATGATGTCCTTCTCCAGGGACTGGTCCTTCCTGATAACACGTCCAAAATATGTAAGACGAAGTCTCACCACCCCTGCTTCTAAGGAGCACTCTGGCTGTACTTCTTCCAAGACAGACTTGTTTGATTTTTTGGTAGCCTATGGCATATTCAATATTCTTTGCCAACACCACAACTCAAAGGTATCAATTCTTCTTTGGTCTTCCTTATTCAGTGTCCAGCTTTTGGATGCAGATGAGGCAACTGAAAACACCATGGCTTGGATCAGGCACACCTTAGTCTTCAAGGTGACATCTTTGCTTTTCAACACTTTAAAGAGGTCTTTTGCGGCAGATTTACCCCATGCAATGCGTCATTTGATTTCTTGACTACTGCTTCCATGGATGCTGATTGTAGATCCAACTAAAATGAAATCCTTGACAACTTCAATCTTTTTGCCGTTTATCATGATGTTGCTTATTGGTCCATTTGTGAGGATTTGTCTTTTATGTTGAGGTGTAACAATCCATATGGAAGGCTGTAGTCTTTGATCTTCATCAGTAAGTGCTTCAAGTCCTCTTCACTTTCAGCAAGCAAGGTTGTATTATCTGCATAATGCAGGTTGTTAATGAGTCTTCCTCCAATCCTGATGCCCCATTTTTCTTCATATAGAATAGCTTCTCAGATTATTTGCTGAGCATACAGATCGAATAAATATGGTGGAAGGATACAACCCTGACACACACCTTTCTATACTTTAAATCACACAGCATCCCCTTGTTCTGTTTGAACAACTGCCTCTTGGTCTATGCACAGGTCCCTCATAAGCATAACTGTGTTCTGGAATTCTCATTTTTCGCAATGTTATCCATA
>NW_004443938.1:987819-1006054 GCF_000243295.1 Trichechus manatus latirostris | reverse complement strand
AAGGGAAGCAAGCAGAGAGTTGGGGACCTCATACCATCAAGAAAGCAGTGCTGGGAGCAGAGCGCATCCTTTGGACCGGGGTCCCTGTGCACAGAAGCTCCTAGTCTGGGGGAACACCAAAGAGAAGAAGGCTGACAGAGAGAAAAAGCCTTCCCTGGAGCTGATGCCCTGAATTTGGACTTTTAGCCTACTTTGACTGTGAGGAAATAAATTTCTCTTCGTTAAAACCATCCACTTGTGGTACTTCTGTTATAGCAGCACTAGATGACTAAGACACATGTCCTCTTTTGAATACAGCTTGAATTTCTGGCAGTTCCCTGTCAATATACTGCTGCAACTGCTTTTGAAAGATCTTTAGCAAAATTTTACTTGCCTGTGATATTAATGATATTGTTTGATAATTTTCTCATTTGGTTGGATCATCTCTCTTTGGAATAGCCATAATAGTCGGTTGGCCAGGTCACTGTCTTCCAAATTTCTTAGCATAGACGAGTAAGCAATTTCAATGCTGCATATGTTTTTTGAAACATCTCAATTGGTATTCTGTCAGTTCCTGGAGTCTTGTTTTTCTCCAATGTCTTTGGTGCAGTTTGGACTTCTTCCTTCAGAATGATTGGTTCCTGATCACATGCTGCTTCCTGAAATGACTGAAGGTCGATCAATTCTTTTTGGTACAGTGATTCTGTGTATTCCTTCTATCTTCTTTTGGTGCTTCCTGTGTCGCTGAGTATTTTGCCCATAGAATCCTTCAATATTGCAATTTGAGGCTTGAATTTTTTCTTCAGTTCTTTTAGCTTGAATGTGTTCTTCTCTTTTGATATTCTAACTCCAGGTCTTTGCACATGTCAGCATAACACTGTACTTTGTCTTCTTGAGCCACCCTTAGAAATCTTCTGTCTAGCTCTTTAACTTCATCATTTCTTCCATTTACTTTAGCTACTTGATGATGAACAGCAAGTTTCAGAGTCTCTTCTGACATTCATTTTCGTCTTTTCTTTCTTTCCTGTCTTTTAAATGACTCTTGCTTTCTTCATGTATGATGTCCTTGATGTCATTCCACAATTTGTCTGGTCTCTGGTCATTAGTGTTCAACGCATCAAATCTATTTTTGAGATGGTCTCTAAATTCAGGTGGAATATACTCAAGGTCATACTTTGGCTCCCGTGGACTTATTCTAATTTTGTTCAGCTTCAATTTCAACTTGCATTATGAGCAGTTGATAGTCTGTTTTGTACTCGGCCCCTGGCCTTGTTCTGACTGATGATATTGAGCTTTTCCATAATCTCTTTCCACAGATGTAATCAATTTGAATCCTGTGTATTCCATCTAGTGAGGTCCACGTGTACACTCAGGGTATTTGCAATGAAGAAATCGTTGGTCTTGCAAAACTCCATCATGCGATCTCTGGCATTGTTTCTATCACCAAGGTCATATTTTCCAACTACTGATCCTTCTTCTTTGTTTCCAACTTTTGCATTCCAATCACCGGTAATTATCAATGCATCCTGATTGCATGTTTGATCAATTTCAGACTGCAGAAGTTGGTAAAAATCTTCAATTTCTTCATCTTTGACCTTAGTGGCTGGTGGGTAAATTTGAATAATAGTCATATTAACTGGTCTTCCCTGTAGGCATATGGATATTATCCTATCAGTGACAGCGTTGTACTTCAGGATGGATCTTGAAATCTCCTTTTTGATGACGAATGCAACGTCATTCCTCTTCAAGTTGTCATTCCCGGCATAGCAGACCATACGATTGCCCAATTCAAAATGGCCAATACCAGTCCATTTCAGCTCACTAATGCCTAGGATATTGATGTTTATGTCTTCCATTTCATTTTTGATGATTTCCAATTTTCCTAGATTCATACTTCATACATCCCACATTCCAATTATTAATGGATTTTTGTTTTCTTTATGTTGAGGTATAATCCGTACTGAAGGCTTTGGTCTTTGAACTTTATCAGCAAGTGCTTCAACGGTCTTCACTTTCACAAGCAAGGTTGTGTTATCTGCATACTGCAAGTTGTTAATGAATCTTCCTCCAATCCTGCTGCCCCTTTCTTCTTCACGTAGTCCACCTTCTCAGATTATTTCATCAGCATACAGACTGAATAGGAATGGTGAAAGGATACAACCCTGATGCACACCCTTGACTTTAAACCACGAAGTATCCCCTTGTTCTGTTCGACTACCTCTTGATCTATGTATAGGTTCCTACCATGAGCACAATTAAGTGTTCTGGAATTCCTATTCTTCACAATGTTATCCATAATTTGTTATGATCCACACAGTCGAGTACCTTTGTATAATCAATAAAACACAGGTAAACATATTTCTGGTATTATCTGCTTTCAGCCAGGATCCATCTGACATCAGCAATGATATCCTTGGTTCCACATTCTTTTCTGAATCTGGTTTGAATTCCTGGCAGTTCCCTGTTGATGTACTGCTGCAGCCACTTTTGAATGATCTTCAGCAAAATTTTACTTTCGTGTGATATTATGATACTGTTCAATAATTTCCACATTCAGTTGGATCACCTTTCTTGGGAATAGGCATAAATATGGATCTCTTCCATTCAGTTGGCCAGGTAGCTGTCTTCCAAATTTCTTCATACAGAAGAGTCAGTGCTTCCAGTGCTGCATCCTTCTGTTGAAACATCTCAACTAGTATTCAGTCAATTCCTGGAAACCTGCTTTTTGCCAATGCCTTCAGTGCAGCTTGGACCTCTCTCTTCAGGCCCATGGGTTCCTGATCATAAGCTACTTCCTAAAATGGCTGAGCATCAACCAATTCTTTTCGGTATAGTGACTCTGTGCACTTCTTCCATCTTCTTGTGATGCTTCCTTCATCATTTGATATTTTCCCTGTAGAATCCTTCAATATTGCAACTCGAGGTTTGAATTTTTCCTTCATTTCCTTCACTTTGAGAAATGCCAAGTGCATTTGTCCCTTTAGGTTTTCTATCTCCGTGTCTTTGCACATATCATTATAATAATTTATTTTGTCTTCTCGAGACACCCTTTGAAATCCTCTGTTAAGCTCTTTGACTTCATTATTTTTTCCTTTTGCTTTAGCTACTCGAGGTTCAAGAGCAAGTTTCAGAGCCTTTTCTGACATCCGTTTTGGTCTTTTCTTTCTTTCCTGTCTTTTTAATGACCTCTTGCTTTCTTCATGTATGATGTCCTTGATACCATTCCACAACTTGTCTGGTCTTCAGTCATTAGCGTTCAATGCATCAAATCTATTCTTGAGATGATTTTTAAATTCAGGTGGGATATACTCAAGTCAGTACTTTGGCTCTCATGGACTTGTTCTAATTTTCTTCAGATTTAACTTGAATTTGCATATGAACAATTGATGGTCTGTTCCAAAGTTATCCCCTGGCCTTGTTCTGACTGATATTGAGCTTTTCCATCGTCTCTTTCCACCGATGTAGTCAATTTGATTCCTGTGTATTCCATCTGGCGAGGTCCATGTGTATAGCTGCCATTTATGTTGCTGAGCAAAGGTATTTGCAAAGAAGAAGTTGTTGGTCTTACAAAATTCTATGATGCGATCTCCGGCATCCTTTCTATCACCAAAGCCGTATTTTTAACTACTGATCCTTCTTCATTTCCCACTTTTGCATCCTAATCACCAGTAATTATCAATGCATCCTGATTGCAAGTTTGATCAATTTCAGACTGCAGAAGTTGGTAACAATCTTCAATTTCTTCTTTTTTGGCCTTAGTGGTTGGTGCATAAATTTGAATAATAGTCGTTTATTAACTGGTCTTCCTTGTAGGCATATGGATATTATCCAATCACTGACAGTGTTGTACTTCAGGATAGATCTTGAAATGTTCTTTTTGACGATGAATGCAACGCCACTCCTCTTCAAGCTGTTATTCCCAGCATAGTAGGCCATATGACTGTCGGATTCAAAGTGGCCAATACCATCCATTTCAGCTTACTAATGCCTAGGATATCAATGTCTATGAGTTCCATTTAATTTTTGATGATTTCCAATTTTCTTAGATTTCATATTTCGTGCATTCCACGTTCTGATTATTAATGGATGTTTGCAGCTGTGTCTTCTCATTTTGAGTCATGCTACATCAGCAAATGAAGGTCCTGAAAGCTTAACTCCATTCACGTCATTAAGGTTGACTCTATTTTGAGCAGGCAACTCTTCCGCAGTGGTCTCAAGAGTGCCTTCCAAACTGGGGGCTCATTTTCTGGCACTACATCAGACAGTGTTCCACTGCTATCCATAAGGTTTTCAGTGGCTAATTCTTTTCAGAAGTAGACCACCGAGTCCTTCTTCCTAGTCTGTCTTAGTCTGGAAGCTCAGCTGAAACCTGTCCACCATGGGTGACCCTGCCAGCATTTGAATACTGGTGGCATAGCTTCCAGCATCACAGCAACACACAAGCCCCCACAGTATGACAAAATAGTAGATGCCTTCAGTTTCATGTACTAGAAGACTTAATATAGTTAAGATGAAAATACTCCCCAAGTTGATCTACAGATTCAGTGCAACCCCTATCAAAACCGTAGCTTCCTCTTTTGGAGAAACTGACAAGCTGAGCCTAAAATCCATAATAGATATGTAGGGACCTAGAATAGCCAAAACAATCTTGAAAAAGAACAAACAAGTTGGAGGACTCACACTTTGCAATTTCAAAACTTACTGCAGAGCTACAGTAACCTGGACGGTGTCGCACTGGCCTAAGGACAGACATACTGATCAGTGCAATAGAATAATAGGTTAATAGATTTTCAACAAGGGAACCAAGACAACTGAATGGAGACAGAACAGTCTTTTCAACAAATTGTGCCGGGAAAATGGGATACCCAAATGCAAAAGGATGAAGTTGGAATTCTAACTCACACCATATACAAAAGTCAATTCAAAATGGACCACAGACCTAAAAGGAAGCTAAAACTATAAAACTCTTCAAAGAAAATATGAGCATACATCTTTGTTACCTTGGATTAGGCTTCGTATCTTAGATGTAACTGTGGTTTTTCACATGTGACACCAAAATCATAAGCCACAAGAGAAAAAATAAATTGTACTTCATTAAAATTTAAAAGCTTTATGCTTCAAAAGACACCATCAAGTAAGTAAAAAGATAACCCACAGACTGGGAGAAAATGCTTACAAATCATACATCTGAAAGGGTGTAGTATCCAGAATATATAACGAGCTATAACTCAACAACAAAAAGACAACTCAATATAAAAATAGGCAAAGGATTTGAACAGACGTATCTCCAAAGAAGACATACAAATGGCCAAGAAGCACGTGAAAAAAATGCTCAACATCGTTAGTCGCTAGAGAAATGAAATTAAAACCACAATGAGTTACCACTTCACATACACTAGGTTAGCTATTTTAAAAAAAAGAAAAAGAAATGTTGTCAGGGATGTAGAGATATTGAAACCCTCCTACACTGCTGTATGAGGATTTTTTTTTTAACTCAAGATTTTCCAAACGTCTTTGATCCTGGAATTCTCTTCCAGGATGTACTAAGGTCCCACGCACCACGTTTCGGGAGCTGACGCTATGGCATGGGCATAAAATGCACCGAGTACGTTAAGACACAAAAATATGGCGGAGAAGACAAGTCCACAGTAATCTGTTTCTGCTAAATATTGGGAACTTTTCACATCTTTTAGAAGACTTTTTATTTGCATTTAATATATTTCAGAAACTATATCCTATTTTTAATCTACCAGTAAGGAATCAGATACAGTTAGAGGGTGGGCATGTCTAAGTAATTGTAGTCCACTTTCTATTTTCCATTTCTTCTCCAGGGCATGTAACTGGTTAAAATGTGCAATTCAAAAAATAGAAAAGCTGCTCATTGGGAAGCCTTTTTAAAAATGCCTGAACCCTTTCCCCAAAAAGAAACACTGAGAATACGTAACTGTAGCAAAACATTCTGAGATAAACTGAGGAAGCTGATATAGTTATTATAACTTCTGGTTCATTTAAACTGTTAAACTGTCAGAAGAACTGACAGCTGACGTCAAAGATGGGAGCCTGGTGGGGTTACACGTCAGAGAATCAAGGCGATCGGTCCAAGACAGAGGCTTGGTCAAGGCAGGTGTTCAATTAATGAAATAAACATCGTTAAGGTGAAAATAAAATGTTCAGATCCCTCAATGCATATCAAAAATATTTATAGAATGTCTTTTCTTTGTCAGACTCTGTGTTAGGCATTGATGGTATAAAAATGAATAAATAATGCTACATACTGTTATGAAAATCATATTCCAGGGGGTATTTTTTGGTCAAACTAGTGACTACTCCCCTACTGCACTGCCCACTACAATCAACTGTCTATAGTAAGAATCGCACTCGTTGATACAGGGAATAAAAGAAAATGGCGATCAAAGGGAATTCAAGAAAATTTGATATACACAGTTAATTACTTTTGTCTTCTAAAATAGTTTTGTACTTAAGTTATCTCACGGATTTCTTAGACAATGCATACAGCTACTGTTCAAGACTTTGAAGCAAATAAGGATGCGATGTTCTATCTGAAAGCCAGGAAACTCATGTGTAATAAGATGTTCAAAAAGAAAATTGAATTTGATGGATAGATTTGACCTGGTATACAGAGTTTTGGGTGAATGGCTGGATATAGAGAAACAAGTTTGAGAGAAAACCAAACATTCCATTATTTTGATGTTGGTGGGGGTGCTGGTGGGGTTTTTGTTCAAAAAAAAAAAAAAGTCACTTACTTATAACACATACCCAAAATGGTGGCAAATACCTCATACTGTCAAATAAATGCTACTCAGTTTAATCTTTTAAGTTATTTTATTAAATTTGCAAATTACTTATTAGCTGCATGGTAGTTGTTTTAGAATACATTGTTTTCTTTGGAAAAACCCAAAGTGTCCATTTCCATCCATGTTTCACATGATCAGACTACCTCATTCAGAGATGAACTCAAAGTATCCATCAGAGCAAATGACAAAGATTTCCACAGAGCATGTTCAGGTAATTATGAACTAGTATCATTTGACAATAACTTTTCCTATTTAAAAGTTTCACTAAGTTTTAATAAAATAGGTCTCAATACTCTTTCAATTCCATTCTCACAGGTTAAAATGAGTAAGAAAAATATTTAGAAAATAAATCTCCAACCCTCATTTAAATTGTAATGTGATTTTCCCACATAAACTTTAGGATTTTCTTGAGTCTTTGGAAATTTCATTATGTCTTTCTGATTTAGATAACCCTTGTAGGCCTTTAGTGAGTTAGACTGTGTCTCCCAAAGAGACATGTCCAAGTCCTAACCCCTTGTACCAGGGAATGTGATCTTATATGGAAACAGGACCTTTGTGGATGTAATTAAGTGTTTTAAGATGACTGGTGTCCTTATCAGAGAAAGGAGGGGGAGGCTGGAGACACAAGACACACAGAGACGCAGGCCGAGATGGGAGTGCTGAGTTGACAAGCCAAAGATGGCCAAGAGCTGCTGGCAGCCACCAGCCGCTGGGAGAGAGGCATGGCACAGATTCCCCTCAGAGCCTCCAGAGAGAACCAGCCCTGCCAACATCTTGATTTTGGACCTGTGGCCTCCAGAATTGTGAGAGAATAAATTCCGGTTATTTTAAGCCGCCAAGTTTCTGGTAATTTGTTACAGCATCCCAAAGAAACGAATACTTTTTCAAATATGTTAACAGGAAACAGATTTGTGTTAGTATCTATTCCAAATCCATCATAAGATGTAAATACATGTGCCTGTAATGTGCCATATGTACACATACGTGTGTGTGCACATGAGTGTGTGCGTGTGTGTGTGTTTATAACACTGTGAGGAGACCATTTCATTAGAATAAGCACTTTTCCCCTACAGGATCTAACTTGGAAAAGGAGCACCCTTAGTCACACAGACATGATCTGGTATTTTATTTATTAATGTTATTATCCTGTAATTCAGAGAAACTGCAGCACCTAAAAATATCTTTTCCATAGTAGGCATTCAAAAAATATTTGCATTTTGATTAATAAATGAATAAACAACTGAACGACTGATGTTTAAAGTATCATGCTTCACCAAAAAAAAAAAAAAAAATGAGTCATTCCTCACTCACTGTTATTATTAAATACTATTACTGTGTCAGAATCCCAAAATATTGACCCATCATCTAGCTTCAAATGGGTTCTTGTCCTACTATGCAACAGTATTAAGCAGCACACACAGCATTGGAGCCCAGATCTGTGTTTGAAGACTCCAAATGGCACATGTGCCACTAAAGGACCTACGTGTCTGTCCTCCGCACCACAGGCCACACGCCGTCCACACGCACTCAGAGCAACCCCACACAGGTGGCAGCGGTTTGCGTGTCCCTCAAAGCAGCGCTCACACCTGCAGAGGAAAAGGAAACATCAGGAGAAAAATATTTTGTTTAGTTTTTAACACAAATTGGGAGAAAAAACCAACTAGTTTCTTTTTATCACAAAAAAGGGACAAGCTGGCAGTGAAGGAATGCTTATATATATATGAAGATTATTAAATCGTAAACAGGCTAATCTTCAGATCTTTAAAAATAATATTTTAAAAAACCTTTTAAAATTACAAATTATTTAGATCAATGATTCAAAGACTTCTGAGAGGTGCAAAATTTTACTGAGGCTGGTTAAAGTTCACAACTATTTATAAAGGCCTACATAAAATTTTTGTATTCTAAAAAAAAAACATAGTATTGATGCCAGTTTTGTCAAAAGAACCTCCTACACTTATTGGGAAAGCCATAGATTCCTAAGAAAGCTTTCAACAAGCATTTACCTGCACTGAGCTAGGTGCCATGAGAGCACGCAAGGATGGCCAAACATGTAGCCTCTCAAGACACCCTGACCAGGGCAGCATCTTGTCCACACAGGTGAGCCAGGGGCTTTCTTGCCCATTCTAGTGATTGGAAAAGGAGCAAAACACTCTACTCATGTTACCCTTGTAAATTAGATGGGTTGGTGGATGGATGGATGGATGGATGGATGGATGGATGGATGGATGGATGGATGATAGATAGCAGACAAACAGATACAGAGAGAGATAGATGGGTGATAGTGGATGGATGATGGATGGATGGATGATAGAGAGAGAGATGATAGAAAAGTAAGTAGGTAGGTAGATAGGTAGGTAGATTAGATAGATATAGATAGGTAGATTAGATAGCTATAGATAGATAGGTAGACAGATAGATAGATATGATAGTGTCTTAGTCATCTAGTGCTGCTATAACAGAAATACAAGTGGATGGCTTTAACAAAGAGAAATTTATTCTCTCACAGTCTAGTAGGCTACAAGTCCAAATTCAGGGCGTCAGCTTCAGAGGAAGGCTTTTTCTCTCTGTCAGCTCTGGAGAAAGGTCCTTGTCATCACTCTTCCCCTGGATTAGAAGCTTCTCTGTGCAGGAACCCTGGGTCCAAAGGATACGCTCTGCTCCCAGCACTGCTTTCTTGGTGATATGAGGTTCTCAACTCTCTGCTTGCTTCCCTTTACTTTTATCTCTTATAAGACAAAAGGTGGTGCAGGCTACACCCCAGGGAAGCTCCCTTTACACTGGATCAGGGATGTGACCTGAGCAAGGGTGTTACATCCCACCCTAATCCTCTTTAACCACAGGCAGAGATTATGACTTATAACACACAGGAAAATCACAAAATGGAGGACAACCACGTGATACTGGGAATCATGGCCTAACCAAGTTGACACATATTTTTGGGGGGACACAATTCAACCCATGACAGATAGAAAGACAGACAGACAGATATGGATGATGGATGTTCGGACAAAAAGACAGACAGACGGATGACAGATTTTAGACAAATAGATGATAGTTGATAGAGATGACAGATAGATAGACACATGGATGATGGATGGTGAATGGGTGGATGGATGGATGGACAGACAGACGGATGATAGTTGATAGATGATAGTTGACAGAGATGATAGGTAGACAGACAGACAAATTTGGAAATGGATAGTGGTGATGGCTGCACAACATTGTGAATGTAATTACTGTCACTAAATTGCAGTTAAAATGGTTAAAATGGCAAAAGTTCTGTTGCATATTTTACCACAATAAAAAAATAAATAAATAAACACACATTTCTCCCCTAGTTATCTTTCTGTTGACAAGGTTAAAACCAGGTGGGTTACCACAAGTCGGCTGGAAGCAACTCAACAGCAACTAACAACAAAACAAAGGCCAAATCAAGCACAGTAGTTACACTTATTTCAACGACAACCACAGGAAGTATTTTGTTGTATATCCCGTGTTTTTTTCTGCACAAGCAAGAGCTGGCATTAAACGAGAAGATGAGATCCCGGGAGGAAGGCGTGTCTAGTATAGACCTGTGTCTGGCATGGACAGGAACACCCCGGAGAGGGGCTCAGTCATGTGTGGGCGTCTGGGGCATCTGCAGGTACCAGCCTCCCTTCATCTCCCATGACCCGTCCAGCACACCTAGGATCCCTCTCCTGTGTCACACACGCAGCAGGGACAGCAGTGCTGGATACCCTACCCTTGCACAAACGGGCTTGTTCTTGCCATCCATCTCTGTCTTTGTTAGACTGGCTGTGTAGGTAGATCCACCATACCTTACCATGTTTGGGAAAAGGGATCCAACGGGTCAAATATTTAAAGCTGGGCACTTGGCAGGGTTTGAAAGGAACAGCTCCCAGAGGCTCCCTCTGGCCTCACGTTCTCAATGGCCATGAGGGGACGGGTAGGGACTCACCTCAGAGTCCTCAGGTCCCACAGCTTTATCCCGTCCCCCACAGCCGTGGTGAGGAAAAGGTTATAAGCCTCGGGTTGTTGGGCTGCAAAGGATGATCCCTGTAGGGAAAAAGTCAGGATGGTCAAAGGTGGAATGGATAAGCATTATACAACTAATATCTGAATCCAAAGTAAAAAATTAAAACAAACTTTTTTTTTTAATTTAAAAAAGTTTCAGAATTGGACTCTAAAAGCTTCCATAGAAGTAATTAATAGGGGAGCATTTCAACTTTAAAAATGATTGATAAATCCAAGGAGAAGCACTGAGGTTTGAAGTTAAATAGCCACAAAGTGGTAAAAGATCAAGAGGCCAAGACGCATATGAAAAGTATAGACAATGAGCCACAGCCAACCAATGACCTCAAGATGCCCTCGATAAGGAAAGTAGAGTTTAAAGGTCAGTTATTAATCAGCCGATTATCCAAGTGTAAGGCACACAGAGCAGGCCTACTGACGACCGTCAGAAGGCCAGCATGGACGCGGGGCTGTCTGTGTCACACAACACGCTGACCACTTTAAGATTCAGTTCTGATTTCATAACCAGGGGCCTGTCCCATCCGCCTGTCCCACGCTGCTGTCAACACGCTGTGGTGAGTGAGAAGGTCTCAACGAGTGGAACTGAATTCATCCACAGAACCATTCGGCCAAAAACATTTACATGCACTGTGGTTCCTAACAATTTCCCTCTTCTTTCTATTTCAGCAGTATCCAAATTAAAGATGAGTTTAATGAAGTTTATTCATAAGCATTTATGCTTAAAATACACACACCTCTAGAAGCGATTCTTCATTTACAAACAGGAAATAAATGCCTATGCAGGTTCAATAATGTGATGGTTAAGACTGTGTGTCAACTTGGCTGGGCCATGATTCTCCGTGTTTTAATGTAATCACTGCCATGATTGAATATACTGTGAGTAGCCAATCAGATGAAAGGGCGTCTCCTTGGGGGTGTGGCCCGAATCTGTATATAAGCAGATGTTCTGGCTTTTTGCTCTCTCTGGATCCTGTGGCTGCTTCCTGTCGTCTCATCTCCCGTTCTTGGGACTTGAGCTGTCAGCTTATCTGCCGAACCTGGGATTCGTCGATCTGCGCAGCCCGTGAGTGGGAACCCTGCTCTCCGACCTTCTGATCTTGGGCTTGCCAGCTTCTGCAGCTGTGTGACTTGGGAGAGGCTTCTACCCTGATCCACGGACTTGGGACGTTCTAGCCTCTACAATCGCGTGAGCTGTTTCCTTGATATAATCTCTCCATATATACATATTTATACACTTTACTGGTTTTGCTTCTCTAGAGAACCCAGCCTAAGACAAATAATAACAATAAGCTAACATGTACTGGGCTCAAACATAACAACGATTGTGAGCATGGTGCAGGACCAGGCAGTGTTTTGTTCTGTTGTAGATGAGGTCACTATGAGTTGGAACTGACTCGAAGGCACCTAACAACAACAACGCACTGAGTCTTATCTCTGTACCAACAAGCATCCTAAACACTGCATTTAATCCCCCTAATAGTGAAGAATATTGAATATACCATGGATTGCCAAAAGAACAAATCTGTCTTAGAAGAAGTACAACCAGAATGCTCCTTAGAAGTAAGGATGGCGAGACTACATCTCACATACTTTGGACATGTTATCAGGAGGGACTAGTCCCTGGAGAAGGACATCGTGCTTGGTAAAGTAGAGGGTCAGCAAAAAAGACAACCCTCAACGAGACAGACTGACACAGTGGCTACAACAATGGGCTCAAGCATAACAATGACTGTGAGGCTGGTGCAGGACTGGGTAGCGTTTTGTTCTGTTGTACATACGGTCGCTATGAGTCGGAACTGACTCGAAGGCACCTAACAACAACAAGGCTATTGTTGCTGTTGTTAGGTGCCGTTGAGACGGTTCCGATTCATAGTGACCCTATAGGACAGAGCAGAACTGCCTCATAGGGTTTCCAAGGAGCGGCTGGTGGATTTGAACTGCTGAGCTCGTAACCACTGCGCCACCAGGGCATCATCCTAAAAGCCTTACTGAGTATGAACTGTTTTATACCATTTACAGGCGAGAGGAGCAGCTCACAGAGGGATTGTGCGTTGTGGCACAGCTACTATGCCCCACACAGCTGTGTGACAAACTGGTCCCCAGTGAGGGTAGCTAGATAACTCATGATACACTATAAAAATAACGTAACACACTTTCGACCAACAGAGATTATCCACTGAACCTTGGGCACTCTGCACGGCACTGCGTATGAAAAGAATACAACACAGATAGTGTGCTGGGTCAGCACACAGTTAAATGGAAAGACAGATGGAGGAATGAACACAGTGACACAGCTTGTAACAACTGCTGGTTTGTTGAGCTGAGGAGATAGATAGACAGACAGACAGATAAGACAGATGGTAGGCAGGCAGGTAGCTAAGTGCTGTAGAACAGACTCTGACTCATGGTGACCTTCTGTATAAAGAACTACACGTTGTCCAGTCCTATGTCATCCTCAAAATCGCTGGCAACGAAAACGAGAGAAACCCTCCGTGAGACGGGCTGACATAACCGCCACAGTAATGGACTCAAACCCACCAACAATCATGAAAATGGCGCAGGACAGGGCAACATTTCTTTCTGTTATACTCAAGGTCAGCAGGAGTTAGAACCGACTTGATGACAACAACGATGATTTTTAAAGATACCAATAAATCACAAAAGTTATGCATTTCCACTCAAAAATAAACCATTTACTGCAATAACATTATTTAAAAATATGAAAACAGGCCACCACTTTTTGATGTACATGGTCCTCTTGTCAACAGTTGTAAAGGGTTGAACACTTTGTGTTTGTCCAGTGTAACTAAGAGACCTGGAGGAAAATTCTCAGAAGAGATTACTCTGCTGTCAGTGAGCTAGGACGCTCACAGAAAGGCATTACTAGTGTGTGACTCGTGGCTGTGCTGGTTACCAGGCTTAAAAAAAATTTAAAATGGCCTATTTTACATGTTACTGGAAATGTGACATTTGGGCCAGTGACAATCTGTGTTCCTCGTGTGTTGGGATTTGCTGGGTGGGCAGCCCCTGAGCAGCAGCTCTCATATGGCGATGGTTACCCTGGACACTTTGAAGTACATTGTGTCACCAGACAAAAATTTAAGAGAAGTTAAAAAGAACAAGCTATTAAAACAGTGTAAACCTCAGTAACCTCACAGCCCTTTCCTCTCATTCCATCATATACCATTCAGATGTTTATTTGCAGGAAGTAAAAGCAGTTATTTTCCCATAAAAAACCTCAGAACTGTTTTTCCTAACATGGCACCCTTCATCCAAGAGCACAGCACAATGATTCCACGTCGTCACCATCATCAGCAAAGACCACATGGACCGCGGTGGTCTGGGGTCCTTCACAAGTCACAGCACCAACGTCACATGTGGAAGCCGTTTGAGGCAGCTTCCTCCAGCAAACATACTTAAAACTCTCCACGACAAGACCCCAAGTTGTGAAAGAGGTGCTCGCTCAGCCAGCTGGCACATCGGTGACAACCTGGTGAACTGACTGCTGTCATCCCGGGGGAAGGGAGACCACACCCACACCAGCTCTCTTCCTGGCCACACTGTAAGACAGGCTTCACCACACAGTTGGGAGAGAATTTCCCAGCATTGCGTTTAAGGCACGCTTCAGAGGTGGGGGTGTTGTCTTCAGGAAGGAGACACCTCCCATCGCCCCAGCTCGCCTGCCCAGCCTCGTCACCCAGCCTGCTCAGCTGGGACCCACCAAGGTGACAGCAGTCACCCCAGCCATGTGGACAGAGCTCAGTATAGACAGCCTCTCCCTGGGAGGCCTTGGGTGGTGCCAACAGTTTGTCCTTGGCTGCTAACCCAAACGTTAGTGGTTCAAACCCACCTAATGGCACTGCAGAAGAAAGGCCTGACCATCTACTTCCATAAAGATTACAGTCAAGAAAACCCAGTGGTGCTCAGTTCTGTTACACACACGGGGTCGCCATGCGCCGGGGTGCACTTGATGGCAATGGCTTTACACACAGCTGTTACTACTGAGCCCTGGTGGCACAGTGGTGAAGAGCTCGGCTGCTAACCAAAAGGTCGGCAGTTGGAATCCACCAGGTGCTCCTTGGAAACCCTATGGGGCAGCTCTACTCTGTCCTCTAGGGACCCTGAGTCGGAATTGACTCGACGGCAACAGGTTTGGTTTTTTGGTTACCTACTGGAAGGAGAAAAGACAGCAGAGAGGTATCCTGGGACACCTTCCGCAGGAGCGGCCATCTTGCCTGTGCTTGAGAAAACCGAGGAGCAAAGGAAAGACTTGAGATGGAGGAGGGGCCCAAGGCTGAGCTCTGACCTCAGGGGGTGGAGGAGGGAAAGGAGGAGGGGGGAGGGAATGCTCAGCTCTGCTGTGTCTCTGAACTCGGAGGGGCCCGTGGACCTGGGACCCGGACCTGAGGGAGGGGCACCAATGGCTGGTACTGGGTTTGCACTGGCAGAAGCTTCCAGTGGTCCAGCTGGCAAAGCAGAAACGGTCTGTGAGCCCCGATGCCAGCAACACCCCGCAGAGCACAGAGGGAGAGTCTGCAGCTGATAGCAAGGATGGCGTGGTCTACCTTCAGAGGCCCAGCTTCCTCGCACACCTCGCTGCGGCCCCGCACACCTCGCTACGGCCCTGCACACCTCGCTGCGGCCCCGCACACCTCACTACGGCCCCGCACACCTCGCTGCGGCCCCGCACACCTTGCTACATCCCCGCACACCTCGCTACGGCCCCACAGAACTCACTACGGCCCCGCACACCTTGCTACATCCCCGCACACCTCGCTACGATCCTGCACACCTCGCTACGGCCCCGCACACCTCGCTACATCCCCACACCTCGCTACATCCCCGCACACCTCGCTACACGACTCAACTTCATGCAACAATGGGTCACCTCTGCTTCTGCCCTTCCTACAAACACGCCAGAGATCCTCTCCCAGGAAGGAGATGTGGCATCCCAGCAACCAGTGCATTGGCTCTGGGCTGCGATGGTCACGACCCCTGACGTCCAGCCAGCCAACTGAGCATCCTGTCACCTGCTGTCCAAACAATAAAGTCGATCCCCAACTAACAAATACAGGTAACGGGGAAGGAAGAGTGAGAGGAGGCAAATGGGACATGCACACACTGTGAGGCTGGAGGGTCTGGAACAAGACAGGATGCATGTCCCAAGTTTCTAAGAACAGGTGCCAAGGGCAGGCTCAGCCCCAAACAGACAACCACTGCCTGACCCTCGGGCCTTCTGACTCAATGTCTGCAGGGAGGAAAGAAAATCATATGGAAAACAAGATCTTAATAAAACTTAATCTCCTCAAAGAAATGAAGAAACTTCTGAAAGCAGAGTTTCATGTAAAATATACAGGCAGTCCCTGGGTTACGGACGTCCAACTTATATACGGCCCACAATTAAGAACCAAGCCCCAGAAAGCCTATTTTATTAAAACTTCAAGGTACACACAATGGTTCATAATAACAAATGGTGCCACTTTTCAACATGCATCAAAACATCATTATCATTACTGTATTATGTTAAAGATGTTTTAGTGTATCTGGAAGTGTTTCTTAAATGTTTTTTATGCGTAGAAAGGTACACTATATACCATATACTAAGACAACCATTTGCCTAACTGACGTTAGATACAAACTGTACCTAACTGTTTCGACTTATGTACAAATTCGACTTAAAGACAGACTTAGGAACGGAACTTGTTCGTAATCTGGGGGCTGCCTGTACTATTATTATTTTTATTGGCGCTATAAAAACAGGAAGCTTTCGGGCAAAATGGCACTCTAGGCAGAAGCACCACGCCGTCCCTCCACAGCAAAGATCCGAAAAACTAAGCCAAACAGAGAATACAACAATCCTGAAACCCTAAAACATCAAATGAAGAGATAAAGAACTCAGCCAAGCACCAAATGGAGTGAGAAAACTGACAGAGAATGGAGAGCGAGGAGAGATTCATCCAGAGGTCCCCTACCAGCTAACGCAGCGCGGATCTGCCATCTTGGACTCCTATTGGAGACCAGCAAACAGGGGGTATGAGAAAGCAGCCTCATGGAGCATACAGCGGGAGACAAAACAACCGGTAATTTGCGATATATGCTTTCCCACCCCCCACCCCTCTTCGCCCCGGCTCGGCCTCCTCTGCTTCCCGCGGCCACAATCTCTTGACCGGGAATCACCGGCTGCTTGGATTCCACACACCCGAACAGGCCGGCTCTCTGAGTGCCACTTGTTGGCTGCTGGTGTTGCTTTTCTTTCCGCTTCTTTTTATTTCTTCCTTACCTCTCACCACCTCCCTCTCCTTTCGCTCAAATACCTGGCTCCATGCGCCATCTTTGCTTCTTCCTGAGGGGCTGCAGAGCTCCGGTAATTTGTGATATATGCTTTCCCACTCTCTACCCTTCTTCACCCACACTCAGCCCCCTCTGCTTCCCGTGGACACAGTCTCTTGTCCGAGAAACACCAGCCCGCACTAGCTGGCTCTCTGCCATTTGCTGGCTGCTAGTGTTGCTTTTTTTTCTGCTTCTTTTGATTTCTTCCTTACGTCTCACCACCTCCTCCCCCTCCTTTCGCTCAAATACCTGGCTCCGTGTGCCATCTTTGCTTCTTCCTGAGGGGCTGTGGAGCTCCGTTCAAGTCTGGAGCTGCTTCTCGGTCTGGGCTGCTGCGCTGGTGGGATCCCGGGGCTTTTGTTCGTTTGTTTGTTCTGAATTGTTTGTTTGTTTTCTTTTCCTTTTCTTGAGTTGGGAGCCCTTTCAGGCCAGGCGGTGCTGCGTGGCAATGAGACATCCCCCTCAGCTTGCACAGACGTGCATAGGGATCTCTGAAGACATTTCTTTTTTCTTTGGTTTTTTTTTTTTTTCCTGTTTTTTGGAGGGCCGTTCTTGTTCTTTTTTTTTTTTTTAATTTGTTTTGTTTTCTTTTGCCTCTTTTTCCCTTTTTCCCTTTCTTCATTGCTCAGTTTCTCGTCTCTCTATATCTTCCTTCTCTTTCTGTTCCCTGAATACCTGGCGTTGTATACCTCTATGCCTTCTAGCCAGGCTGTACTGCAACACCTGAGAGCGACTTCCCCAGACCTCATAGCTGCACCAGTGGGATTTCTGGGAACTTTGCGGTTCTTTAACCTTTCCGATTTTTGTTTATTCATTCTTTTCTTTTCTTCCTCTTCCCCTTTCTGTTTTTCTCCATTTCATAGTCTCTCACCTCTCCACTCCAACGGCAAACTCTCCTAGCATTCTTTTTTGTTTGTTTGTATGTTTTTGGCTCCTGTTCCTCTCTCCTAGCTCCCATATCCATCTTAGCTCCACACATAACAATCTCCCCGCTGCATCCTGCCTACCTGCACTGTGCGCTTGACATCACACCACCAAGCAGCACAGGCACGGCCTACTGGAACCTGCCCTGCACT
>NW_004443938.1:984210-985394 GCF_000243295.1 Trichechus manatus latirostris | reverse complement strand
AAAAAAAAAAAAAAAAAACAGGAAGCTTTCTCAAGAAACAGCTTATTTCTCCTCCGCGCACCTCCTCCAAGAGCACTACCCGTTGCTGAAAGCTGGGCAGGGGATGGTCACCAGCAGCCCTGGTCCCCTCTGCGGGGTGCTTGGGGTGGTCGCCAGAAGCCCTGCCCCTCCGCAGGGTGGTCGCCAGCAGCCCTGGTCCCCTCCACAGGGTGCTTGGGGTGGTCGCCAGCAGACCTGGTCCCCTCTGCCCAGGAGGGCCTGGGCACCAGAGCTCTGCTCAGAAGTGATCAGCCTTGGAGCAAATCAGACACAGGTGCCAAGGAGACTAGTCGGGGCCCGCGGAGCAGCCCCACCCACGTGCGAGAGGCCTCCCGAGCACACTCCAACAGCAACCACCGCCGGGTACCGCGTACACTAAGGCATTCCCGGTTCACGCTGGCCTCATCCTGCTACCCAGTCAGGTGAGTTCTCGTGGCATTGGCAAATAAGCCTGCAAGTTTATGGGTCCAGCTGAAAACAAAGTAGATACGTATATAAACAAACAGGCACTTATCTAGGCTCCGCTGGCATCAGACAGAGTAGAATAGCACTCAAGGCAAGAAAGTCTTAATGATGCCACATAAACTGAAGAAACACAGGGAGGAGCCATTATACACTGTAGAGCACAGCAATAACATATAGAAGGAACTGAAACCACAGCCAGAGTGGAGGGCTTTAACATAGCTCTCAAGTTGGGTAGATTTTGGCAGACAAAATGCAAGTGCCCCCCTCTTGGGGACCCTTGGTGAGTCGGCGACATCCAGGCGGTGGGGAGGAGTCCCGTTTGACCCAGCAGCTCCCCTCCCTCCCGCCCAGAACATAGACCACAACGACAACCCATCATTTCCAAGGGACAGGTAGGTGGTTTGCTTACATTAGCTAAGAACCAGACAATTTCGTTCAATTTAATGAAACAACGAGACAAAATTAATAGATTCAATCAAGCAATTTACGCGAAGAAAAGTTTGATAACTTTCTAGAACAGCGACTGCTCACATGGACTATCCCTGAGGCTCATGTCCTGAGAACTGAGTCTGAGACCTCTGCTGGTGGGACATGGGGAGCCATGACACACAGCGTCCACAGCAGGAGGAGGAGGCCCAGGACGGCACAGTGTCCACAGTGTCCACAGCAGGAGGAGGAGG
>NW_004443938.1:979980-983584 GCF_000243295.1 Trichechus manatus latirostris | reverse complement strand
CCACAGTGTCCACAGCAGGAGGGGAGGAGGCCCATCACCATTCTAAAATGTCAGTGTAATGGAAAATAGTGGCTGATGGCTCAGAGGCAAATGGTGGGCGCACGGAATCCTGGGAGCTCCCAAAGGCCAGGAAGACCAACTGGAGGGAGTGGCCAGCCAGGAAGCGGGTCCAGGAAGAGAAGGACTTCCCCTTTAGGGGGGTCAACAGGATGGAGACAGAGTCTGAGCCTGCGGGGTGCTGGCTTCTAGGCAGAAACACCAAGGAGGTGGTGGCTCAGGTAAGGGGAGGAGGCCATCTCAGAAATGAAGATGCCTCTGTCATCAGCAGGGACACAGGCTCCACCCAGGCTGAGCATCAGCTCATTGGCTCCTCCTGCCCGAGAGCAGAGGGGTCTCAGAGGCAGGACTTGGCTGGCAGCCCAGATGAGGGCCAAGTACAGACAGAAGGGGCAGAGGCCAGACCCGTGTAGGGGAGCCAGCCGTACACCCATAATTCAAGGCGGAGGACGGCTTCAGAGTCGAGTAAAGGCCCCTTGCACCCAAGGAGGCCAACACAATGCTGATAAATAAGTCAGGATGGCCCTGGTTGGTCTACTCAACTGTCCTTGCTCCTGACCAGAACTATGTTAGTTTGGAACAAGTGTCCCCAAGGGCATCATGAAGTTTGGAACTGAGCATTTTCTCATTAAGACTAGGTCAGGCCCCAGTGAGGCTCCCTGGTGCCGTTTCTAGCTGTTTACTGGAAATATCTAAACAGCACTTTAAAGTTGGAAGAGACTGCAAGCTATTTAGTAGTAACCTTTCAAAGCTCTTCTGATTTAAGAACACAGGAAAATAAAACCACTTGAAATTCCAATTAGGAATTTTATGACATATCTACAAATGCTTTCTGTAAGTGTATCCTCATCCTCAAACGCTTTTTCTTTTTCTAACTTTCCCTCTGAGTCATGTGTCTTCCTACAACCACACAACCATGGTTCTTGACTCTATAGCAAGGGTTCTGCTTTAGGTAAATACTGGAGACTAACAGGATTGATTTGAACGAATGGTGTGCTGGGAAAAAATCATTTGTAATTAGCATAAAAAATTGTAATTTGTGAAAATTCCGTAACAGGCACTGAAATGAGGCTCTGCTCTCGACGTCGACTGACAGCCTTGTCTGGTAGCAGGAGAGACTTGAATGTCTTGTCTCAGGTCGCGGTTCACAGAGAGCCAAGGGACACAGTCGGGACACAGGAGCACCATCAGTATACCATGGAGCTCTCGTGAGTAAGTGTATACTAACCAAGGACTGCACACTCCACAATTACAATTACAATGCTGTTAGCTGCTGTCAAGTCAGCCCCTGGCTCATGGTGACCCCACGCACAATGGGACAAAATGCTGCCCAGTCCTGTGCCATCCCCATGATCCTCTGTGGATCAGACTGTTGTGATCCACAGGGTCTTCACTGGCTCATTTTCAGAAGTAGGTCACTAGGTCCTTCTTCCTAGTCCCTCTTAGTTTGGAAGCTCTGCTACAACCTGTTCAGCATCACAGCAACACACAAGCCTCCACTGACAGATGGGTGGTGGCCGCACATGAGGTGTATTTGCTGGGAATCGAACCCGGATCTTCTACACAGAAGGTGAGAATTCTACCTCTGAGCCACCACTGCCCCCGTCGGCATAACTCAAATAGAGCCTTAAAAGCCACCAGCCTCAGGCCTTTGGGGTCTGATTAAACAAATCCTGAGCACCGACTCTGTGCCAGGAAGACTTGTCTCTGTCCTCCAGAAGACGGCATCTCACAGAAGGCAGGTTCAACGCAGACCACTCCACCCTGCTCCACGCCCAGCACCAGGCGTGCGCCGGATCCAGGGAGGCTGACTCGGCCTGCAGAGAGGACGGGAAGGCCCCCGGATGTGACAGTGCACCGAGCTCACCACGGACCGCAAGGGTCACCGCGTTCCAGACAGTGGGTGCAGGCGGGGGGAAGCTGGGGCTCAAGTCCCAGCAGCCCAGTGAAGTGTCCAAAACACACAACAGTGGGACCAGATCTGCGTTTTAGAAACACTGTCATCTGTGTGTCATATCACAGGTGGGCTGGAGTCGTGAGAACGAAGACTAAAACAGCTCCTTTATGTGGGGATGGGAAGACAGGCTCTTAGCCCGGCCCGCTGGGTCAGGGCACGGCTCTGCCTTGCGCACGTGCGGCTCCTGGGGGTCGGCAGTGCGGCGTCTCGGAGCCCCCATCCGCGCCGGCTGTGAGAACTCAGCGCTGCACGCAGCACTCGACATGCGCAGTGCCGCCTTGCATTCCCGTAGGACGGCACTGGTAGAAATGCTTGGGTCTGTCTTCTTCGTCCTACACACTGACCTTTGGGAGGCTTCCAATGACCGGGGCTTGATGGAGTCACAGCAGCTGCCAGGGGTCAAGAGCACTGCCTGACCCTAGGGCCCCAGGCTTCCCTGGAATCCCAGCTGAGTCCAGAGAATTCCTGCGGATGTGCTAGAATTTTTCTAGGATGATTTACTGGATTTACTTGAACAGCCTCATAGTATAAATGAAAGGCTTCAGCTACCATCAGACACTGATGGCTTCCCAATCCAAGCCTCTGCCGGCCTGGGCCCACTTTTGTGTTCCATCAATTGTCACTGTGAAGCATTTCCTGCAGTGAGGCGTTGCACTGAACCCTCCATGCAGTGTCTAAGTCAGCCTGGACGACAACCTCGTGAGGCAGCTCCAGGACCCTTGTTCACAGATGCACACGTCAGCAGCAGGAGATCACCCGGGTTTGACTCCAGGTCCGTCCCTCCCGTCCCTGGGCATCTGGCCTCTCCCCTTGGCACGCGTAGGTCAGATGGGCACCTTTAACAGCACCCACCCCACCCAGGCCCAGGCAGCCAGCACCTCAGAAAAGGCGGCTGCTCTCCTCAGCCAGGGTGCCCCTCACACACTTCTTTGCATCTTGTCACTTACCCTGGCCCTGAGGAGCCCCTGGGAGGTGCAAACGGTCAAGCACTCGACCACTAGCTGAAAGGATGGCACGTGCAACCCACCCAGAGGTGCCTAGGAAGACAGGCCTGGAAATCTCCTTCTGAAAGGTCCCAGCCATTGGAAATCCATCCTATGGAGCACTTCTACTCTGGCACACGGGGTCGCCATGAATCAGTCAACCCCACAGCCGCTGGGAGTTATAATATGACGTCCCTGGGTGGTACAAATGGTGAATGTGCTATGCTGCTAACCCCGTGGTTGGAGGTTCGAGCCCACTCTGAGTCACTCTGGAAGAAAGTCCTGGCAATCTGTTTCTGAAAACTCAGCCACTGAAAACTCTGTGGCGCACAGTTCTACTCTGACACACATGGGGTCCCCGGGAGTCAGGGTCACCTTGAAGGTAACCGGTACTATTAACATACACTTAGGAACACTGATGCTCATTACAGCAAATTAAATGGGAAAAGAATGAAATTCAATGTCGTAAATCCTGAAAAGAAATGTGTGTTAATCAACAGCCATAACAATGGATTCAAACATTTCAACGGTCACGAGCATGGCCCAGGATCAGACGACGTTTTGTTCTGTCACCGTAAGGTCACGAGCATGGCCCAGGATCAGACGA
>NW_004443938.1:971102-979106 GCF_000243295.1 Trichechus manatus latirostris | reverse complement strand
CCGTAAGGTCACGAGCATGGCCCAGGATCAGACGACGTTTTGTTCTGTCACCGTAAGGTCACACGGGTTGGAGCTGACTGGATGGCAACAAACAACAACATTCAAGCGAACAAGTAAAGTTTAAAGACCTTTTTCAAAACAAGTCTTTAACTTAGTTTGTTGTAAGTGTCTCCTGGCCCAACAAATGCCAGTAAATTTCCATTTGTCCTTAAACTAGCCCAAGCCAGAGCTGGCCTGCCCCGCGTGCGCAAAAGGGCCAGCTGTGACCACTAATTGACCTCAGCAGAGGACGCAGCAACAAGTGGAATGAATCAGAAGGAAAACCATCACCTGGACCCTATTCCAAAGCAAGAGGTCTGACAAGAACACATCACCTCCTGTTTCCTGGCCACCTTCTAGAATTTTCCCTCCCAGTACATCTGCATGGCCGCCATCTTGCTGCCGAAATCACATATAAGCCCTGCTTCCCCACAGCTCGGGGAGTCAGATCTGAGGAACTTCCTCCCAGCTTCTTGCTCTGTGCATTGCAATAAAGTAACTTTCTCAAAGACCCGTTTCCAGATAATTGGCAAGTCTGAATATACCAGACAAGGACCCACCTTCCTGGGTTCAGTAACATAAGCAATTTGTTACCAGACACTATTCAAGAAAAGCTAAAACAAAATCAGCATTAAAGGGAGAAATGAAAAACATATCAAATGTTGGACACGTTTATGTGTTTGCCCGTTAATTACTGCTAACTATGGACCAGTCATGCGTAAAGTGCTGAGAACTCAACAGTGAGCAAGACCAACCTCCACTCCCGCCCCTGGCAGCTGTCCTCAGGGTGAGTGGGGGTCCACATACTCTTCCCCCGGCAGCTTACAGAGCAGGGGGCTGACAAGAGCCCCATCTCACGGATGCACAGTCCATGTCGTCAGGGTGAGTGGGGGTCTACCAACTCTCCCCCCGGCAGCTTACAGAGCAAGGGGGCTGACAAGAGCCCTATGTCAGGGACACACAGTCTATGTTGTCAGGGTGGGTGGGAGTCCACGTGTCATCAGGGTGAGTGGGGGTCCACGTGCTGTCAGGGTGAGTGGGGGTCCGCACGTCATCAGGGTGAGTGGGGGTCTGTGTTGTCAGAGTGAGTTGAGGTCCACGCGTCATCAGGGTGGATGGGGGTCCATGCATCGTCAGGGTGGGTGGGGTCCACATGAGATAGCTGGAAGCCTGGATGGTGACGAGGATAGGAAAGAGCCTGGCCAAGGAAATGGCCACACATTGGAGTTCAGTTCCCAACATCTCTGCCAGTCACAGGCACCCCTGCACTTTCAGCTACAGGCACTCCTTCACCAGTGACCTAGGACAACAAATGCACTTCTCCTGGAAGTGGTGGGAGGCAAAGGGGCAAGGGATGTGGCTTCCAGGTGTGTTCAGCAAGGCCAGCTCCCAGCGGTGCACTCAAAGTCCCCCCTGAGGTCACGCAATGATGAGTTTGCCCTCCGTCAGCACAACCACCTGCTTCCAGGGCTTCACATGTGGTCAGTTCACAGAGCAGATCCCTGGACCTCAGTCCAGCCTCTGACCAGCCTGGAGAGTTGAATGAGTCAACTCAACCTTTCCACTTCCCTGTTTTATGTACCTTCAAAATCCTCTTAACACCAAAAGTTTGGATTCTGAACCTAAAATACTCACAATATACCTGGCAGTTGGTGGTAGTATTGTTCGGTGTCATCGAGTTAGTTCTGACTCATAGCGACCCTACGCACGACAGAACGAAACACTGCCCAGTCCTGCGCCATCCTCACGATCATTGTTATGCCTGAGCCCACTGTTGCAGCCACTGTGTCAATCCGTCTTGTCGAGGGTCTTCCTCGTTTTCACTGAGCCTCTACTTTACCAAGCATGATGTCCTTCTCCAGGGACTGGTCCCTCCTGATTACATGTCCAAAGTACATGAGACAATATCTTGCCATCCATGCTTCTAAGGAGCATTCTGGCTATACTTCTTCCAAGATAGAACTGTTTGGTCTTCTAGCAGTCCATGGTATATTCAATATTCTTCACCAACACCATAATTCAAAGGCATCAATTTTTCTTTGGTCTTCTTTATTCATTGTCCAGCTTTCCCATGCATATGAAGCAATTGAAAACACCATGGCTTGCGTCAGGTTCACCTTAGTCTTCAAGGTGACATCCTTTCTTTCTGATACTTGAAAGAGGTCTCTTGCAGCAGATTTGCCCAATGCAATGCGTCCTTTGATTTCTTGACCGCTACTTCCATGGGTGTTGATTGTGGGTTCAAGTAAAACGAAATCCTTGATAAGTTCAGTGTTTTCTCCGTTTATCATAACGTTGCTCACTGATCCAGTTGTGAGGATTTTTGTCTTCAATACCATCTTCTCTGAGAATGACTGTGCTCACTGCTCTCCCAGTCCTCCTTCATACAGTGGGATGGTTCTCCTAATATTTAGCTTTGTAGAAACATCGCTCATGCCTATGTCTGCTGCCTCCGATGCTCATTCACAGACGCACACGTGTGGAGTTCACGTAGGCAGTTGAGAGCAGGGCCCCGTCTAGCTCAGCTGCTTCTCTTCCGTCCACTGTGTGCGCTACTGGTACAGCTCTCATACACGCATCTCATGCTCACAGGGACAACAAGTTGTGAGAATCAGGCGCACGTGAGAATTTACTTAAAGTTTATTTTCAAGTCAACGTCCACCAGCCTTTAAAAATTTATTTTTAAAAATTAAGAAAAACAACTTCCATTTAATGAACTTAGCATATGCTAAGATTGTTACATGCATTATCTTATTTAATCCTTGCAACAGAAAAAAGTATTATATGCAATGTTTAAAGTAATTTAATTATGAAATGAGGACAAAGAGGAAATGAAACAAGAAAGTTACAAGCATCGTATCGCTTTCCAAAATTAAGTGTGCTTGAAAATATGAAAAAAAAAATGCTTACCTTAGTTTAAAAGAATTGTCTTCGCTATTATTTTAAAACTAGGGTCCTATCTTTTAAGTTACAAGTAAAAAAGTATTTAAAACTCTAAAACAGTATTTTGTGTTTGCAACTTAAACAGCTGAAACGGTTTAAAACAAATTTGGGAACCAAAGTGAAGAGAAAATGATCAGAAACAGTTCTCCCAGGCCAAGTTTCAATTCAGGGCAAGTTTTTACGGCTCTCTCAGAAACTCCAGAAAGAAAGAAAGGATAGACCAAGTAAAAGAAAATGAAAATGAGGATTCATCACGGAAAGGCTGAGAGACCATTTCTGACACACACACACAAATTATAATTGCCTATGAAAAGGCTACTTTTAACAAGAGTCAAATTTGTTGTAACTAATTCAAAAATTAAATGAACAAAGAAACCTTTTCCAGTAATATTTTAGAGACAAGAAGTACCAAGTTTCATAAAACAAGATAAGAAATATGTTTTGTTGTTGTTAGGTGCCATTGGGTCGGTTCCAACCAACAGCAACCCTATGTACTACAGAATTGTGTATTCTTTCCATCTTCTTTAGATGCTTCCTGAGTCGTTTAATATTGTCCCTGTAGAATCCTTCCCTATTGAAACACAAGGCTTGAATTTTTTCTTCAGTTCTTTCAGCTTGAGAAATGCCAAGCGTGGTCCTCCCTTTTGGTTTTCTATCTCCAGCTCTTTGCACGTGTCATTATAATACTTTACTTTGTCTTCTGGAGCCACCCTTTGAAATCTTTTGTTCAGCTCTTTCACTTCATCGTTTTTTCCTTTTGCTTTAGCTACTCGACGTTCAAGAGCAAGTTTCAGAGTCTCTTCTGACATCGATTTTGGCCTTCTCTTTCTTTCCTTTTTAATGACCTCTTGCTTTCTTCATGTATGATGTCCTTGATATCATTCCACAACTTGTCTGGTCTTCAGTCATTAGTGTTCAACACATCAAATCTATTCTTGAGATGGTCTCTAAATTCAGGTGGGATATAATCAAGGTCGTACTTTGGCTCTCGTAGACTTGTTCTAATTTTCTTCAGTGTCAGCTTGAACTTGCAAATGAGCAATTGATGATCTGATCTGCAGTTGGCCCCTGGCCTTGTTCTGACTGATGATACTGAGCTTTTCCATCGTCTCTTTCCACGGACATAGTCGATTCGATTTCTGTGTATTCCACCTGATGAGGTCCACGTGTACAGTCGCCGTTTATGTTGGTAAAAAAAGGTATTTGCAATGAAGAAGTCGTTCGTCTTGCAAATTCTGTCATGCGATCTCCTAGATCGTTTCTATCACCAAGGCCGATCCTTCTTCTTTCTTTTCAACTTTTGCATTCCAATCACCTGTAATTATCAATACATCCCGATTGGACGTTCGATCAGTTTCAGACTGCAGAAGTTGGCAAAAATCGTCAATTTCCTCCCATCTTTGGCCTTAGTGGTTGGTGCATACATTTGAATAATAGTCGTTTATTAACTGATCTTCCTTGTAGGCATATGGATATTATCCTATCACTGACAGTGCTGTACTTCAGGATAGGTCTTGAAATATTCTTTTTGACGATGAATGCAACACCCTTCCTCTTCAAGCTGTTATTCCCAGCATAGTAAACCATACAACTGCCCAATTCAAAATGGCCAACACCAGTCTATCTCAGCTCACTAATGCTTAGGATATCGATGTTTATGTGTTCCATTTCATTTTTGATGATTACCAATTTTTTTAGATTCACACTTTGTATATTCCACGTTCTGATTATTAATGGATGTTTTCAGCTGTTTCTTTTCATTTTGAGTCATGCCACATCAGCAAATGAAGGTCCCGAAAGCTTGATTCCATCCACATCATTAAGGGTGACTCTCCTTTGAGGAGACAGCTCTTCCTCAGTCGTCTTTTGAGTGCCTTCCAACCTGGGGGGCTCATCTTCCGGCACTATGTCAGACAATGTTCCGCTGCGTTCATAAGGTTTTCACCGGCTAATTCTTTTCAGAAGTAGACTGCCAGGTCCTTCTTCCTAGTCTGTCTTAGTCTGGAAGCTCAGCTAAAACCTGTCCGCCATGGGGACCCTGCTGGTATCTGAATACTGGCGGCATAGCTTCCAGCATCACAACAACATGCAAGCCCCCACAGTACAACAAACGGACAGACACGTGGTTCATAAAGCATGCTAAGAAATATGCTTTAAATGTGTTTAATTCCTATTAAAGGGAAATCCCACATGACATTCACATTTACCTTATCACTGAAAATTGTAACTCAAGAATGCCAAATTGAGTCAATCTCACTGAATTCTACTAACTAAAGGCTCACAGAAACTCTAAAAAAACTGATCAAATATACAACTACATAACATTTCAAGAGAGACACTTAAACATAGACATATTTATCCTTCCCTACTGTATGGTGGCGCTGTGGTTAAGAGCTTGGTTGCTAACCAAAAGGTTGGCAGTTTGAATCCACTACCTGCTCTTTGGAAACCCTATGGGGCAGTTCTACTCTGTCCTATAGGGTCGCTATGAGTCAGAATCTACTCAACGGCAATAGGTTTGGTTTGGTTTAAGAATAATAAATTTAAAATGTTTAAATGCTATTCATCAAATTTTAACCCTAAAATCTATGTGCTGATACATCTTTTCAAGAAATCAATTTATCTTTAGATGTAAATCTTTTTCCCATATAAAGAATCACATCCTTTGGTTTCTGTTGTTAATGGTTAATTGAGATTGAAATCAACATATATGAACTGAGTATATTCTAGGTCTGAGATAATTGTTCCCAGGTATCACAATGGCCAGGAACAAAGATGACTGAAACATTAATTTGTACTCATACACCTCAAAGTCCAAGGTGTTTGCCTGAACACTTCACCAAACAAATTTAGCAAATCAGACTTTAACATTCTACATAAAAATACTGGAGTCCCTGGGGGGTGCAAACAGTTAAGTGCTAGACTACTAGCCAAAACGTTAGTGGTTCAAACCCACCCAGAGGCACCTCGGAAGACAAGCCTGAAGATCTGCTCCCAAAAAGTCACAGTCTTGAAAACCCTATGGAGTAGTTCTACTCTGCACACATGGGGTCACCCTGAGTCAGAGTCGACTTGACAGCAACTAACAACAACACAATCAAAATACTCTGTTCTTGTCATTAGGTGCTGTCGAGTCAGTTCCAACTCATAGCGACCCTGTGTACCACAGAACGAAACACTGCCCGGTCCTGCACCATCCTCACAATCGTTGTTATGCTTGAGCCCACTGTTGCAGCCACTGTGTCAATCCATCTCGTTGAGGGTCTTCCTTTTTTCGCTTACCCTGTACTTTACCAAGCATAATGTCCTTCTCCAGGGACTGATCCCTCCTGACAACATGTCCAAAGTATGTGAGACGTAGTCTCGCCATCCTTCCTTCCAAGGAGCATTCTGGTTGTAGTTCTTCCAAGACAGATTTGTTCATTCTTTTGGCAGTCCATGGTATATTCAATATTCTTCCCCAACACCACAATTCAAAGGCGTCAGTTCTTCTTTGGTCTTCCTTATTCGTTGTCCAGCTTTCACATGCATATGATGCGATTGAAAACACCATGGCTTGGGTCAGGCGCACCTTAGTCTTCAAGGTGACATCTTTGCTTTTCAGCACTTTAAAGAGGTCTTTTGCAGCAGATTTGCCCAATGCAATACTTCTTTTGATTTCCTGACTGTGGTTCCAAGGGTGTTGATTGTGGATCCAAGTAAAATGAAATCCTTGACAACTTCAAGGGGCATCAGGATTGCAGGAAGACTCATTAACAACCTGCAATATGCAGATGACACAACCTTGCTTGCTGAAAGTGAAGAGAACCTGAAGCACTTACTGGTAAAAATCAAAGACCACAGCCTTCAGTATGGATTGCACCTCAACATAAAGAAAACAAAAATCCTCACAACTGGACCAATAAGCAACATCATGATAAACAGAAAAGACTGAAGTTGTCAAGGATTTCATTTTACTTGGATCCACAATCAAAATACTAGCAATCAGTATCTCATGAATTGGCATTTGAATTTAAAAGAAATCAAAAAACCTAAAAGATAAGGTAAGTATTAGGATAAGACAAGTACTATATATTTAATACTCACTTAACAAATTCATTTAAAAGCTCAGAAAGTTACTAATCAATTCTGGAGCCCTGGTGGCATAATGGTTAAGAGTTTGGCTGCTAATCAAAAGGTCAGCAGTTCAAATCCACCAGCCGCTCCTTGGAAACCCTGTGGGACAGTTCTATTCTGTACTATATGGTGGCTATGAGTCGGAATCAACTTGATGGCAATGGGTTTGCTTTTTTTTAATCAACTCTAACTCAATCCAATCTTGACACATCTTACTATGAAATTATAGCATAACATCATGGCTCCTGAATACCAAAACAGTGTTCCTATCCTTGCCATGAAATTACAAAGCTAACTCCTTTTCCTCACAGCTCTTCGAGAAGTTTTAAAAACATGGATTATATACAGTGCTCAGTTGACTAATATGTACTTCATTTTTGAAGTTTCTCTTTTAATAGCCTCATAAAAAAGTTAAAAAATCCTTCAGAGAGATTCTTTCATTCATCTAGGGGACCTACTGCACAGTGTTTAAAAATATTTTTGTTCTGTTTTTATGCAATAAGATTCTGAACACACAAAGGGAGACATGGAAAAACAACACTACTTCATCAGCTCTCCAAGCTACTATTTTCAACAGCATTATACAACCTGAAAACCTTGTACCATCATTATGTGACATGTTCTAATAAATGAACCGCCAAAGATGCAATGCCAAGCCCCAGACTGTCACCCCAGGCCCATCCACCAGATTACCAAGCCCCTGACTGTAACCCTGGTCCCATCCACCCCAAGTCCCTGACTGTGACCCTGCGCCCATCCACCCTATCACTGAGCCCTGACTGTGACCCTGGGCCCATCCGTCCAATCACTGAACCCTGACTGTGACCCTGGGCCCATCTGCCCTATCACTGAGCCCTGACTGTGACCCTGGGCCCATCTGCCCCATCACTGAGCCCTGACTGTGAC
>NW_004443938.1:960312-967188 GCF_000243295.1 Trichechus manatus latirostris | reverse complement strand
ACCCTGGGCCCATCTGCCCCATCACTGAGCCCTGACTGTGACCCTGGGCCCATCCACCCCATCAATGAGCCACTAACTGCGACCCTGGGCCCATCTACCCCATCACTGAGCCCTGACTGCGACCCTGGGCCCATCTACCCCATCACCGAGCCCCTGACTTCAACCCTGGGCTCATCTACCCTATCACCGAGCCCCTGACTGTGACCCTGGGCCCATCTGCCCCATCACTGAGCCACGAACTGTGACTCTGGGCCCATCTGCCCCATCTCTGGGCTCCTGGCCTCCACTCCTCTGAGAAGCCCTTCAGACAACAGCTCAGTGACAGCCTCCATGGATAAATGTGAAGTCAGATTGACCCTCTCCCTCTACATTCCAAGAAACGTCCTCTTTGGGTTCCTACACCTCTAGCTCCCACATATCCAGGAAGGACATTTGAACAACATCTGCTTCAGCGTAATTTAACTCCACATCCAGAATCTGTGCGTCCTTTCTCACCCTAACTGGCTACAGAGCTTGACAGATTTATCAACCACAGCTGCCCCAGTGAACGTAAATTTAAATTAAGCCTGGAGTAATGTACTGAAACAACAGTTTAATAAGACTTCATTTAATAAAACATATCTTTGAGTCATAATTCAGACTTTATAAAGCATTCTAAGACTCTAACTTGGAAGCCATTCCACATATGTCAGAAATCAAAATTATAGTTTTAGGCCTAAAAACAACAGTTTGTCCATACATCGTAAAAGCTCTTTTGGGCCTTTGGAACTCATCAGTTTGCAATAATAAACAATGAGTCAGCCAGGATGCTCACTTCCCTCCACTGCTAAGCTTTCACCTGTTTTTAAACTGTGCCTCTATGCCCAGTACCGTCCACCTAAAACGAGGAGCTACCAATTCACCTCCACATGGCTGCTCCACGTTGCTACAAAGTCTGCTTACTATTATTCAATCCGGAAACCCTGGCGGTGTAGTGGTTAAGAGCTATGGCTGCTAACCAAAAGGTCGGCAGTTCGAATCCACCAGGCACTCCTTGGAAACTCTATGGGACAGTTCTACTTTGTCCTACAGGGTCACTATGAGTCACAATCAACTCAGTGACAATGGGTTTGGTGGGTTTTTTTTATCATTCAATCCAATTTTCGTTCTGCTTCAAAATACCAAAACCCCCATCAAGTTCTCAGTGAGGATGTATCACTAGTAAAGTCTAAGAACGGGCCCATAGAATAATCAAACACAAAAGTGCAAATATTAACATCCAATACACTATTGAAATATCTTCTAAGGTCAAACATCAAGGATTGGAATGTTATCAGGAGGGATTAGTCCCTGGAGAAGGACATCATGTTTGATAAAGTGGAGAGTCAGTGAAAAAGAGGAAGACCCTCAAGGAGATGGATTGATACAATGGCTCCAACAATGGACTCAAGCGTAACGATTGTGAGGATGGTGCAGGACCAGGCAGTGTTTCATTCTGTTGTACACAGGGTCGCTATGAGTCAGAACTGACTCGACAGCACCTAACAACAACAACAAATCAACATTGCATTTGGTAGCAAATAGTTATAAGATTGCATCATACATCTGTAACTGTTAAACACTTATTTAAAATATAATTTTATGAATGATGTACACTGTCCAAAAAATGACTCACTTTGTTTTGACAAATCTGATGGACAGGTCGAGAATGGGCTTCTGAGATCACAGCTGCACTGCAGCCGGCATTGAGGTCAAAAATCTCTAAAGTTCTATTTCGGCCGGCCGTAAGCACGATATCTGTAATGTTTCGTTAAGGGACTTTTCTCAATGACCTTACCGGTGTGGAATGAAGAGTTCCATTTCTTTTATCAATCAGTTTTGGAACTGTGAAAGGATACGGGAATAGAAATCGTTTACTGCTGACAAGCTGGTAATCTCTGTCGCATTCGTCATAGAGAGCCTGTGAACTGGTTTAAACTTGCTCTTCTGTTTATATCTGGGGGAAAAAACAAAAAGATGATCAATCTTTTGATTATGCTTCCATTCGAACTACATAACCTACCCTTGAAGACACTGAAATGTAAAAAGCTTTCACGTTACGTGAGTACAGCAGTGTGAGTCTTGTTTTATACACTCCCAAAAACGAGTCGCCACTTTAGGCTTCCTTAAGAAACCCAAGTTTTTCCTTTAGGAGAACTTCATGAAAGAAAGTTATATCATTACATGTAGCCAAAACTAATTCATTCTCATTGTGGGAACACAATTTTTTCTCCTAATTCAAGAATAATTATGTATACTTAAGGAGACATCCGACCAGTTAGAAAGTAATTCCTTTGAAACCTATGTTCTCAGCACCTTCTAAAGGGTGACAGAACGGGGGGGCCAAGATGGCAGAGTAGTCAGACACTTCCAGTGGTCCCTCTTACAACAAAGACCCGAAAAAACAAGTGAATCGATTATATATGACAATCTAGGTGCCCTGAACATCAAAGGCAAAGTTGAGAAATCGGACTGAGTGGCAGGGGGAGGGAGAGATTGTTCGGAAGCAGCGAGGAGTTGCCAGACCTGACCTGGCGGTGGCCGGTGCCCTATGAACAAGATCAGCTGGCGTGCACGGTAAGGCAAGCAGTGGCGCTTGGGACGTCTTCCACGTCAGGAGAGACCGAGTGGTGGCGGGTCCGCTCAGGCCTCAAGAGCCAGTGAAAAGTGGTGTTCAACTGACAAAAGATAAGTACATGTGTTTAACCTACCGCAGGAATCAAAAAACACCATTTGGGAAGAATCTCTCTCCCATTTACCTGCTCCCTCCCCGCTCTGCACCGGGCCCCAGGCTGGCTTCAGTAACTGCTGTGCCTCCTGGGCCAGAAGTAGGACCCGTCACGTGGCCTGAGCCACTCTCCCGGCCTTGGAGAGGGAACAAACTAACAAACAGGAAAAAATAATGTGGCAGCTCCCCTAAGCCGGGAACTCAGGGTAGGCACAGCACCTTTGCCTAGGCACAGCCATAAGGGGTCCCTGGACTTTGAATGCCTTTCACCGCTGCACAGACCTATGTGGGCCCATTTCAACAGTGTAGGCCCTCATTACCACAGTACAACAGGGTATATACCTGAAGCCTAACTTCACTGTATCAGCTACATGGTGGAGTGGCAGGTTCGTGACATTTGATACCGTTCTGCCCTTTAACCAGGGTTCTCACCTACCCATCAGGGGCCTGAGGACTGATGGCTCCACCCATGCCACCTAGCCACCTGTGGCAGGGTTCCAAGAATAAGTGACACCTCCCAGTCCTTACAGCCAACAGCACTGGGTGCCCATACTCCGGCTGCAAAACCCACCCACCTACACACTCTAAGGAACAAGGACACGCTTTTCTCCCAGACACTCAGGGGCAGCTGTCAGCCCACTGCCTTGCTCAGTGCATGACCCCCTACTACAGCCAGATACCTGTGCCAACTCCAATCACTCCTGCCCATCTAGGGCTGTAGGTGAAAGCCTGCACCACACATTTGGTGACCGACTACCTGGACACCTGAGCTGAATCCATACAAGAAAAGGAAATGGACTCCTGGGCTCACATATCTAGTAACAGATCTAACCATCTGGTGACAGGATGTTAGAGCTTCAAAGGTGCCAATAACAGACTAGCTCACATAAGCAGCTATTTGGGCATATCAAAACAATAAGCCAGGACACAATAAGCAAACATAAAATAAATATAACTTATTGATGGCACAGAGACAACAGTCAATATCAAATCACATAAAGAAGCAGACCATAATGGCTTCAGCAAGCTCCCAAAACAAAGAATCACGGAATTTTCCAGAGGAACAGAACTTCTTTGAATTACCAAAGGTAGAATACAAAAGATTAATATACAGAACTCAAGATATCAGGAAGGAGATCAGGCAAAATGCAGAACAAGCCAAGGAATACAGAGACAGAGCAATAGAGGATCTTAAGGAGGTTATACAAGAGCATAATGACAAAGTTAACAGGCTGCAAGAATCCACAGAGAGACAGCAATCAGAAATCCAGAATATGAACAATAAAATTTCAGAATTAGACAACTAAATAGAAAGTCATAGGAGCAGAACTGAGGCAATGGAAGTCAGAATTAGTGAGACTGAAAATAAAGCATTTAACACCAACTTATTTGAGGAAAAATCAGATAAAAGAATTTAAAAAAATGAAGAAACCCTAAGAATGATGTGGGACTCTATCAAGATGAATAACCTAAGAGTGAGTAGAGCACCAGAATGGGGGGGGGGATAACAGAAAATACAGAGGGAATTGTTGACGATTTGTTGGCAGAAAACTTCCCTGACATTGTGAAAGATGAGAAAATATCTACCCAAAAAGCTCACTGAACCCCACACAAGGTAGATCCCAAAAGCAAGCCACCAAGACATATTATAATCAAACTTGCCAAAACCAAAGAGAAAGAGAGAATTTTAAGAGCAGCTAGGGATAAACAAAAAGTCATCTACAAAGGAGAGTCAATAAGAATAAGCTTGGACTACTCAGCATAAACCATGCAGGCAAGAAGGCAATCAGATGACATACATACAGCCTTGAAGGAAAAAAACTGTCAGCCAAGAATTATACATCAGCAAAACTCTCTCTCAAATAGGATGGCAAAATCTAGGGCATTTGCAGATAAACAGAAGTTTGGAAATTTGTAAAAACCAAAAGAAAATTACAAGAAATACTAAAGGGAGTCCTCCAGTTAGAAAATCAGTAACATCAGATAACAACCCAAGACTAGAACACAGGACAGAGAAACCAGGTATAAACCCAGATAGGGATGTCACAAAAATAAACGAAAGCTAAAATACTGAAAATAGGGAAACAGACATCAATATGTAAAAGATGAAAACATTAAAACAAAAAAGAGCGACTAAAAGATGTAGTCATAGATCTTTCATATGGAGAGGAAGTCAAGGTAATAACAAACAAACCAAAGATTAGTTTAAACTGAGAAAAACGGGGGTAAATACTAAGGTAATCACAAAGGAAACTAAAAATCCTACACATCACAATAGAAAACAGGAAAAACATAAAGACTCAACAAATACAAAATGAACAACAATGAAAAAGATGAAAAGAAAATACATAAATAAAAATGACTCAGCACAGAAAATTTAGTGGAACAAAGAAACTGTCAACAACACACAGAAAATGACATCGAAATGATAGCACTAAATGCATACCTATCAATAATTGCGCTTAATGTAAATGGACTAAATGTACCAATAAACAGAGAGTGGCAAAATGGATAAAAAAAAATGACCCGTCTATATGCTGCCTACAAGAGACACATCTTAGACTTAAAGACACAAACAAACTAAAACTCAAAGGATGGAAAAAAATATATTAAGCAAACAACAATCAAAAACAGCAGACGTGGCAATATTAATCTCTGACAAAATAGACTTTAAACTAAAATCCACTATAAAGGATAAGGAAGGACACTCTATAACGATTAGAGGGTCAATACACAAGGAGGACATAACCATAATCAATATTTATGCACCCAATGACAGGGCTCCAAAATACATAAACTCTAACAGCACTGAAAAGAGAGACTGCTCCACAATAATTGCACGAGACTTCAATAAACCACTTTTGGTGAAGGACAGAACATCCAGAAAAAAGCTCAATAAAGACACGGAAAATTTAAATGCCACAATCAACCAACTTGACCTCATAGACATAAGCAGAACACTCCACCGAACAGGAGACAAGTACACTTTCTTTTCCAATGCACATGGAACATTCTCCAGAATAGACCACATATTAGGCCATAAAGCAAGCCTTAATAGAATCAAAAGCATTGAAATATTACAAAGCATCTTTTCTGACCATAAAGCCATAAAAGTGGAAATCAATAACAGAAAAAGGAAAAAAAATCAAACACATGGAAACTGAACAACACCTTGCTCAAAAACTACTGGGTTATAGAAGAAATTAAGGATGGAATAAAGAAAGTCACAGAATCAAACGAGAATGGAAACACATCCTACCAGAATCTTTGGGACGTAGCAAAAGCCGCGCTCAGAGGTCAATTTATAGCAATAAGTGCACACATCCAAAAAGAAGGGCCAAAATCAAAACATTAACCCTACAACTCAAACAAATAGAGAGCAGCAAAAGTAGTCCTTGAGCACAAGAAAAAAGCAAATAATAAAAATTAGAACAGAATTAAATGAAACGGAAAATAGAAAAACAACTGAAAGAGTTAACAATACCAAAAGTTGGTTCTTTGAAAAGATCAACAAAATCAACAAACCATTGGCCAAACTGACAAAAGAAAAACAGGAGAGGAAGCAAATAAACCGGATAAGAAATGAGATGGGTGATATCACAACAGACCCAAATGAAATTAAAAGAATCACAACAGAATGCTATGTAAAATTGTACTCTAACAAATTTGAAAACCTAGAGGAAATGGACAAATTTAAAGAGATTGAAAAGGTAATTTAAAAACTCCCAACAAAAAAAAGCCCTGGCCATGACGGTTCACTGGAGAATTCTACCAAACTTTCAGTGAAGAGTTAACCCCACTACTACTAAAGGTATTTCAGAGCACGGAAAAGGATGGAATACTCCCAGACTCATTCTATGAAAGCAGCATAACCCTGATACCAAAACCAGGTAAAGACACCGTGAAAAAAGAAAATTACAGACCAATATCCCTCATGAACATAGACGCAAAAATCCTCAACAAAATTCTAGCCAATAGAATTCAACAATGTATCAAAAACATAATTCACCATGACCAAGTGGGATTTATACCAGGTATGCAGGGATGGTTCCACATTAGAAAAACAATCAATGTAATCCATCACATAAATAAAACAAAAGACAAGAACCACATGATCTTATTAATCGATG
>NW_004443938.1:957534-960212 GCF_000243295.1 Trichechus manatus latirostris | reverse complement strand
GGCATTTGACAAAGTCCAACACCCATTCATGATAAAAACTCTCAACAAAATAGGAATAGAAGGGAAATTCCTCAGTATAATTAAGGGCATTTATACAAAGCCAACAGCCAACAGCATCCTAAATGGAGAGACTCTGACAGCACTCCCCTCGAGAACGGAAACCAGACGAGGATGCCCTTTATCACCACCCTTATTCAACGCTTTGCTGGAGGTCCTCGTCAGAGCAATTCGGCTAGAAAAAGAAATAAAGAGCATCCAAATTGGTAGGAAAGAAGTCAAAGTATCTCTGTTTGCAGATGATATGATCTTATACAAAGAAAACCCCAAAGAATCCACAAGAGAACTACTGGAAATAATAGAAGATTTCAGCGAAGTATCAGGATACCAGATAAACATTCAAAAATCAGTTGGATTCCTCTACACCAACAAAAAGAGCTTCAAAGAGGAAATCACCAAATCAATGCCATTTACAATAGTCCCCAAAAAGATAAAATACTCAGGAATAAATAAAGGGTGACGTAAGCAGTCAGAACTGGCTTAAGAACATGCTGTCTCAACAAGTCGGCAATAATCTCATGAAGGAAAGCAACCTGCTGACGCCTGGAGGCCGTGGCCGTGGCCCAGAAGGAAGGGCTGTGCAAGGGCGAGTCCCTGGAGAGGAGCAGGGGGAGGAGGGGGCAGGGGCCGCCCAGGCCGGCGAGGGGCACGTCTGAGGCTCTGGGTGCAGGAACAGGAGGAGGGCGAGGGGGGCACAGTCTGTCTGCAGGAACCCCTGAAGTCTGCAGGGAAATGCAGCAGGACCAGCGTCCACACCTTCAGCACAGGTAAAGCGCTGGGTGGGGTCTGGGCAAAGTGTCCTCTGGACCATGCAGACCGGGGCGAGATCGCGGCCATGGCGCGCTCGGGCAGGACACCGAGAGGAGCACGTGGTAGCTGGCCCCTGGGAGGTGGGGGGACCCGACAGAGACAGCGAGGCGAGGTTGGGGGCTGAGCGTCCAGTAACGGGATGACAACCAGAGAGACCAGCATGCTCACAGTGCAAACCACTGATAGGTATGTGGAGGGCTACCTAAAGAAGCAGAAATCAGCTATTTAACTTAGAACAAGGGTTTAAACCCCCTACGGCAGAGTAGGGGTCCCTGGGTGGTGCAAATGGTTAACAAACTCAGCTGCTAACCAAAAGGCTGAAGGTCAAGTCCACCCAGTGGTGCTTCGGTAGAAAGGCCTGGCAATCTACTTCCAAAAAATCAGTCACTGAAAACCCTATGGAGCACAGTTCTACTCTGCACACATGGGGTCGCCGTGAGTCAGAGTCCACTTGATGGCAACTGGTTTGGGTTATTTTGTCAGTGTAGAGGGGGCAGGGCATCTCAGGAAGAACGAACAGTGTGGGGAGAGAGATAAGGCGCCGGGAGAGCCGGACGCAGAGCGCTACGGCCCGAGCAGCAGGCCAGACTCTCTCACCAGGGATAATCTTTCAAAACGAAATCTATCATACTTTTAGGGTTAGCATTTGTCTCTTATTTTTGGCCACCAATTCAGTTGTAGTTTTTGATTGTTATCACCAGCCCTGTGGTTGCCTGGAAGAAGAGTTATTATTAATTCCAGGTGAAACCTGTACCATGAAGAAAATTCACCACCATACACCACACAGCCCAACAGTGAGTGACCCATACAGTCATCACAATATAAAAAGCAACAGTGATTTAACTTTACAACGTGGCGGGACCATGTAGGAGGACGGAATGTGGAGGGAGGATGAGTGAGCTAGCACCTCACAGAAGCTAAGCAGGTAGTCTCTATGGCCAATGAAAGCCAACGAGCAGAGACCACACAGGGGCAGCAGGGGCAAGTATCTGGAGAGGGGGTGCACGGGCAGGAGGGCACATCAAGCTCCAAGGGGGGAAGCGGACTTCCGTTTCACAATTTAAGCGTTATAAAACAATCTGACATTTTACCAAAACCTTGATCATTTAATAAGACATCATGCTTGGTAAAGCGGAGGGTCATCCAAAAAGAAGACCCTCAGTGAGATGGACTGACACAGTGGCTGCAACAATGGGCTTAAGCATAACAAGGACTGTGAGGACAGCGCAGGACCAGGCAATGGTCTGCTGCACGTGGGGTCACCATGACTTGGAACCGACTCAAAGGCACCAAACAACAATAAGATCAAAATTAATTTTTCAAAAGGAAAAATAAAAATCTGCCAATCCCAAAATGATTAAATGTCACGTATTTTTCCTTGTCTAAAATTACCAATGAATTTTCTTAGAGGAAGTATCAACAGTTTTCAGAAGTGAAGTTCTTAAAGAAAAGGCCCTCCATAGATTTGACAGTTACCAGATCAGATGACTGGAGGATAAGAGACGGTTAGGAGACCCGTTCCTTGATCGGGAGGAGTGGGATGCTGGGGCTAAGGATCTGGGGGGGCATGTGAAGGCCATCTCCTGGGAGTCGGCTGACAGGTGGGGACGTCTTAGTTATCCAGTGCTGGTACAACAGAAATACCACAAGTGGGGGGCTTTAATAAACACATTTATTTTCTCAGCTTAGGAGGCTGGAAGTCCAAATTCAGATCAGGATGTGTCTGTACTAGTGAGCAGACACAGGGCTGTGTGTATGCCCCGAGGTCAGGGTGTGTGTGTACTTTAGTGAGCAGACACAGGGCTGTGTGT
>NW_004443938.1:942596-957159 GCF_000243295.1 Trichechus manatus latirostris | reverse complement strand
GTGAGCAGACACAGGGCTGTGTGTGCCCCGAGGTCAGGGTGTGTGTGTACTTTAGTGAGCAGACACAGGGCTGTGTGTGAACCCCGAGGAGAACACGCAGGGAGGAGTGAGGGGCTGAAACGCTGGAGCAACATGGTGAAAGGAGGAGATTCTGAAGCTCTAGGGAAGAGAGAATGGGGTCCACGCCGGGAGGAGCTGCTGGGTCTCCATCAGGGCTGCAAGGTGCTGCGGACACACCCCACTTCTGGGAGGGGTCACCGCGATGCTGATTTGGAGAGGTGCGAATCTGAGAAGGTCCTACTCAACCCCCAGCAGTTCCCCTTCTGGGTTGAAGCCCAGCACGCCGCACTTGGAGACGTGCGCTGGGAAACCCAACATAGCCTCGTGTAAGAACGGAAAGTTAGCAACAGCCTGCACACCCACCCAAGAGAACAGGCTGTGGTTTACGCCTGCTGTGCGCTCCTTATAACGGCTACACAGTCCCACCAGGCTATGGATATGAACACGGATAAGTCTCAAAACCTAACTTTGATTTGGAAAACAGCTGTGCATGCATTACATTCAAACACTCAGAAATAAAGTGACAGAAGATACACAGAGACACAGCCACAGCATAAAACCGCTGACTGGAGAGCAACGTGCGGCTTCAGGAAGAGGAAAGAGGGAGCAGTATCAGGTGGGCGGTCCGTTCTCTCTGTGACATTTTATTTCTCTAAAAAAAGTTTGAAAACAAAGATACAAAATATTTGTCAAAGCTGGGGGCATCTAAACAGTGCTTATATAACTGCTCGTCTATATCTGTATTCTTGAAATATCTCACAAATGTAACTTTTTATTATCAGTATAGGTTGTCCCAGACAACACCAGCTACCCGTACTGCAGAACACAGACGCCGCCGCCTCTGTCCGTGGTGATCAGCAATAACGAAGGCATGGCAGCCTCCCAGCCCAGCAGAACGGGCCACTCTGTTCTCCTCAGTAGCCTGGGCACGTGAGGCTGCTGTTAAATTGTGAAGAACACTGTCAGATGTAAACACTCGTTTTATATGCACGTCACTATGGAGACAGACAGCAAAAGCCTCAGGGAGGAGTGGTCACCTGCCTTTTGATCTCGTCTTTGCAAGTCTCCATATGATACTTCAGTAGATGCAATTCCGGGCCAGAGGACAGCAATATAAAAGCATCTACATAATAAAACTGTGCAAACTGTATCGGCTTAGAGAACATGTCTTTGCCCTGCAATAAAAATCAGTAATTATTACCAATAGAACCAATGTTAATAAAAGTGACTGCTGTTCTGAATAGGCAATTCTGTCATCCCAACATCCGGCATCTGTGTATCCTAAAAGTGTAGATGTACTTACAACCCATCCACAATTTTCGTTTCTGCCCATTGATAACTTCTGACAGACTTCAGGAGTAAGGTTTTACTGGAATAAGTGTGAGCTTTGAATTCCAGCTTTAAGAAAACTGAAACTTTGCAGTAAACATATTAGGTAACGAGCGTTTTATTAAAGCCCAAATTTAAAACATACTGATGTGTTAAATGTCATTCTGAGGTCTCCACTCTCAAATCTGTATCTCACAACCAACAAAACCGTGACATTAAGAAGCTGGTGTTAAGCCCCTGCTGTCAGCGGCCCAAAGCGTCAGCCTTACACTGCCCTGGCCTGCACGCGCTTACCCTCCAGGTTCGTCTGTCTGGCACTCAGGCCCCTTTTTACAAGACCCACAGAATACCGATGTTAACAACGTCCTTGACGCTCTCACTGCGTCTCCGTGCCGTGGACTTCCGCTCACCAGCTCCTGGCTCCACTAATCAAAGCTGAGCCTCCCACGTGGCTGCCCTGCCCCGTCCCGGTAGAAACACCACTGTCATCGTCTCTCCTCCCCGTTCTGCTCCAAATGATCCCTCGTGAGCTCATTAAAACAAGTCACCTTTCTCCCCCAAAATATAATTCCCCCACATAATATCCCCTTGGCTGCTATTATTACTGCTACTATAAAATCAAAGGAGCCCTGGTGGCACCGTGGTTAAAGCACTGAGCTGCTAACTCAAAGGTCAGCAGTTCGAACCCACCAGCTGCTCCACGGGAGAAAGATGTGGCAGTCTGCTTCCATAAAGATTACAGCCTTGGAAACCCTACGGGGCAGTTCTACCCTGTCCTATAGGGTCCCTATGAGTCGGAGTTGACTCGATGGCGGTGGGTATGGTTTTGGGTTTACTATAGAATCACACTGAATTAGTATTTAAAATTATTCAAGTATTTTGTATTAACATTTTTGCCATTTTTAGACCATACAAGAGTAAGGACATATTTACCCATACATATATACGCATGTGTGTATACATACGTGTATGTATGTATATATGTATAGTGTGTCTTTAATGTGTGTGTACGCATTGCGTGTGTGCACATGTATGTATACATGCATAGCGTGTCTAACGTGTGTGTGTACGCATTGCGTAGGTGTGTGCACATATGTACGCTGCTGTTGCTGGTTGCTGCTGTCGAGCTGATTCCCAGTCACGGTGACCCCTTGTGTGCGGAGCAGAGCTGCTCCGTAGGGTTTTCAAGGCTGTGACTTTTCAGCAGCAGATCACCAGGCCTGTCTTCCTAGGCACCTCTGGGTGAGTTTGAACCGACAACCTTTCAGCTGGTAGTGGAATGCTTAGTCTCCACCCAGAGACTGCACGTATACATACATTCACATATAAGAAAATATTCAATCACGAATTGTTAGCACATTGTAGCTGTCTGACAGCTGCTCATCACAGACACGCATCATTCCTCACCAGGAGTACCGTGCGCGCAGCCCCGCGGGCCGACCACAGCCTCAGGGACCTGTCCTGGGACGCGGACACCAACCACTCCCCGCCGTGACTCCAGCTGACGGCACTCACCGGCCCGTCGTGACCTGGAGGAACACAGCAGCGTGAGGCACCCGGCTCTGACGTGACAAATACCCAGCAGCAGCATTCTCTAGCAGCTTCACACAACATGCTCAGAACTGCATTTTTTAAGAAAGAAATAACTCATTTAAAAGCATTTTCCAGCTATAGTGATGCCAGTGGAACTAGAGCCCATACTTACCACGATAAGTTTTAATAATGGTATTCTACGTGAAGGGCAGAGCCCTGGTGGCATAGTGGTTAACAGCTCGGTTGCCAACCAAAAGGTCAGCAGTTTGAATCCACCAGCCGCTCCTTGGGAACCCTATGAGGGAGGTTCTCTGCTGTCCTATAGGGTCGCTATGAGTCAGAATCAACTTGAGAGCTAGGGGTTTTGGGATGTAAAGGTCATATGCATCTGTAAGTGTACGTTTTAAGAAAAGAAAATTATAAAATATGATATTATCTGCAACTTCATGATAATTTACCAGTATTTTAAAGAACTGTTATCCTTTTAATAGTGAAAGAAAAAAGTCAAAAGAATTTACCAATCATATCATTTAATTTGATATTTATTAAATATAATTTAATATATAATTTGATCATTTGTTGTGATAGATTTCAAGTGTTATCTAAAATAAAAATGGCTGCCTCGAGGGAGCTAACAGGCAGTACACGATATTTTAATAATAACCTGTCTATACCAAAACCAAATCATTGCTGTCAAGTCGATTCCGAATCATAGCGACCCTATAGGACAGAGTAGGACTGCCCCAGAGGGTTTACAAGGAGCGTCTGGTGGGTTCGAACTGCCAACCTTTTGGTTAGCAGCCGAGCTCTTAATCACTGCACCAAACAAAAATCTGTTGCTGTCGAGTTGATTCTTACTCACAGCACCCAATGTGTGTCAGGGTAGAACTGGACTCCACAGAGTTTTCAATGGCTGATTTTTTTGATGTGATCACCAGGCTTTTCTTCTGAGGTGCCTCGGCATGGACTCAAATTGCCAACCTTTAGGTTAGTAGCTGAGCACAAACTACGCCACCCAAGGACCTTAAACTGTATATACGCTATTGCATTAAAAATTAGTTTGATATGCCCCATAAAAGCTTCTGAAATACATGTGAATATAAATAAGTCAACTGAAGAATAAAAGAAAATAAGGAGCTGTATGCTTTGCACTTCCTATCAAAACACTTAAAAAGATATTTCTCTCACCACATGGCCCAGGTGAGGATATTTTTGTCACCACGTGGCCCACGTGAGGATATTTTTGTCACCACGTGGCCCACGTGAGGATATTTTTGTCACCACGTGGCCCAGGTGAGGATACTTCTGTCACCACGTGGCCCGGGTGAGGGTATTTCTGTCACCACGTGGCCCGGGTGAGGGTATTTCTGTCACCACGTGGCCTGGGTGAGGGTATTTCTGTCACTGTGTCACCCAGGTGAGGGTATTTCTGTCACCACGTGGCCTGGGTGAGGGTATTTCTGTCACTGTGTCACCCAGGTGAGGGTATTTCTGTCACCACGTGGCCCGGGTCAGGATATGCCTGTCACCGCCTGGCCCACGTGATGGTATTTCTGTCACCTCCATCTTTGGCCTTGTTCCCTGTCAAAGAACTTGTCAAACCGCCAAAATGTACCTTATAACATAACCCATCTTCATGTCTGGCAGTTAGGGTGTGGAGATCATTAAATTTAAAGGCGAAATTTAGAGTTACCGCTCATTCCACCCTCTCATTTTACAGAAAAATAAACTGAGGCTCAGCGGGGGTCGGGGGGGCGGGGACAGTCACGCGTATGCACTGGGTGTGTGCGGGACCCCGGGCACTCTAACACAGGGCAGGGAAACTGTCCAGAACCAGCCGTGTGGCCAACGGAACAGTACATCCGTGTAGAAGGAGCCTCAGCACGACGCACCCCTCAGCGCCGAGCTGCCCAGCTCACCCTGTCTGACGGGGCGGCAGGAGGCTGTGGTTGACGGAGGGTTTCCGCAGGGCTCCATCTCGTTTCTGGATCCCAATATCCCACAGTATCTTCCTAGATGTATATTCCTGGCTCCTGCTTCCAGTGGAGCATGTGCTGTCTCTCCCAGCCTCAGACCCTCCCCCATTTCTAAACTCTGACTTGTCCCAGCAACCATGCAGAAATGTCACCAGGACAGGGAGGCAGTCTTCAAATAACCCCACCACGCTCGGGTCCCTGTGAGAGGTGGGGAAGCCAACCCCTGCCTGGGAGTAAGACACAGGAGGATGGGTGTGAGAGCGGAGGAGCGAGGGCGGGTGGACAGGTGTCAGAGCACAGCCTCGGTGGGGCCAGCAGGTACTGCCGTGGCAGGTGCGGTGAGATGCGGACGTGACAGAGGAAAAAGCCACCCTGGCTTCCCACCTGAGCAGGGCGGCCCTCCGGGGCTCCTTCAGGGCGACTGTGGTGGACACGCAAAGAATGTCCCTCACGGGACCTGGGACACAGGTGACCTAAGGCTGAACGGTCGTTCCAGCTGCTCCATCTAAGCATGTTGTGGCTAAAACTGGAGAACATGTCCCCGCACGGTAAGAGTTCTCCGGAGTAGCGATCTCCTCGTTCTCACTGGCCACAATGTCCCCTTCGTCAGCACCTGAATTGCCCAGGTGAGTTAGAGACCCTGTCGTATTTGTGAGAAAACCAACCAAACAAAAGTGGACATGCCAGGGAAGGCTCACCAGTGAGTGCACAGGCCGTTCTGTGAGGCGGCCCGAGAGCGCGCCCAGGGGAAGCGGCCTGAGCAGCAGAACAGCCACAGAGCTCTGCTGCCCTCTGGTGGCCGCCTGGGGTAGTTGCTCGGCCCACAGAGGAGCGGCGGGGCCAACAGTCAGGACTTCGTGGGAAACGCAGGGCACTTTGATGGAGCATTGGTTACGTCTGAGACTACACCACCACGGAGATTCTGCTCACTCCAACACGCCTGCTCTGGAACTGTGGATGGGGCAGTCATCATGGTGTTGTAAATGGCTCCAAGCGTGCCGTCGGGGCACCCATGGGGCCGCGGAAAAAGCTTGACTCGGGGTCTGATCCTGCTCAGCCCTGCCCGGAACCTGACCTTGGCAATCACGGTGATCAGCAGCAGGGGACTCATTGTCCCTGCACATCAACCAAGCATCACACCACACGACCACCTCACCCACATGCTGTGAGGGTCCAGTGAGATCATCTGTCATACGAACATGCAACAAGCTGCCATCAGCTGTGATTCTCCAATCAGCCAAACTGTGGACCACCAACAGCTGAAACAATCTCATCTGTTCCTTCTCCTCCTCCCACGTGGCCTAGCGTACTGCTCCACGAGAGCCACAGAAGAAAGCGCTCGTGACGGAGACACCGAGAAGCAATGCCTCTCCGCTGCCCCCAACACCACGGACAGTCCCGACCGGCCCACCTGCTGCTTCAGCACGGGGCATCAGGCCGACTGTCCTAACTCCTGGAACGATGACCACAGAAACCCTCGCTGGATTTGCCGAAACAGGGCTCCCTCTCCCGTCAGCTCTGGTCCCGCACACACAAAAAGCGTCACTGTGGGAAACTGTGTGCTGCTGTCAGTTGCTGTCGAGTCGACTCCAACTCATGGTGACCGCGCGTCCAACACAAGGAAACACTGGCCGGTCCGGCACCCCCTTCCCGACCGTCGGTGGGCTCGAGTCCTCTGTCACACCACTGTGTGCCCTGAGTGCCTGCCAACCCAGGGGGCTCATCTTCCAACGCTGGGGCTCAAAGTTAACACGAAGGTCCCTTTACAGCCAGGGGCCTCCACTTCCTACTGAACGGCCAGCTTACTGCATCCTCTCTTTTCTCGGTTTCACTGCTGTAGTCAGATTTGTACTTTCCAGAGGTGTACATTCTCCTCAGAGCCAAACACAAAGGCCCCAACTTTTGATGTGACTGCTGTTTGCCCTGGTGCTCGCGTGTGAGTCGGTAAATTTCAGAAACAAACAGAAAGGAGTGTGAAACCCTCATCTAGGGTCCCCTCTCTCTCCAGTTTCAGGGCCTCCTGCTTCAGAAAGACACTTAAGAATGTATCTGGGATGGAATCTTCCCCCCACAGAACGGGAGTGTTATGGATTGAATTGTGTCCCCTGAAAACGCGTCAACGCGGCTAGCCCATGATTCCCAGTACTGTGTGACCGTCCTCCATTGAGTGATCTGATGTGATTTTCCTATGTGTTGTAAATCCTAACCTCTATGATGTTAATAAGGCAGGATTAGAAGCAGTTATGTCGACAAGGCAGGACACAGTCTACAGGGTTAGGTTGTATCTTGAGTCAATCTCTTTTGAGATATAAAAGAGAGAATCCAGCAGAAAAGAAAGGGACCCACTACCACCAAAAAGAAGAGCCAGGAGTGGAGCACATCCTTTGGACCTAGATCCCTGCACTGAGAAACTCTTAAGACCAGAGGAAGACTGATGACAAGGACCTTCCCCCAGAGCTGACAGAGACAGAAAGCCTTCCCCTGGAGCTGACACCCTCAATTCGGACTTCTAACCTCCTAAACTGTGAGAGAATACATTTCTGTTTGTTAAAGCCATCCACCTGTGGTATTTCTGTTATAGCAGCCCTAGGCAACTAAGATAGGGGGCCACCATGTTTTATACTGACCTGACAGAAGAAAGGTAGAAAGGGAAATAACATGGCTGGGCTCAAAGAGCTCAAGAGTGTGAGGACAGGGAGTGAGGGCTGGTCCCCCACCAGGCCAGTGTTCTACCCACGTGACAGACTAGGAGCCATGGTGGGCTGGGAAAGTTCTCCCCAGACGGCTCCACAGGCTGAAAGGCCCCAGAGTTTACTGATTTTAATTTCACGTGTCTATAAAAAAAATTACCTTTTATATAACTCTATAATCTTCAATGAAATCTTAATTAAATTTAACATTCTGAAATAACTGACCTCAGATTGTAACCACTGTCATCCCTCACTCATGGCCTGTCATGAGATGGCGTGGTTTCCATGAATAAGGTTTCCAGACCCATCCATCCAAAATGTAACCACTGTCATCCCTCATTTACATGGCCTGTCATGAGATGAGGTTGTTCTCACGAACAAGGTTCCCAGACCCACCCACCCACTCTGGGCGTCCACTCCGGGCCAGGCAGGTTGGGCGTCCACTCCGGGCCAGGCAGGCCGGGCGTCCACTCCGGGCCAGGCAGGCCGGGCGTCCACTCCGGGCCAGGCAGGCCGGGCGTCCACTCCGGGCCAGGCAGGCCGGGCGTCCACTCTGGGCCAGGCAGGTTGGGCGTCCACTCTGGGCCAGGCAGGTTCATCACTAGGCACGGAACTGAAGTACCACAAATTTTAAACCATTTTCATGGAAAAGCTTTCGAAATCTAAAGCATAAATTCCTTTTTAAACTAAACATTATTATTATAAAAGGTTCTCACAAAGGGATGCCCATCTGGTGGCACCCTTGGTTGCCGTGAGTCTCCACAGGAGACTTGACATTCAGCATCTAACGGTGACCATACTCAAACACTCCAGAAGATACTTGTATGATCTGTCTTAGATTATGATGGAAATGAAACACCCATTTTTTCTGTTTTCTGGATGAGAGGCCAATCATATTTTCAAAGTTGAGTCATGTGACTACCAAGCCCCTAGAGATGCAAAGTGAAATGATGTACTAGGACAGACAAGGGGCTTGAAACAGGGAAGGTGGGCAGTAATGGTGCTCCTCCCCAGACAGAAACAGAGCAAGTTCTGTGAAGCCAGTATTACCATTCACTGCATTTTCTTAAATCAGTGGCAAGCCCTTTCTCCAACCTTGTAATAGAGAGAGAAATATTCACAACTAACGTAATTACTTTTTGCATCAATTATTCAGCAACAGAAAAGTACCCATTTAGAGGTTCCCCAGAAAGCAACAGGCAACTTTTCATAGGAGGACTCAGAGCACGGCTCTGCCTGCAGGAGACACAGAAGACGCTGGAACAGCGTGTGCGGCAAGAGGGCTGGGTGTGACATCAGGAGGGAAAACGCCGTGGGCACGGGCAGGGGTTCCCACAGTGAACAGAGGAAACCCACCTGCTGGAAACTACCCAGGAGGTAGATTCTCTTCACAGCAGAGGCTGAGTGGACTCATCTCCAGTCCACCTTTAGACAGGCCTCTCTCGCCCAGACCGTGGGGGCTGCTGCATCCTCAGAATCAGCCCACCCGCAGAGAGCCAGGCCTGCGCCGGCCCGGGGCCCCGCGCCACCCTCCCTATCCGGACGCACGAGCCCTCCCACCTGGCCAGCCCATCCCACTCCCCACCAGCCTGTGCTACCCCACCACCACACCCCTCAAGAGTCGCTGAGAGTGAGGGTTCCCACTGCCGTCCAGGTGCTGATCCCACAGAAACGCACTGACTTCCCAACGAAGGGTTACGTGTGTGTGGTGTTTTGGTAAAATATCTACCTAACGCAGTTTTGATGGGAACGGCATCAGGAACCTAATGAAGAGCTGCACGAGTTTAGAGTCTGAGGACTCAGCATCCACAAACGCCAACAAGAGCTGTGAAGTTGAGATGACAGCCATTTTAACAACTGATGTCTCACCTCAACTACTGGCTACTTTCTTAAAAAATCGTTTGCCTCATTATGTTTATTGAAATGTCCATGAAAAAACCCTAGAAACTTTCCAGGTGTATTTAGATCACATGTCTGTACGAGATTCAGCTCTGCTCATTTCCCTCAGAATGCAACACCTGTTTGGACTCTGACCCATGGGGCGTCCAGGGATCCATAAACGCGGCTGTGATCTGAGTCTCCTACCTCTCACGGTTCTGCGTAACCTGGGTCATGAAATGTCATCATGTTATCTCCCCAGTTCAAGCCTTGGTTCTATTCTGCTGTTGCTGTTCTGAAGGAAACAAAAGTGGCCTCAGCCATTCATCATCAGGGCCAGCACGAGGCCCGTCCCTAAATTCACGCTAACACGCAGACGCACCTACCTGAAAAAGCAGCTGGCGCTCCAGTAAGGCTGCCATCGAAGACGAGCAGTAAATGGTTGGCTAAGCCACAGGCCAGACGCTGCCCATCACCTGCGTAAGGAAGAAGTTAAGAAATATCTCTAACAGCCCCTAACTCGTAGGGTCAAAGTTACCACAGGCAAAATGGAGAGTTTTTGCTAACTCTGGGCTCGTTTTCTCAGGCGTTGGGGTATGTGAAGCAAGCAGGCGACAAGCACTGACCACCTGCAGAGGGTCCCTCCTGTGAGCCGGACGCTGCGCTGACCGTGTACAGCTGCCATCTCCCTGCACCTTATGGAGCTGTCCTCAGTTTACAGAAGAGGGACGAAAGCATGGGAGAGGTGGCAACCTGCCCGGTCACAGCGCAGAGAACCGTTGGCTCCAGGATCTGACCCCAAAGCAGCCTGAAGACCAGGACCTCCGCCCTTAGCTAATGAGGTGCCCTGTCTCTCAGCAACAGACCTTGTAAGGGGCGTATTCGGCTGAGCAATGACATTTCAAACATTTCCCTAACATACAGTAAAAATAAACCACAGACGTAATCTGTAATATTCAAACTTGAGGATCTATAACAGCAAACACATATACTAATCTATAAAAGCAAGCCCATCAAAAAGATATTTACTTTACTGATAATACAACATATCCAATTTCCCAAAATTATTCAAAAAATAATACAGAACTGTACAGACACAATTACACAGAAACTGAAGGGAGTTCAGCAGGGTCGTAAATAATGATCATCTTCAGGCGACCCACATGAGATACTCCGCGAGTGAGTGAAGGCCAGAGGCGAGGGGTACTGGCCGTGGGCAGCCCTGGTTAAGGTGAGGGCATGTTCCCTTCAGAAGTCAGTTCAGGACCCAGATGCAGGTCCACATCTGAAAGAAAAGCTCCAGGGGCAGAACTAGCCAGGAGAGAACCGCCCAAGCTTCTTCACACATCACTCAGGAAAGGTGTCTGGCAAAGCCACTAAATACACTTGAGAAGCGAGTGCCCGCCACCGAAGGGGGAAAGGCCAGCCCCACAGGAGGATGCCCTGGAGACACCGCCCAGAAGGGCTAGCGCAAGTGACAGGACATCACCCTGCTGATGAGCAGACAGCCGGCCTCCCAGCGGCTTCCATCCTCAAGCCACCTTCTGTGGTCAGCCTCCTGCAGCCCACTTGGGGGCAGAGGCAGGTCAATTTATAACTGGTGTCTGGGTGGCCACAAGCAAGCCAGCCCAAGAGTGAACGTTCTAGAACAATTCCCATTACCTAGACCCTTGCAGACGGAACGACCCAGCTCCAGCGGGCGGTGTACCTGAGTACTGCAGGTGGCACACCGCGGTGGGTGCCTGGGCCACAGCGACCCGCTCGCGGAGGCGGGCTGGCAGGGAGCTCTCCAGAGGATAGTCTCTGCTTTAAGGAATATCACAGACAATAAAAGTCAGGAGAGGATCTGAAGTGAGCACTAGACTAGAAATGATTTCCCCTATTTACACATATGGTTTTATTTCATTAAACGTGAATACATATATCTACATCTAATGAAAATCTTACATTCAGGCCATGGAATAACTCTTTAAAACAGACTTTATTCCATACTGTCAAAACACGCACGTACTTTAAATACAAAACAGTAAAGATGTATCATGTTTAATATAAACTGAGGGGAATACTGTGATGATTCACTTGCCAGTTCCATACTCTTTATGTGTGGCTCTCGTGATACCCAGATAACCTGCAAATGGCTCACACTTACCATCCAAGAACCCACAGCCCCTTCCTAAAGAAACTGCGGAGAGCTGAAAACCGAAGGAACAGACACCAGGAACCCAGCACAAGGGCAGGGACAAGTGACACGCCCACACGAAGCCCCACCAAAGGGCTCCGGCCACCTCCCTGCCCGCCAGGCTCAACACCAACCCCCGCTGGGGTGGAGGGTACAGGGTGCGGAAAAGCCTCAATAAACGCGGGTAAACCAGGGTCCAGCAAGCTCCTCTGCCCACCTGGTGATTTTTCACATGTACTTGTGATGCATATTAAAACGAACAACACTTTAAACACTGTGGCCCACATCTCTCTTCAGATGATGTGATCTTTAACATCCAGAACTGGAAGGAGCCCCAGAAGCCCCTCCCAGGCTCCTCTTGATGTGAAAAGGAGTTTACGAGACTTGTCTAGAGCTCCCAAACAGCCACAGAGCCAGCCCAGCAGCCCAGCGCCAACATCCAGCCCTGATGCCCAGGCCCCGACGCCCGGCCCCAACATCCAGCCCCGACGTCTGACAGAGGAACCCCTTCCCAAGGAATGAGTAGCCAGGACCAGTCAGGACCAGCACTTAGCACTGCAATTTATTCACTTATTATGGAAGCAGCTTGAGAATAATCATTAGCTACAACGTTTTCTAAAACTAAATTTCATCAAAAAATTAAAAATTCCAGTTATTAGGGTAGTAAAAATAGCAGCATGTCTGAAAAAATCAGTGTGAGAGAATTAAATTGACTGAAAGGATATAAGTATAAATCATATAGATATATACGTGTGTATTTGCATATACACACACACACACACATACATACATACCCCTATGTGTAAGATCTCATGCCTGTTTGAAAAAAATCAGTTAAAGTATTAAAAAGGGCTCCACAAATTATTTCAAATTTACTTCTAACGCAAAAATGAGATTACATACCATTTGTAACTGTTCTTGCACTTTGAAGCTCTTTTCCCATCATTCTTAACATTAGTCTTTGGTGAAGACATAGCTACACTGCTGGAAAGAAAGCACGTGTCATTCTCAAACATTACAAGTTCCCGGTTTCTTAAGAGGCTTACATTTTACAGGGAACGTGTAAGTAAAATACACAAACGCTTGTTTGCCCCAAAATAGTAATAAATGGAATATTTAATTATTTTAATTTTGAGTTTAATAACTATTCTTCTAATTATATATGAACATAGACTATTCTAATACTGTAAAATAAAGTGCTTTTGGGTATAAAAATCCTGGAGAATACTGTAGTATTTACATACAAATTGTGGATTACTAGCAAAAACTAAGACAATGATCAGTTTTGCAAAGACCACATTGCAAATTATCTGTCAACCAAATTTTGAGAAATATGTGTGAAGATTTATACACAGAAAAACTGCTCACGAAGTCAGAATGCCCCTTAAGTTGAGAACCAAATAGGAGTCTCGTGACCTCACTTCCTTCTGGAGAAGAGATTTATGTAATCACAACACAAGTTAAGTCCCACTCAGGGATCCCATACTACAAATCCACTCAGAAACAGAGGTGAAATGTGCTGGAAGGCACGCTGAACTCTGCTTCTAGTGTAATCAGGATGTATGGCACGGAAGATAATAAACAAGCACCGTGAACTGGGCCATTTCTCAGATGAAGAAACGAGGACCTAGAGAGCTTGGCCTGTCCAGTCCCACGCTCCCTAGGACAACACTGGGAAGCAACCCCTAAGCTCTGTCTCCTGGCCAGGCCACAGCCAGACTCCTCTGCCTCCTGGGGGACAGTTCTGCCCGCTGTGGAATGCCCCTGCAGTCTGACTCTGGTTGGCACATCTGGGCCATCTGTCCTGGGGGAGGTGGACAGCCAAGGGGCCAACAAGGGGCTTCAGGGCTGGAGAGTGACTGGGTGGGCAGGAGGGCAGGGGCTGTGCAGGTCCTGGCGGGAATGAGGCGGAGCCCAGGTGTGAGTGGAGTGGGAACCCAGGAGAACATTCGAGACAGAGCACAGAGGGACGCGGTGGTGCCTAGGAGCAGCTCCTGGTGTCAGGGAGTGAGTGAGCAAGGGAGGGGGTGCTGGCCAGAGAGGGGGTGCAGGTACCTGCCACATGGGCCAGGCAGGGTGAGGGCCCAGCAACCGTGGGCCAAGGACTTTCCTTCCATCAGTCCCAGGTCACTCACATCTGAGAGAACTAGGAAACTCTACACAAGCCCCCTCTGCCATACCTGTAACTCGTGTGCAGGGCTATTTCAGGAAGGACAATAAATTCGGTTTGGGAAACACTGAGGTGAATGCATGGAAGCCGAGTGTCAGGAGGTGCAGACACCCCAATCCCCCTAATGGGGCAACAAGAAAGTGGCTCCCTCACCCCACATCTGCTTACAGGTGAGGCCCAGGCAGCTCAGCCGCTCAGCATCCTCACCTGGACCTGCATTCCCATGGGCATCTGCTCAAAATGCCTCAGCCAGCCACCTCCCCTGAGTCAGCCTCCACGTCCCATCAGCGGGCCTGGCTTCAGCTCTACCTGGGCTGACCAGGACCCACGCCTGACCTCTGACCTTTCCACCCTCACCAAACCTAAGGGCTCTGGGGTCTTGTTGACCCCCCCCACAGCACCTGAGCATCAGCCCACCTCCGCCGTCGCCCCTGCTGCCCCTCAGGGCCACCGAGTAACTCTCCCACAGGGCTGGGCACACTTAGCCACGCCCCTCCCACCTGACCACATCCCCCTCTGCACCCTCCCCGGCTGACCCCCCACCTGCCCCCTTTCTGGCTGCTCCCCTGCCCACCCCCGACATGTACCCTCTCCACTTGCCCTCCCAGACGCACACCCCATCTAGACCCCCTACCTACCCTGCAACCTACCCCTCCCCCCCTGCCAGCGTCCCTGCACATACCCCACCTACCTCTCCCCTATCTGTCCCCCTCCCCAACTGCATACCCCCACCTGTACCCCACCCTCT
>NW_004443938.1:937675-942446 GCF_000243295.1 Trichechus manatus latirostris | reverse complement strand
CCTGCCCCTGCCTCCAGCAGGGGGCATGTCCCCCCAGGTCAGGTGGCCCCGCTCGGCACCTGTGGCAGCCCTGACTATTCTGAGCACTTGGTCCCACAGCCAGGGCTCCGCACAGCCAGACGCTGGTGACGAACGTTTCTGTCTTTGTTGGGACAGACGGTGTCTAAGTCAGTCCTTGCCACGGGTCGGCTTAACTGAAGGGATGTGTTCATTTACATGAAAATACTTTTCAGGCATCGGCATTTCTAGAATCGTGTGTAGGGATCTTACCGCGACAGTTCTACTAAGGAGACGTTTCACTCACTGAGGGGCAGCGGTGTAGCCCGAAGACCGGACTTTACTGTGGAAGACTAGCGGCCGGTCCTGGACGGGATTCCGGGCAGCTGCGTAAAGCAATTCGAAAGAAGAAGCAAAACTGAACGCTGCAGTTCCATGACGGATGTGAAAACAACAGCTTCTTAAAGACAGTAAATATTTACACATAGAACAGTTTTATAGAAGGTTTTATGCCCAATGTTAGACCAACCAATACTAGCAAAAGACAAGGGAAAACGTATTGGAAGCATGAAAAAAAAATTTATCTCATTTTTTAAATTATACTAGATTGTAATATGTTTAAAACTGTATTTCAAATAATTATTAGCTAAAACTTCAGATCTTACACACAGAGCTGGCCAGAGGCTCCACTAGCTGGACAAGATGTCAAGGCAAATCACAAAAGCATGCATACGATGTTCGTCTGTTAATAAAAGGCTCCAAAGCAGACAGAACTAATCATTGTATTGTTTAAGGGTGAATCACAGGTGGTAGAAGGATTAAACACAAGCGAGAGAAGGCGTGGAGGGGAGGGAATACGGCAGGAGAGACGCAGGAAGCTCTGAGGCCCCAGGTGGCTGCCTGGACGTTCTCTGAACCCTTGGCCTTTACACCGTGCAGGCCTGTGCTGCCTTCTTGGCTGTTCGTGTATTTTGCAACTGAAGAGTGGTTTTTAAAAGCTGGGTATTAATACTTCCTTAACACATAACAAGGAGTCCCTGGTGGCACAAACGGTTAATGCACTCAACTACAAACCCAAAGGCTGGAGATTCTAACCTACCCAGAGCTGCCTCAGAAGAAAGGCCTGGTGATCTGCTTCTCAAAGGTCACAGCCATGAAAACCCTGTGAAGCACAGATCTACTATGAACACATGGGGTCGCCACGAGTCGGAACCCACTCGATGGCAACTGGTTTGTTTGTTGTTATTTTTAGGACATCAGAAGTCTGTTTGCTTAATGAGGGCAGGAGGTGGAAAGGCCATTCCCAGCAGAAGCGACAGGGTGGGCAGAGGGTGTGCAGGCACGAGGGCGCTGGGCTGCAGTGAGTCTGGACTGTCTGGAGATGCAGACAGAGCAAGGCTGAGAAGAGTAGCGGATGCTGTTCTAAGGCGTGTGTCCTAAATTTCTCAGAATGGCTCCTAGAGGCGAGGGAAGGGGGTTGACGGTCTGTAAACTGGAGAAGTCAGTGCTCGGCTGACAGATGGGGTTTCACAAGCTAGAGGGAAGAGAGAAGGCAGACTAGCAAACACCCCCTACATAAATGTGGACCACCGTATAATCATGAAATAAACATTCTGCTCCAGCACTACACGCTCCTCCGAGTTGTAGACTCATATCAAAACCGCCTTCTCGCACTCTGAACTTTGAGGTGTCCAAGGCACCTCAATCTCAAGCATGTCCAGAACCAAACCTGACCTCTCCCTTCTCCCCACACTCCCCACTTCTGCCAACAAGTGAGTGTGGTGCCATGTTGTGTCGTGTCTATTTGCCTTCTCTGCACAGGCAGCTCTTCTTCCTATGACTCTGAACACCAGAGCCAGGCCAGAGCTCACAGGTCAAGGGGCACCGTCCTCCAGACTGCCGAGTCACCCCAGACTTCAGACACCAGCCACCAGCTTGCAGTCCCCATGACACCTTGCTTCTGACCTGCTGGCTACAAAATCAGGGTTTCTCAGGGCCTCCTTGGGTGTGATAATTCACTAGAATGACTCAGAACTCAGGAAAGCACTGTACTTAGAAATACAGCTTTACCACAGCAAAAAGACACCAGGTCTGGGGGTGTCCCCAAGGCAGAGCTTCCATGTCCCAAAAAGGGATGTGCCACCCTCCCACACGAAGAAAAAAATTGATGTTATTAACAAGTTCTTTCTACTTGGATCAACAATCAATACCCATAGAAGCAGCAGTTGAGAAATCAAAGGATGCATTGCATTGGGCAAATCTGCTGCAAAAGACCTCTTTAAAGTGTTGAAAAGCAAAGACGTCACTTTGAAGACTAAGGTGCACCTGACCCAGGCCATGGTGTTTTCAACCACTTCCTATGCATGTGAAAGCTGGACAATAAATAAGGAAGGCCAAAGAAGAACTGATGTCTTTGAACTGCAGTGCTGGTGAAGAATACTCAATATGGACTGCCAGAAGAATGGAACAAATCTGTCTTGGAAGAAATAGAACCAGAATGCTCCTTAGAAGTAAGGATGGCGAGACTTGGGCTCGCTTACTTTGGACTCGTCATCAGGAGAGACCAATCCCCAGAAAAGGGCACCACGTTTGGTAAAGGAAAGGGCCAGTGAAAACGAGGGGACCCTCAGTGTGATGGGCCGACACAGTGGCCAAAACAATGGATTCAAACACACTGATAATCATGAAGATGGTGCAGGACCCAGCAACGTCTCGTTCTGTTAGACAAAGCGTTACCGAGTCCGAGCCGGCTTGACAGCGGCTAATGACAACATGGAACGATACCCAGTGTTGTAAAAGCAGCATCTAGTACATTCCCTACCACAAGCGGCATTTAATAAACATTTGAGAGACTGAAGAAAGGAAAAGCAAGGAAAGAAGCAAATACTGATTGTTTTTTATCTTGATATAAACGAATTTACGAAGCAACATAACAAACCTAACCATGACAACCGAAAGAATAATTGATTTTGTACATTTATTTCTCAGAATGTGTTACACTAACCAGATTGCTTCTGACCAACAGGCTTAGTACTTTTCTTCTCAGCAGCTCCAAAATACAGTGGAGAGGTCGGTAAGACACAGGAACTAAAATAAAAACAAAACTGTACTGTAAAGGCAAACAATTATATCCTGGGGCTGTTTCAATGAAATATGTATTTTAAGGATAGTTACTGATGATCAGTTCATATAAATATGAATATATAATATTTGGAAATAAAGACAGCTAGTCAGCTTATTCTTATCCTTGTAAGATAATTTTTATTATATTTTTAATAAAATTGCTTTTTATAATCTATATCCTATCCTGAAGTAAAATAGTGTTTCTCATAACAAAAAAATTGAACTGTTTGGTTTTAAGCAAGATAGAAGCAAAGGCATGAACAATAACTTTTTTTCAAACAGGGTTAGTATAACTGGGGTTACTAAACTACTTTTTCTTAAGATAAAAAGGAATCTAAAATTCTATAAATTAAACATATGCACACACGCACGTTCACACACACTCGCTCACACTCACGCTCACACACATGCTCAGACACATGCTCACACACACACACGCATGTTCACTCACACACGCTCACTCAGACACACACTCACACACACTCGCTCACACTCACACGCTCACACACATGCTCAGACACATGCTCACACTCACACACGCATGTTCACTCACACACATGCTCACTCACACACACACACACACACGCTCACTCAGACACACACTCTCACATACACACTCACACACACAAACACATCCTACTTAAAAGGACCCTGTACCTTGCCAATACAGAAAGGCCCTTCCCCACGCCAGAGCCCTGCTGAGACCTCAGAAGTGCAGGGAGGTTGATTTCCAACACGGCTATCTCATTTCCAAACATGGACGCGAGTAAGCAAAAGGCCTACAAGGGTTAGAAATGTGATGATTAATAACGGCAGTGAGCAAAAAAGAAGATTGTGAATGTGTACCCATAATTCTGATCATAAGTACAATTTTTAAAGTTAAACTGGCTTCACTTACATTAACAGTTGCACTATTTGATAATAGTCAATGGTACAGTACTTTGTAATGCATAAAAAATCTCATTTAGTAATCTAATCGTTACAATACTATGCTGAAGAAAGTACAAATTACAGAAAAATGCATTTTACAAAAATTAAATATAGTAGACGTTTTATTACTAACCTTTTCATTTGTCGTTCTGTTCATTATTGCACATGATCCAGCCACTTTAATGCTGAGGCTTGTAAAATCTTAATTTTCAGAAAAGAGAAACGAACAGTGTTTAAGAGGAAGCAGAGGGAACAAAATGCCCGCTCACCCACCAATCACCGTGTCAGTGAGGGCCGCACGGCACCAGGCCCTGGGCCGGGATGCGGACGTGACAAGGTACCCACGCTCGTGCAGGAAGGTCAGCGGGGTAGTCAGACATGGGCGCAGGGGGACAGACACACGTGCTGCGAAGACAGACGGGTGTGCACAATCAACACTGGGCCCGGGGACCCAGGCCTTGGCATGGAGTGGACTCTTAAGGGTGAGCAAGGCCAGTGTTTCCGGCATGAGCAACGCAGAGCACAGTGCTGACACCAAGTGAAAGGGAGTGGGGTCTGGGGGGCACACTCCAGTCGGGGTGGGCGGGTCTAAGGTGGGTTAGGAGACACAGGAGTGAGGAAGGTGAGACTGAAGTGGGTCAGGGGACACAGGAGTGAGGCGGGCTGGTCTGAGGTGGGTTACGGGACACAGGAGTGAGGAGGGCTGGTCTGAGGTGGGTTA
>NW_004443938.1:921755-936736 GCF_000243295.1 Trichechus manatus latirostris | reverse complement strand
AGGAGTGAGGAGGGCTGGTCTGAGGTGGGTTAGGGGACACAGGAGTGATGAAGGTGAGACTGAAGTGGGTCAGGGGACACAGGAGTGAGGCAGGCTGGTGTGAGGTGGGTTAGGGGACACAGGAGTGAGGTGGGCTGGTCTCAGATGGGTTAGGGGACACAGGACTGAGGCTGGCTGGTGTGAGGTGGGTTAGGGGACACAGGAGTGAGGTGGGCTGGTCTCAGATGGGTTAGGGGACACAGGACTGAGGCTGGCTGGTCTGAGGTGGTTTGGGTACACAGGAGTGAGGAAGGCTGTTCTGAGGTGGGTTAGGGGACACAGGAGCGAGTCAGTTGGGTCTGAGGTGGGTTCAGGGCAGAGGAAGTCCTGCAGTGAAGGGTGTCATTCAGGAGTGGGCAGAGACGGACCATTTCAGGTGTGTGGTGTGCTGTCAGTGCCCCAGACAGACCAGGTTACAATGACCGGAAACACACCCCGTGGATTCTGCCAACACCGAGGCTCCTGGTGACTGTGACAGTCACCATCTTTCTTTAATGACTAAACGTGGCCTACTCTCAAATTCCGATGATTCGGCACGCTACACTAAGACCTTTCCTACTCATGTATCAAGCAAAGAAAACATTAAAATCAGATGAAATTTAGACCAAAGATGAACTGAATTTATGATCTCACCTTTGTAAAGTAAAACAGCTTCCAATTCAAAGTTTGCCAAGTTAAATAGGAACAAGCCAGCCGAGCTTCCAATCCACAGACACTTGGTATTCTCAGAAGGCAGGCTAATTTTAAAAGAAAAAGGGAAAATCGCGCTGGTGGCAGTCCTGAAGGCCCACCGCGGCAGCGCTCGGCTCCACATGCCAGCTCAGCCTCCTCACACGCAGGGAGGCACATCATCACTGCCAGCACCTCAAGGGCACCTCCATTTGCTTCTGCACATGACCGGGCCTTATAAGTGATGATTACACTCTGACTAGGCCGATACTGGAGCCCTGTGGCGCAGTGGTTAAGAGCTCAGCTGCTCACCAAAAGGCCGGCAGTTCAAATGCACCAGCTGCTCTTTGGAAACCCTATGGGGCAATTCTACCCCGTCCTACAGGGTCACTATGAGTCGGAATCAGTGGGTAACAACAACAAGCATCCACTGGGTGGCAGAAACAGTTAACGCATTCAGCTGCTGACTGAAAGGTTGGAGGTTCGAGTCCACCCAGAGGCACCTTGGAAGAAGGTCCTGTTAATTTACTTCTGAAAAATCAGCTACTGTAAATCCTATGGAGCACAGTTCTACTCTGACACACGTGGAGATGCCACAGGTCTGAGTAAATGACAACCGGTAAGCACCCACTCACTGTCTAGTGAAGACAGTGCTGACCTGCACGGTTCTCGTTCTTCCACGGCTGACGTCACCGTATAGGACCTGCACAGGTCAGGGCTGCCGTGTGCCCAGTGCACTGCCTGGGCTCTGACGTTATCTCCAACAATCGTCAGGAGACGAAGCTGCCATATGAGGACATAACTCCAAGGAGCGAGTTAACTAACCCAACGTACAAGTCACTAAGAATTTAAACACGGGTCTTTTTATCCTTTTTCAATTAACGAACAAGATAAAGGTTAATAAACCAATTAACAGGCATAATTCTGTCATGCTAGAGGAAACGTGTGTTTAAATTATGGTGTTGGTGAAGAATATTGAATATACCACGGACTGCCAGAAGAATTAACAAATCTGTCTTGGAAGAAGCACAGCAAGAATATTCCTTAGACGTGAGGATAATGAGACTTCATCTTACATACTCTGGACATGTTATCAGGAGGGACCAGTCCCTGGAGAAGGACATCACGCTTGGTAGAGTGTCAGCAAAAAAGGGGAAGACCCTCGACAAGATGGATTGACACAGTGGCTGCAACAATGGGCTCAAACATAGCAGTGACTGTGAAGCTGGCACAGGACCAGGCAGTGTTTACTTCTGTTGTACAGAGTTGCTCTAGGTTGGAACCGACTCGATGGCACCTAACAACAATAATAAAGATGAAATGTAAGCTTTCCAACTGAGCAGCTGGTCTCCAAGTGGATCTTCTACCCAGGTCCTTCCCTCTGCTCACTCCCGACCACCTGCACCCATCCAGACCACACCACCTTCCACTCCAGTAAGGCAACAACCTCCTCCAGACTATTCCCCCTGGGTTCCTTCTTGGTATCTTCCACATGTGGCCTAAACACATGACCTTTAGGACTCAGAGGAGTCCATGTGTTCAGACTACAGCAACACCAAGTGTCTACTCTGCCCGCCTCCCCGCTGTGGTTTCGATCTAGCAGGCACACTTGGACCCTGGTGGGCTCCTGCAGAAACATCACCACGCAGAGGACACAGCCTCTCCAGGCCAGGGAACCCAGAACAACCACACCTCTAAAGCATTCCCTTCGAAGAATGTCCTCGATCACCTACAGAAGGCAAAAGGCTAATCTTTAGATGAACTACCATATTTTTATTTAAAAAAAGACACAGGGGGGCTTCTGATAATAACTCCCAGGGGGAGGGCGTGGTTGGCAAACAAACATGGAAGGCGCATGCTAGCTGTTAAAAATACAGTAGTCATTCCGAGCTCTTTCCAAGGTTATTCTTTTTTTTGAGGGGAGGTGAATATTTTAGAAAACAATTATAATAAACTTTTTTTTCCATTGTACTTTAGATGAAGGTTTACAGAACAAACTAGTTTTTCATTAAACAGTTACACACTGTTTTATGACATTGGTTAACAACCCCACGACATGTCAACACTCTCCCTTCTAAACCTTGGGTTCCCTATTACCAGCTTTCCTGTCCCCTCCTGTCTTCCAGTCCTTGTCCCTGGGCTGTTGTGCCCCTTTAGTCTCATTTCGTTTTATGGGGCTGTCTAATCTTTGGATGAATGGTGAACCCCGGGTGTGACTTCATTACTGAGCTAAAAGGGTGTCAGGGGGCCATACTCTCAGGGTTTCTGCAGTTTGTGTTAGGCCAGTAAGTCTGGTCTTTTTTTTGTGAGCTAGAATTTTGTTCTACATTTTTCTCCAACTCTGTCCAGGACCCTCTGTTGTGATTCCTGTCAGAGCAGTCAGTGGTGGTAACTGGGCACCATCTAGCTGTACTGGACTCAGTCTGGTGGAGGCCGTGGTAGTTGTGGTCCATTAGACCTTTGGATTAATCTTTCCCTTGTATCTTGTTTTTTCATTCTTCTTTGCTCCCAAAGGGATGAGACAAGTGGAATATCTTAGCTGGCCACTCACAGGTTTTTAAGACCCCAGACGCTACTCACCAAAGTAGAATATAGAATATTTTCTTTGTAAATTATTCTATGTCAACTGAGCTAGATGTTCCCTGAGACCATCGTCCCCAGAGCTCTTAACCCAGCAATTTGGTCCCTCAGGGAGTTTGGATGTGTCTGTGGACCTTCCATGACCTTGCCTTGGACAAGTTGTGCTGGCTTCTCCAGTACTGTGTACTGTCTTACCCTTCACCAAAGTTACCACTTATCTATTGTCTATTTGGTGCCCCCCATCCCTCGTAATCAACGAAGATTGTTTCCTTTTGTGTGTAAACCTTGTCATCAGTTTTTATAGTAGTGGTCTCATACAGTATTTGTCCTTTTGTGACTGACTTATTTTACTTAGCATAATGCCCTCCAGATTCATCCATGTTACGAGATGCTTCACAGATTCATCATTGTTCTTCATCGTTGCATAATACTCCATTGTGTATATGTACCATATTTTGTTTATCCATTCATCTGTTGATGGGCATCTAGGTTGTTACCATCTTTTCGCTATTGCGAGCAATGCTGCAATGAACATGGATATGCGTATATCTGTTCGTGTGATGACTCTTATTTCTCTAGGATATATTCCTAGGAGTGGGACTGCTGGATCACACAGTACTTCTATTTCTAGCTTTCTAAGGAAGTGCCATATCGTTTTCCAAAATGGTTGTATCATTTTGCATTCCCATCAGCAGTGCATAACAGTTCAGATCTCCCCGCAGCCTCTCCAACATTTGTTATTTCCAGTGTTTTCGATTCGTGCCAGTAATCCTGGGGTGAGATGATATCTCATTGTAGTTTTGATTTGCATTTCTCTAATGGCTAGGATCATGAGCACTTCCTCATGCGTCTGTTGGTCGCTTGAATGTTTTCTTTGGTGAAGTGTCTGTTCATTTCCTTTGCCCATTTTTTAATTGAAATATTTGTCTTTTTGTTGTAGAGGTGTTGGATTTTCTTGCAGATTTTAGAGATTAGACCTTTGTCTGACTTGTAAACGTCCAAAAATTTTTTCCCAGTCTATAGGTTCTCTCTTTACTCTTTTGATGAACTCTTTTGAAGAGCGTGGGTGTTTGATTTTTAGAAGATCCCAGTTATCTAGCTTATCTTCTGGAGTTTGTGTGTTGTTGGTTATGGTTTGTATCCTTTAGTGCTGTGTATTAGGGTCTCTAGAATTGATCGTATTTTTTTCTTCTATGAACTTTATAGTTTTTGCCTTCATATTCAGGTCTTTGATCCATTTTGAATTAGTTTTTGTATATGATGTGAGGTATGGGTCCTGTTTCTTTTTTTGTAGATGGACATCCAGTTTTGCCAGCACCGTTTGTTAAAAAGACTATCTGTTCCTCCATTTGATGAACTTTGCGCCCTTGTCAAAGATCAGGTGATCGTAGGTGGATGGATTTACATCTGGGTTCTCAGTTCTGTTCCACTGGTCAATGTATCTGTCGTTGTACCCGTACCAGGCTGTTTTGACTACTGTAGCTGTATAGTAGGTTCTGAGGTCAGGTAGTGTGAGTCCTCCAACTTTATTCTTCTTCTTCAGTAGTGCTTTACTTATTTGGGGCTTCTTCCCTTTCCATATAAAGTTCATGATTAGTTTTTCCATCTTTTTGAAGAATGTTGTTGGTATTTGGGTTGGGATTGTGTTGTATTTGTAAATTGCTTTGGGTAGAATTGTCATTTTCACAATGTTGAGTCTACCTATCCATGAGCATGGTATGTTTTTCCATTTATATAGATCCCTTTGGGTTTCTTTCAGTAGTATTTTGTAGTTTTCTTTGTATAGGTCTTTTACATCCCTGGTTAGATTTATTCCTAAGTATATTTTTTAGGGGTTATTATAAATGGTATTGTTTCCCTAATTTCCTTTTCATCGTTCTCTTTATTGATGTACAGAAATCCAACAGATTTTTGTATGTTTATCTGGTATCCTGCTACTCTGCTGGATCTATTAGTTCAGTAGATTTCTCGTGGAGGCTTTAGGATTTTCTATGTATAGTATCATATCATTCGCAAACAGGGACAGTTTAACTTCTTCATTACCAATTTGGATTCCCTTTATTTCCTTTTTTTTGCCTTATTGCTCGAGCTAGGACCTCCAGCACAAGGTTAACTAGGAGTGGAGATAAAGGGCATCCTTGTCTTGTTCCTGTTCTCAGGGGGAATGTTTTCAGCCTTTCTCCATTAAGAATGATGTTGGCTGTTGGTTTTGTATAGATGCCCTTTATTAGGTTGACAAATTTCCCTTGTATACCTATTTTATTGAGAGTTTTTATCAGGAATGGGTGTTGGACTTTGTCAGATGCCTTTTCTGCGTCAACTGAGATGATCATGTTTCTTTCCTTCTATTTATGTGGTGGACTACATTGATTGATTTTCTAATGTTGAACCATACTTGCATACCTGGTATGAATCCTACTTGGTCGTGTTGTATTATTTTTTCATATGATGCTAAATTCTATTGGCTAGAATTTTGTTGAGAATGTTTGCATCTATATTCATGAGATACTGGTCTGTAATTTTCTTTTTTTGTGGTGTCTTTGTCTGGTTTTGGTATTAGAGTTATGCTGGCTTCATAAAAGGAATTCAGAAGTATCCCTTCCTTTTCTATGTTCTGAAATAGTTTGAGTAGTATTGGTGTAAGCTCTTCTCTGAATTTTGGTAGAATTCTCCAGTGAAGCCATCTGGGCGAGGGCTTTTTGTGTTGGAAGGTTTTTTTTTTATTATTATCTTTTCAATCTCTTCTCTTGTTATGGGTCTGTTCAGATTTTCAACATTATTTTGTGTTAGTTTGGGTAGGTAGTGTGTTTCTAGAAATTTGTCCATTTCCTCTAGGTTTTCAAATTTGTTGGAGTATAGTTTTTCATAATACTCTGTTATGAACCTTTTTATTTCAGTTGGGTCTGTTGTAATGTCCCTCATTTCATTTCTTATTTGGGTTATTTGCATCCTTTCCTGTTTTCTTTTGTCACTTTGGCCAGTGGTTTGTTGATTTTGTTGATCTTTTCAAAGAATCAATTTTTTGTTTTCTTGATTCTTTCTAGTGTTTTTCTATTCTCTATTTCATTTATTTCTGCTCTGATCTTTATTATTTCCTTTTTCCAGTGGCTGTGGGCTTTTTATGCTATTGGTTCAAGTTGTGTAGCTAATGTTTTGATTTTGTCCCTTTCTTCTTTTTTGATGTGACCATCTATTGCTATAAATTGTCCTCTGAGGAGTGCCTTTGCTGTGTCCCAAAGGTTTTGGTATGATGTGTGTTCATTCTCGTTTAATTCAAGGCATTTTTAATTCCATCTCTGATTTCTTCTTAAAATACCGGAGGCATGCCTTCCAGCATCACAGCAACATGTAAGCCACCACAGTATGACAAACTGACAGAAGAGTGGTGGACTTCTTTTATTAGAATGGACTTAAATATAATTGACCAAGTTTACGAACTTTAAGACTTAAAATTGGCAATCCTAAGAACACTTAGGGTTAGCATTAATCAAAAAATTACTTGGTTCTAATTTAATCATTCCATCTGTAAAACCCTTTTTAAAAAATGAACTTAATATTCATTTAAGGAATTTAACAGGTCTTCTTTACATGGCTTAGCCTGAGTTGGCCACACTTACCACTCACACACAGGATTCAGAATGTGGGACAGGTCACAGCGTTCCAGTTGCAGGACAAGAAATACAGATTCAATCCTCTCTTCTTTTTCCTGCTCATTTCTAGAGGACAGCTGACTCTCTCCTAGGGAACAGAACTACTCAGAATCTAAGCAGTGGGATTAAAGTTATCAATCAAGTTAAAAGCCAAACACTATGGTCAACAATTACTTGAAAACAAAGATGAGAATGTAAGGGGGCAGGGGAACTGGATTAACGGAAACAGAACAAAAGAATGGAAATGAGAATGTTCACGCATCGTGAAGAATGTAACCAATGTTACTGCACAATTTGTGCAGAAACGGTTAAACGGCAACCTAAATTGCTATGTAAACCTTCACTGAAGACACAGTAAAGTATTATTAAAAAAAAAGTTTGGCAAATAAGCCCCCAGATAGTTCCCTGACACTCGACCAGCCTGTGAAGGTCTGTTTCCCGTCAGTTACAATATCCAAGGAAAATATCTATTTCTATAATCTTCATATTTCCTTACCTCTCATGTTATCAAAAATGAGATACTTACCTTTTTAAAAAATAAACCATTTTTGTTCCGTTTTTAGAAAAGCAAACACTGACGTACCGGGAGGTTGTGGTAAACACCTATGTGATATTTATCGCTAGAAAACTCAGACCACACGTCCAGAACAGTCAGCTTCAACATTAAAGAACAAGGTTAAACGTAAAAACTAGACCTATCTTTTCTGGGGGGGCAATGAATAAGGAAGCCCGAAGAAGAACTGACACCTATGAATTCTAGTGTTGGTAAAGAATACTGAATATAATACCACGGACCGCCAGAAGAACAAACAAATCTGTCTTGGAAGAAATACAACCTGAGTGCTCCTTAGAAGCAAGGATGGACTTCGTCTCACATACTTTAGACATGTTACCAGGAGGCATCAGTCCCTGGAGAAGGACATCATGCTTGGGACAGGGTCAGCGAAAAAGAGGAAGACCCTCAACAAGATGGACTGACACAGTGGCTGCAACAATGGGCTCAAGCATAACAACGACTGTGAGGATGGCGCAGGATGGGGCAGTGTTTCGTTCCGTAGTACACGTGGTCACTATGAGTTGGAACCGACTTGACAGCACCTAACAACAACAAGACCTATGTTATGAAGCCTGTAAGGGATAAACATGCAATTTCAAGTAGAGAACCCACACCAAAGGGGTGCGGAAGAAGAAGAGATAGTCAGCTTATAGAGTTTGGCTCTTCCTAAAATGGGTTTAAGGGTCACTTCAGTAATAAATGCTGTTGCTGTCAAGCCGACTCTGACTCCTGAAGATCCTGTGTGAACAGAATAATCTGCTCCACAGGCTTTTCGAGGCTGTGACCTTTCGGAAGCAGATTGCAGGCCTGTCTTCTGAGGCACTTCTGGGTGGGTTCAAACAACAGACAGCTCATAATCAAGTGCTTAACCATTTGTGCCACGCAGGTACTCCTTTTCATAATAAAAGGGCACTCGTAGAAGAAATAATAAAAGCAAGGTTTGAAACATTAGGAAAACACAGTATATTGGATAAAGGCGTCTTCTGACCTACTTTAATAAGAAATTGTTTAAAGCCATCTATAAAAAGAGACAGAAGCTAAAGAGAAGGATGAACACTGTGAAGATGAACTTGTGGTCGGCAGAGCAGACACGTTCGCAGCTGCACGAAGGGTCAATGGGTGCATTAGCCCCCGCCCCCAGGAGAGAACCCCCATGCAGCACAGGGGAGGCTCCCCTGGGTGAGCATCTCGGATCAGGGGAGGCGCAGTGACACAGCTGTGGGTGTGGACAAGCGGGGACTCTGAGAGGGCAAGAGGGACCCTGGCCACTCATCTCCGGCAGGCGGGTGGGCAGTGGGGGAGCAGGTGGAGGGTCCTGTGAGCGTGTCGTGTGCTCGTCTATTCAACATGAACACCACACTCCTGCTGGATCTGTCCACCAGGCCCACTGCCCGGGACGTGGTCCACAGAGAAGACGCACGCCTCCCCCTGCCCCCACTCCCACCTGCGTCACCTCCCGGGCCCACAGCCGTGACCGCCCACTGCCCAGCTCTCCCTCCGTGTCCAGGCAGCGCCCCCATACGTTGCTCAGCGGCTGCTGCTGGGTAAGCCGGACCCCACGGGGGGTTGCAAGCCACGTTACCTGAGAGGCCGCACGGTCCAGACGGCACCTTTCTGGCGGAGAAGCTCGCTCTCTTTTTCCTCAGGTCAACACGTGTCACACAACGATAATGATGTGCTTCAACCAAACTGAAGATCCAAAGCTGCAAAAGCCCAGACACGTGTCTCCCTCCACCAGTGAAACGCGATACGGACTGGAGAGCAGACGAGCAGGCAGGCCGCGTCTCAGCGAGGCCCTGGGGGTCTCCACGGGACTGTCCTCTCTGCGCCGCTACCCACTTTCAGAGCCCCCCTCCGCTGGGCACCCAGGGTCTCGGGACACCTTCTACTTAGCGTCGCAGTGAAGGATACACACTGCAGGTACAGACGTCCCGTGCACATTAAACGTCTTCTAGAAAACACTCCAACTGGGGGGGTTTATCTGCTAACTCCAGTCACGTGCATGGAAACGCACGCGGCTGGGTCTGGCCGTCACACACGGGGCAGAGCAGCCGACTTTGTCAGAAAGAAAAAAATTGTTTCGTTTCCAAAGAGACAATGTATCTTTCCCCAAGTGTTCCAGCAGCCACATTTAAAGAAGAGCACGGTGCCCATGCTTTGTGAGGTAAACCTAAAATGCTCACCTAAAAAGCTAAGCCTTGAAGAAGATTAAGTACAACTTTCAAAAGCACACAGAGCCGGCACTGGGGGCCTCTGGGTGGCTCTCTGTTTCTTGTATCAGAGCCGCACGCGGACCTTCCAAAAACACAAGACCCGGCTCCACACCAGCAGGTCAGAGCGGCCCCAGCTGGCGGGCGGCGTGCTACGCCACCTCAAAGGACACCACGGCCCTTCCCACGGCACAAAGCCCACGGCCACGCCGACCGCACGGTCATGACACGAGACCCTGTGTGCGTGACTCCGTCACCGCAATGCCCGGAATCCGGAGGTGAGTGTGTGCGCCCCTCACCTGGCCATCAGCACACCCGGCGACGAGCTGCTTCGTCTCTTCGTCGACGAACACGCGGAGGAGAGGGTACGCTAGTGACAGAAACACGGCAACACTCAGCGCAAGATCCACCCGAGCACAAGCTGAGCTCTACCCTGCTGTCACGCAGGTCTGCACCACTCCGAGATACTTCTTCACAAAGAAGTAAAAAATATAAAGTTTGAAACTCCATGAGTGTCTGGGAAGATAGGGAAGTTATCCCAAAGCAGCAGCACGGGTGTGGACCCCAGTCTGCCACGGCTGAGTCCTGGGAAATTACCCACTGCTCACCCCCACAAGAAGCCTGGTATTCACACACACCCTTGAAAACTCAATGACCCCACACGGCTTCACGACAGTCGAGAGACCAGTGCCAGTGTTCCGTAAATATTAAACTTGACACAGAGCAAGCCAAAAATAATAAAAGTACAGAAATAATGATGAAAACAGTAATTAAAGGCGTGTCTTTTTTTTTAAATTGTTGCCTATAGTATCATTCCATTAAAAAATTACTCTGAATCTAAAGTGTCAAGAATTTAGAAGGAGAACTAAGGTAAACAGGTATTTTTTTAAAAAAACATTACACGTCCTAAATAAACTATAAATGACATCCAAGATCAAATTTATAATTCAGTTTTCTTGACAGTCAAATCATAATTCCATATACTTTATTTCAGAAAAATAATTCCAAGAAATGTCCCTTCCCCCTGAGAGCGTACATGTTAGAGCACCAGAGTCTACACAGGACAATCAACCTCAGGGAGAACACTGACTCTGGGAAACAGAGGGCAACTGTGCAGGGGCCTGCGGGGTCTGAGTCATCCTGGCTGTTCCTCCCGTGCTACCATCCAAGGAGGGAGCCAGCTTAGGCTCATCATCTCCTCTCCTCTCCAAGAGAAGCAGAGTGTGCACGTAACAAACGCTGGGAAGCAAGTCCCAGGCGGTGTTTGGGGGAAAGGAAGGATTCAAGTTAACGTACGTTTAGGAAATACCACATACAGCACCTCGCTGCCCTGCACTGCCACAGAAGTCTCTAAATTGCTTAATCCTACCCTAACCATAAGGAGCCCTGGTGGCGCAGTGGTTAAGCACTGGACTGCTAACTGAAAGGTTGGAAGTTCAAACCCACCAGCAGCTTAGCGGGAGAAAGACGTGGCAGTCTGCTCCTGTAAAGATTCCAGCCTTACAAACCCTATGGGGCAGTTCTACCCTGTCCTATATGGTCGCTAGGAGTCGGAATCGACTCAACAGTAACAGGTTTGGTCTGATTTCTGGCTATAGCTCTAACCCTAATGCTAAACCCTGACACCAACCCCAAATCCTAACCATAGCCATAAACCCCAGCCCTACCCCTAGGCTGTCATATACTCATTTCATTTACCACCAGGAAGGGTGTGAGGAGAGTAAGTCATCACCCGAGCACCCATGGGTGCTGCGCGCTGGCACCCTTTCCGACCACGCGCACTGGACGTCCAGGCGTCCGAGTGGGTGCGTGCCTTGGTGTGCTCATCTGTGTGAGCAGCGAGGACCCTCCCTCCCCATCGCCCACACGAGGGTGGCCAGGGACACCATCTCATTTTCCCATTTGCTGAAACAGAAAAGCACGTACTCCAAGCACAGGCTTAATCTTAAGTTAAAAACTTCAAGGAAATTAACTGTTCAGTGGATCAACATGTACAAGCGAGGGAAGCAGCTGTCTACGGGTGACGCGTGTTCTGCTCCATCTGCACGTCACGGTTCATCTCATGGGACATCGTATGCACCAGCGGCTCAGACCAGGGGAACGCGGCCCTACCTGTCAGCACTGGCGAGGTGTGCACCGATGTCCCCACACGGCAGTCCCAGACCTGCGACAAACACACACTTCTTCAGAGGAGGCGAGGGCCGTGGCCTGAAGCTATGACGCGCTAACAGCACCCCCCAGTGACCAATTAATCTATGGGAACGAATATCTAGAGAGAACGTAGGAGTCACGTAAGTATACAAATAGTAAAACTCTGGAAAGACAACAAAAAATGGCAAAATCACGGGAAGGAAGGTCAGGCACACTTCCCAGGCCAAGACTCGGGTTAAAGTAAAGTGCTGCTGCAATCCGCGGGGGATTCTGAAATCCATGCTTATTCACCAGGGGCATCCAGAGGCACCTCACACTGGCTCATCGACAGCGACGCCGCCCAGTCTCCTAACCCATCTTTGCCGCGCGGGGTACCGTTATTTCCATTTTACCGATAAAAAAACAAGGCACACATAGGTGACGGGAGGGAGCTGGGATTCCAGTCACAGGGTCTGCTCCGGGGGCAGAGAAAGCACTAAAGCAAACATCTTAAATCGGTGACTCTTACGGGTGTGGAAAAAACGCAGGGATACACATGCAGGAACCACAGGCCACAGAGAACATCCGAGTTTTCACAAGGGCGTCAGCAAAGCCCTCAGCACGTCCCTTACCTTGAAGGTTCTGTCCTCAGACACTGAGATGACAAGGTTTGCCTGCCAAGCACAGAACACCAGCGCGGTCACAGGAGCCAGGTGGCCCCGCAGCTCGGCCAGGACAGACGGGCCCTGGGAGGATTCGTGAGGGGTCAGCGACCAGACTCGTGCAACGTCGTCGCCGGAAACTGCTCAGCTTCACATACCCCCTCCTTCTAAATGCGAGGCGATTTGTGTACAAACTGAGAAGCTATAAACCAAACGGTGGGCCAAGCGAGAAGCAGTTACAGGCCACCGGACCCGAACTTTAGAAGGTAAAGACCAACCCAGGCTAGCCCTGAGCACAACTGGGAAGCAGGCGTCTTCTCTCAGGTTCCCATCTGCCTGCTGCCCACCCTGCACCCACCCACCCTGCACCCGCCCTGCACCCAGCCGCCCTGCTGCCCACCCTGAACCTGCCCACCCTGCACCCGCCCACCCTGCACCCACCCTAACCCCGGCCTGCTGTGCTGCCCACCCTGCGCCCTCCCGCCCTGCACCTGCCCACCCTGCTGCTGCCAACCTTTTTATTTCCACAGCCCCTTAAGAGTGTGTCTGAGACCTGACCTTATCTTCATCATTTCCTCTTTCTGGGTCACCTTATCTTCCTTCAAACTAACGATTTTAAGTTCCTCCTAGTTCATTTGGTCTTCCTCTCCCTGGTATCTAAGATGTTAATTCTTCCTATTCTAATGATTAGTTTTCTTGTTTATAGCCTTGCTAATCCATTTAACCATCAAAATATGTTTGCACAAAACATTTCACATATTTACTGCTCAAATACCAAATTATCCGTGAAGTTTTCCTGACTATTAAACTAGAAAACGATTAAACTCCATCTACCTAACACCTGTTTGTCTGTGATCTCACTTACGTTGTTACTCTTTTAAATGGATGAACCTCAATGTCACAATTAGGCCAAAAATTTTCTGAAGGCAGAAATTACAACTCTCTGTATCCCCAAAAATGTTACACGCTCTATGCCTATGATAACCCATTAATATTTTATGCCTGACAACTTCACCTGACTTTTTAAAAGCAGATTCAGCAAGAACATTCTTTCCAAAATAACTCTGTTAACTGGATTAAGATACAATACCAGGCTTTGGACAATCTCCACAATACACCTCAATGAGAACATAAATTCAGAGGAAACAAAGTTTCCCTTAAAATTCTACCGAACATCTCCTTTCTGCATTGTAATACTTCACATTGTTTTAATACGAGTCATCTCACAGTCAAATGCAAGATTTAAAATCCAATAACTTAACCCCATTAAGGAGTAAGTGAGCAAAGCCAGATTCCTGACAGGAAGCAAACTTTGACAGACAAAAGCACTGTTACACAAGGGCTTGGAGGGGGAGATGAGGGAAGCTGAGGAAGATCAGAGGAGGAAAGGTCTGACTAAACCCTTGTTTAGAGTCATCTCCACTGCAGATCTCCTGCCCACGTTTTATGATTTACATAAAACAGCAGGGTCTGAGCCCGAGGGCTCTGCAGTTGCAAGGGAAGCTGTGTCTGCGGCTGCTTCCCCTAGGCCTTCATGAAACCACGCCCAGGTAAAAAGCGAGACCGCGGCAGCTGTGCAGGAAGGACATTCACCCCTTACCTTGGCGTCCAGCATGAGTATTTTATTCCCAGCGCACACGGCAACGGTACGATCATCCGGACTGAACCGTAGGCAAAGCACCTTCCCCAGCAGCGTGCCCAGGACAGTCCCTCGAGGAGCTGCCCCTGTGGGGTTCAGTGGTCAGTGTCAGCCCAGGAAATGCTTCCACACCCTCCAACTCAGCAACACAATGAGAAATAACGGGCAACCTAAGCCTTCCTGCTGTCCCAGGGAGACAGCGGGCACTGACGTGACTGCTTTCGGCGGCATCAGGAACACTGGCCATACAGCCTCCGCACAGTCTGTGGGCTTGGGGTTGTTTTGCAGCACACGAGGGGCCCGCTTATGCCCCACGCCCCACGGGTGTCCACGCCGCAGGGCCAGGAAGGCACGTGGGCGCTGCACAGATCGGAGCCACCACCAGGATCGCCCAGGGCCGTCCTGGTGAGAATGGTGTGGGGGGCAGGGAGGCAAGGCAAGCGAAGGGCCATCAACGGCCCGCCAGCACCCAGGAGAGAGGGGCTGCAGGAGGGGCTGGGGCAGCAGGGAACCAGCAGAGGGCCATGTGGGAACAAGGGGGGCCGTGAGACTTAGGAAAGGAGTGGCGTGTCCTGGAAGCTGGAAACAAAGTGTTTGGGGAAGAGGCTGAGAGAGGGCATGTGCTCAGCACAACAGGGAAGCTGGTCCTGAGTCATTTCCTTCGTCCAAGTGCACACCCGAGTCAGCATCAGATGTGAGAGCACGTAACTCAGGACAAGTGCACACCCGAGTCAGCGTCACACGTGGGAGCACACGTGACTCAGGACAAGTGCACCACTGAGTCAGCATCACACATGGGAGCACGCGTGACTCGGGACAAGTGCACCACTGAGTCAGCATCACACA
>NW_004443938.1:920497-921453 GCF_000243295.1 Trichechus manatus latirostris | reverse complement strand
GTGCACCACTGAGTCAGCATCACACATGAGAGCACGCATGACTCAGGACAAGTGCACCACTGAGTCAGCATCACACATGGGAGCACGCGTGACTCAGGACAAGTGCACACCCAAGTCAGCATCAGATGTGAGAGCACGTGACTCGGGACAAGTGCACACCTGAGCGAGTGTCAGACGTGGGAGCATGCGTGACTAAGCACACTACCCCAGTGACACGTGAACCACTAGCTCTGCTGGCTCCCGCTCAGGCCACTGTTCCCACAACCCAGAGGGAGCTGCAGAGAAGGAGCATGTTCTAAGCCCACTGCGGTGAACAGCATGGGAGGCATCCGGACACATTTACTCAGATGCTGTTGGTTCTGTTGTGATCTCCATGCTTCAGGTCCCAGAGGGCCGTGTCTGGTGCCCAGGCTGACCACCGTGAGCCAGAGAGCATCTGAGGTTTAAAGGCCACTTCACAGCACATACTGGGGCACAATGCCTGCTTCAAACACCTCTACTGGAACCTAGTGACGGGTATGTGGTTCGCTGAGCTCACGTGAGTATGTACGTGTGTGCATGTACATTTGTGTATGTGTGCATGTACGTACTGTGTGTGCACACGTTATACACTGGAGGTATGTGCATATATGTATGTGTGCAGGTGCATATATGTGCATGTGTGTCTGTGTGCAGGTACCTGTGTGTATGCATGTATGTGTATATATCCATGCACTTACATGTGTGGATACGTGTGTATGCATGTACATGTGTGTATATGCACGCACTTACAGGTGTGGATACGTGTGTATGATGTATGTGTGTGTGATGTGCATGTGCTTACAGGTGTGGACACGTGTGTGCATGTATGTGTGTATGATGTGCATGTGCTTACAGGTGTGGACACGTGTGTGCATTTATGTGTGTATATACGCATGTGCTTGCAAGTGTGGACACGTGTGTGCATGTATGTGTGT
>NW_004443938.1:919219-920397 GCF_000243295.1 Trichechus manatus latirostris | reverse complement strand
GTATATACGCATGTGCTTGCAAGTGTGGACACGTGTGTGCATGTATGTGTGTATATATGCATGTGCTTACAGGTGTGGACACGTGTGTGCATTTACGTGTGTATATACGCATGTGCTTACATGTGTGAACACGTGTGTGCATTTATGTGTGTATATACGCATGTGCTTACAGGTGTGGACACGTGTGCATGTATGTGTGTATATATGCATGCGCTTACAGGTGTGGACACACGTGTGCATGCATGTACATCTGTATATATGCATGCACTTACAGGTGTGGACACGTGTATGCATGTACGTGTGTATACATGCATGTACTTACAAATGTCCACATGCATGTGTGTATGCACTGACGTGTGTATACATGCAAGTACTTACAGATATGTGCACACGGGCATGTATATCCACGGTGACGCTCTGATATCAGATTTGTCACACCACAAGCTGAATGAAGGTGGAATGTGAACTGTTACATGTCCTGCTGCCTAAGGTAACTTGGTATCTGCTTTTTAGAATAATCCTTCAAATTCTCAGAGTCACTGAGCAAATTCAAATTCCTTTCGTGGTCCCACCAAGGACCATTCTCCTAACTGCCAGCTTCTGTCCTGGCTGAGCTGCCGTAAGTAGACTCCTCCCCTGCGTGCCCCAGCCACATAGGTGCCTCATGTTCCAGACAGGACGACCTCCATGTAGGGCCTGCCCACCGACCTCTGCCTGCTGGGGCTCCCCCAGCAGAGATCCCTCCTTGTTCTCCACAAGGACACCCCCTCCTCAGACAGATGCCTAGCAAGGCGGGGGCAGAGGGAGGCATTTGTCCCCCGGATACAAGTTCAAGGGGCGAAAGAGGAGGCCAGCGAGTGGGGGGAGGCAAACTTAGAGACTGTCCCTGGGTGTTCTTAACCTCACTACGCCTCCGTCCTCAGAGCGTGGGGCCAAACATGCTACCCCCACTCTCCCCTCCTGGACCTCCTTCCCCGCGCTTCCTTCAGGCTCATCACTTACCGCCTCGTCAGCTACATACTGTCTGTCCCTGTCTGTCTGCCCCTGTGCTACATGTGGTTCTGCAGGGCCGGGACCAAGTCCTTGCTCACCTCTGAGTTTGAGCCTGGAAAACCACGGTCCTGGAGGAACACCTGCTGCACAGGGACAGAACAGGGCAGCCCACCCACACTGTCCTG
>NW_004443938.1:911642-917420 GCF_000243295.1 Trichechus manatus latirostris | reverse complement strand
GCACAGGGACAGAACAGGGCAGCCCACCCACACTGTCCTGACTGCCAAAAATCAGGTTTTTTAAATAAGAAAATGAGTAAGATTAAACAAAACTAATGAGCCTCTAAGACAGCGTCTCACATAGCTAATGTCATCCGCCTGGGAAATAAGCTTTCATATAAAGTAGGCAACTTCGACATCTGATTTCAAGGTTAAGGAGTAAAAATGATCCCAAACCATCTAATGTTGCAAAGTATATTTAAAGACGAGTTATTCCCTTAGTACATTTCTAAAGCATGTTTTAAGTTTTCATTCACCCTCAAGTGCGTCCTCTCTGCATTCCTCCAAGTTCCACACTATCACACGGTCACGGGATGCAGAGCAGAGCAGAAGCGGACTCCCTTCATTTCCAAACGTCACCGCAGTGATGGACTGATGGTGTCCTCTTAGGCTTAGCAACTGAAAGAGAAAATTAACACAAAAACACCACAGCCACTGCTCCACCAGGGCTCCTGTAGACAACTGTAGTTAACGTTTAAACAGCAAAAGAACAAGCAACACAATTCAAACTTCAGAAATTAAATGGGCTGTATTTTCAAATGTACCCATCTCACAGACTCATCCTGACATCATTCATTAACACCCCTGTGTATGTACCACCCCAGTTAGCCCCGTCAGTCTGTTCATATCACCTGTAACGCGCGCTGACGGAACGGTAGGGTTACCTCATTCCTCCATTTGTTCATCACGCACTGACTAAACAACGTACGCTGCGTCCCCACTCCGTGCAAAGCGTAAGAGCTGAGCCAGATCTGAGGAAACAGGAGTCGACAGAGGAGGAGAGTGTCCAGGCTGCCGGGAAGCAGGCGTGTTTCGGAAACCGCAGTGCAAGCAAGGTCCAGGGTGAGGCAGAGGCCGGCGGGTGGGCAGGCACGGGGGCCTCTTCGGCCCGCTGCGGCTACAAGGGCACTCCAGGTGGAGAAGGTTGTGGTTGGGCTAGCTTTCCGGGAACACAGCAGCACTGTGAGTATGGAGGAGACCGGAGTGGGAGACGCAGGCGGCCGGGGGGCCCGGTGGGAAGTCCCAAGATGTCCCACGGGAGACCCACCAAAGGTCTGAGCAAGGGTGTGGACAATGGAGGGGAGATGCTGAACCAGGGCTCTGAGGCCAGGGGACGTGAGGAGGGAGGGAAAGACACGCAAAGAGTCAGCTCCAGTGCCACAAGCGGGAAAGGAAGACAGCGGGAATGGGGGCGTGTAATTCACTGTCTGGTCTGCGGCACGTGGAGGGGCTTGCAGCCGAAGTGAAGTAGACAGTCGGCAGCATGATACGAGATTTATCACTCAGAAGAGAGGACAAGGAGAGTTCCACTTTGGCTAACGGAAGTCTAGTTAATCTGTACCAGGCCCCCCATGAGAATGATAAGAAAAATGAGACAAAATTTGTAAAAAACAAAAAAAAAAGAAAAACTTTTTTAAAACACATCAGAAAGTAATGAAGGCAATGAAGAGAAGAAGCAAACTAAGAGACGACATCCAGCATTTGGGACCACGTTTCCCCTGAAGACATTATTATGTGCTGAACTGTGTCCCCCAAAAGATACGCTCAAGTCCTGACCCCCAGGAACTGTGAACACGACCCTGTTTGGAAATAGGGTCTTTGCAGATGTCATCAAGTCCAGATGAAGTCATTAGGGTTGGCGCCAACCCAGTGTGACTGGTGTCCGTGTAAGAAGAGAAGAGACAGACACACACAGGGAAGACACCATGTGACCACAGGGGTGGACACGAGTGATGCAGCCATAAGCCCAGGAACACCCGGGCCACCAGGAGCTGGAGAGACGGGAGAGTCCTTCCCGAAGCCTTGGGAGACAGCAGGGCCCTGCTGACACCCTGAATTAAGACTGTGGCTGCATCACTCAAATCCCTGTCTCTGCTGTCACACGTGTTCTCCTTGTATGGCTGGGGGACAGAAAATCAGCAAGAGTACTGGAGATTTGAACACCACCACCAACCAGCATGGCCTAAAAGATGTTTATAGAACAAAAGACACCACACAAATAGTCACAGCAGCTTTGTCTGTAAGAGCCAGGAGAATCCACACAATGGAACAGGACTCAACCAACGGGAACGAACTACTGATACATGCTACAACGTGCATGAATCGCAAAACAAGTACGCTGAGGGAAAGGAGCCAGACAAAACAGTAGAGACCGTGTGATGCCGTTTACATAAAACTCTAGAAGATCCAAGCTAAAGTGACAGAAAGCTTATGTTTAGAATCCATAAACCACTCCTTCAAGTCAATAGGAAAAGACAGACACTCCAATACAAAAATGGCAAGAGGCTTAAACAAATACATCACAAAAGAGAACATCCAAATAGCCTTTTAAACCTCTTTAACCACAGGAAATTACAATGAGATACCACCACACTCAACCAACCAATCCTAACCCATTGCCCTCGAGTCAATTGTGACTCATAGCAACCCCACAGGGTTTCTAAGACTATAAATTTGTATGGAAGCAGACTGCCACATCTTTCTCCCGCAGAGCAGCTCAGTTAGCAGTCGATCGCTTTCACCACTGCACCACCAGAGATCCTTACGCTCAACCAGAGGGGCTAAAATTGAAGAGATCAAATGCAGATGAGGAAGCAGATCCACTGGAACTTTCACAAACCACCTGAAGAAACAGAGACCGTATACCACCTTGGAGACCTGTCTGTGATCATCTGCTAACTAGACACACACGACCTGTGACTCAGCAATCGCACAGACGTGTGGAGCAAAGGACGTAAAAGGATGTTTGCAGCAGTGCCATTTGTAACAGCCAAAAAATGGGAACAACCAAATGTCCTCCAGGCGTAGAATGGATAAACTGTGGTCTACTCATGGGATTCTACGCGGCAATGAGAAAGAACAACAGGAACGGATTTCACAAACATAATGTGAATGGAGGAAACCAGCAGGAAGAATGCCCACCGTAGGATTCCACAGATATGAAGTTCAAACGTGAGCAAAACTTTCCTGCGGTGTTGGAAGTCAAGACAGTGTCACCTGACGGGAGGAGAGGAGGGTACTGACTGACAGACGTGGCCTGGGTGACAGTTACCCACGTGTGTGTTCTCTTCGTGATGATTCATTACAATGAACACTTGATAGCCGGAACACTTTTTTCTAAGTACATTATACTTCATTTTTCTAAAAAGTTAGAGTGATCAAGCTGGAGACCTGAATTTAGGAGTTAATTTCAGTAAAGCTGTGCTGAAGAAATACATGAAACCTCTTAACTCAGGGAAAAAAATCAGAGTATGGAGTCCCCTTTGACTGGGATGAGCAGCTTCTACTGTCAGTAGAGTGACTGGCAGTAAGACTGAAGGCTAAAGAAAAATTCGAAGCAAATATAGTTGTGGTTCTTATGGCCTGCAATCGCTATTCTCAAAACCCTAAAGCCCAAAGAAGATAAAAATTACCCTAGTGCCAAAAAATCTTGATAAAATTTACTTTTCCATTTTATACATCAAACATGGTTTGTATTAAGAGTCTCCAGGTAACTATACAAGTCATGAAATAGATGTCAGAATGTAAACTAATGATGTCTTTAAAGCTCTTTTCGGTTTGATGTAAAAGATACCATGATACACATAATAAACTTTCTTAAAGAATCATTCTATTAAAAACTTGTGTTCAGATGAACTTTTTACCTACTCATATTCTTACTGAAGGAGAATTGTTTTAAAATAAAGTGATTCAAGATGGTTTATTTTCTAACTATCAAAATGTAATATAATGTTTTTGTTTTCTTCCATGGTTGGTGCCTGAATCCTTCAAGGGGCAGTATCACCCAAACAGCATTGAAGGAGGGAAGGAGGACAAGGCCCTTCGTGTCACCAGACTTAATAAGAAACACACACAACATTTCAAAATACCTGGTCAGAAGGACTCCTGGCATTCCAAACACAAAGCTCATGTCCATTTAGAGGAAAAGCACAGTAAGGCTCGCTGCAGGCCAGCTGAACATGAGAGGCAGATTCTGTGGATTCCACCACGTACTTTTCTATAACTGCATCACCTACACAGCTATCATCACTGGAGACAACATTCTGTGGTCCATCCATCTTCAATCTGAAAACACAACGTACACGAGTAGAGCATAATATTCAATCTATTTAATGGTCTATGTAATTTATTCATAATTACAACATGATCACACACACAACATGTCATACCTACCTACTTACCCTCCCCCACCCCCAATTAAAAAAAACACTGGCAATCCAGGAGATCCCACACACACCTGCTTCCTCCCCCCAGAGAGGTTCGAGTTCAGCAGCATGGGTTCAGGTACCACCACCCCCACTTGACATTCTGGGCCTGTTTCCACATCTGTAAAATGGAGAACAATGACCTCATAGAGTTGCTGTAAAGACTAAATGACAATATACAAGGCTTTGGTCCAGTACTGGTACTGAATAAAGTGTTCAAAAGGTAGTTACTGAAATTGATTACTATTATCAATGATTAAGATACAAAGTTATTTTCTAAATTGACCAAAGCAGAGGCCGGGACAAGACGGCGGAGTAGTCAGACGCTTTCAGTGGACCCTCTTACAACAAAGACACGAAAAACAAGTGATTCGATTATATATGGCAATCTGGGAGCCCTGAACATCAAAGGCAGAGTTGAGGAACCAGACTAAGTGGAGGGGGTGGGAGAGACGGTTCGGAAACAGCGAGGAGTTGCCAGACCTGACCCGGCAAGAGCCTGAGCCCTTCAGGCCAGATCAGCTCAGGGGTGAGTTGTGAAGCAGGCAAGCAGCCGTGCTCAGGAGGCACGTTTTCTGCACTGGGAGAGACCCAGTGCCAGAGAATCTACACAGCCACCCAGAACCAGTGAGAAGCAGCCCTCATCGGCAAAAGATAAGTACTTGCATAAATGGCTTACCACACAGATTAAAAACATCCCCCTTAGGCAAAAACCTCTCTCCCATTTACCTCCCCAATCCCTGCTCTGCACTGGGTCCCGGACCAGCTTCAGCAATTGCCGAGCCCCCTGGGCTGGAAGTAGGATCCATCACATGCCCAGAGCCATTCTCCATGCCTTGGAGAGTGAACAAATTAATAAACAGGGGAAAAAATAAACTGCCAGCTCCCCTAAGCCAGGAACCCAGAGCTGGCACAGCTGTTTGCCTAGGCACAGGCATAAGGGATCCACGGACTTTGAGTGCCTTTCCACCTGCATAGACTTGTGTGGGCCCATCTCAACAGCGTAGGCCCTCATTACTGCAGTACAACAGGGTATACGCTGGAAGTCTAACTTCAACTGTTTCAGCTGTGAAGTGGCAGGTTCTTGACATTTGACACTGCTCTGCCCATTAAGCAGGGTCTTCACCTCCCCACATCAGGGGCCTGAGGACTGGTGGTTCCACCCATGCCACCTAGCCACCTGGGATAGGGGCCCATGAATAAGAGGTGCACCCCAGTCCACAGCCAACAGAATTAAGTGCACATAGTCTGGCTGCAAAACCTACCTACCTTCACACTCTAAGGAATAGGGAAACACCTTCCTCCTGGACACTCAGGGGCAGCCCTCAGTCAACTGCCTTGCTCAGAATGTGTCCCCCTGCTGCAGCCAGATGCCTGTGCCTACACCAATCACCCATGCCTGTCTAGGACTGTAAGTGTGAGCGTACACCACACACGTGGTGGCTAGCTACCTGGACATCTGAGCTGAATGCATACTGGAGGAGTGGGCAGACTCCTCAGCTCACATACCTAGTAACAGATCTAACCACCTGGT
>NW_004443938.1:910379-911542 GCF_000243295.1 Trichechus manatus latirostris | reverse complement strand
TACAAGATACTGCAAAACCTCAACAACAAAAAGACAAATAACCCAATTAAAAAATGGGCAAAGGATATGAACAGGCACTTCACCAAAGAAGATATTCAGGTGGCAAACAGACACATGAAGAAATGCTCAGTATCATTAGCCATTAGAGAAATGCAGATCAAAACTACAATGAAATATCATCTTACCCCAACAAAGGCTAACATTAATCCGAAATACACAAAATAATAAATGCTGGAGAGGTTGTGGAAAGACTGTAACACTTATACACTGTTGGTAGGAATGTAAAATGGTACAAACACTTTGGAAATTAATTTGGCGCTTCCTTAAAAAGCTAGAAATAGAAGTACCATACGATCCAGCTATCCCACTCGTTGGAATATATCCTAGAGAAATAAGAGCCAACACACGAATAGATATATGCACACCCATGTTCATTGCAGCACTGTTCACAGTAGCAAAAAGATGGAAACAACCTAGGTGCCCATCAGTGGACAAATGGATAAACAAACTATGGTACATCCACACAATGGAATACTATGCAATGATAAAGAACAACGATGCAGGTGGAAGTCATTATGCTGAGTGAATTTAGTCAGTCACAGAAGGACAAATACTGTATAAGACCACTATTATAAGAACTCAAGAAAAGGTTTAAACACAGAAGAAAACACTCTTTGATGGTTATGAGGGTGGGGAAGGAGGGTGAGGGTTATTTACTAACTAGATAGTAGGTAAGAATTACCTTAGGTGAAAGGAAGGACAGCACACACTAGAGGGGAAGTCAGCACAACTGGTCTAAACCGAAGCTAAGAAGTTTCCTGAATACAATCAAACACTTTGAGGGACAGAGTAGCAGGCGTAGGGGTCTGGGGACCATGCTTTCAGGGGACATCTAGGTCAGCTGGTATAACAAAGCTTATTAAGAAAATGTTCTGCATCCTGCTTTGTTGAGTGGCGTCTGGGGTCTTAAAAGCTTGCAAGCGGCCATCTAAGATGCATCAATTTGTCCCAACCACATGGAGTAAAGGAGAATGAAGAACACCAAAGACCCAAGGAAAGTATCAGCCTAAGATACAGAAAGGGCCACATAAACCAGAGACTTCATCAGCCTGAGACCAGAAGAACTAGATGGTGCCCAGCTACCACCAATGACCACCCTGACA
>NW_004443938.1:906371-908686 GCF_000243295.1 Trichechus manatus latirostris | reverse complement strand
ATCCATGATGGCTTCAGCAAGCTCCCAGAATAAAGAATCTAGAAATTTTCCAGAAGAGGAAAATTTCTTAGAATTATTGGAGGGAGAATACAAAAGATTAATATACAGAACTCTTCAAGAAATTAGGAAGTAAATTAAGCAAAACACAGAACATGCAATAGAAGAAATTAAAAAGATTAGAGAAGAGCACAGGCTGCAAGAATCCAGAGAGACAGCAATCACAAATCCAGAAGATGAACAATAAAATTTCAGAATTACACAACTAAACAGAAAGTCATAGGAGCAGAACTGAGGCAATGGAAGTCAGAATTAGTGAGGTTGAAGATAAGGCACTTAACACCAACTTATTTGAGGAAAAATCAGATAAAAGAATTTAAAAAAATGAAGAAACCCTAAGAATTATGTGGGACTCTATCAAGAGGAATAACCTACAAGTGATTGGAGTACCAGAACAGGGGGGGATAACAGAAAATACAGAGAGAATTGTTAAAGATTTGTTGGCAGAAAACTTCCCTGATATCATGAAAGATGACAAGATACCTATCCAAGATGCTCATCGAACCCCACATAAGATAGATCCCAAAAGAAAGCCACCAAGATATATTATAATCAAACTTGCCAAAACCAAAGATAAGGAGAGAATTTTAAGAGCGACTAAGGATAAACGAAAAGTCAGCTACAAAGGAGAGTCAATAAGAATAAGCTCGGACTACTCAGCAGAAACCAGGCAAGCAAGAAGGCAATGGGATGACATATACAAAGCCTTGAAGAAAAAAAACTGCCAGCCAAGAATTACATATCCACCAAAACTGTCTCTCAAATATGATGGCAAAATTAGGGCACTCCCAGATAAACACAAGTTTAGGGAATCTGCAAAACCCAAACCAAAATTACAAGAAATACTAAAGGGAGTCCTCCAGTTAGAAAATCAGTAACATCAGATAACAACCCAAGGCTAGAACACAGGACAGAGCAACCAGATATAAACCCAGATAGGGAAGTCACAAAAGGAAATCAAAGCTAAAACACTGAAAATAGGGAAACAGATGTCAATTTGTAAAAGATGACAACATTAAAACAAAAAAGAGGGACTTAAAAAATGTAAACATAGATTTTTCATATGGAGAGGAAGTCAAGGCAATATAAAGAAATAAAAGATTGGTATAAACTTAGAAAAATAGAGGTAAATATTAAAGTAACCACAAAGGAAACTGACAATTCTACAAGTCAAAATAGAAAAATATAAAGACTCAACAAATACAAAACGAACAACAATGAAAAAGATGAAAAGAAAATACATAAAGAAAAACAACTCAGCACAGAAAATTAAGTGGAACAAAGAAACTGTGAACAACACACAAAAAAAGACATCAAAATGACAGCACTAAACTCATACCTATCAATAATTACGCTAATTGTAAACGGACTAAATGCACCAATAAAGAGACAGGGAATGGCAGACTGGATAAAAAAACATGATCCGTCTATACGCTGCCTACAAGAAACACACCTTAGACTTAAAGACACAAACTAAAACTCAAAGGATGGAAAAAAATATATCAAGCAAACAACACTCAGAAAAGAGCAGGAGTGGCAATACTAATCTCTGACAAAACAGACTTTAAACTAAAATCCCCCAAAAAGGATAAGGAAGGACACTATATATTGATTAAAGGGTCAACATACCAGGAGAACATAACTATAATAAATATTTACACACCCAACGACAGGGCTACAAAATACATAAAACAAAATCTAACAGCACTGAAAAAAGAGATAGACAGCTGCACAATCATAGTAGGAGACTTCAACACACTACTTTTGGTGAAGGACAGAACATCCAGAAAGAAGCTCAACAAAGACACGTAAGAGCTAAATGCTACAATCAACCAACTTGATCTCGTGGACATGTACTGAACACTCCATCAAACAGCAGCCAAGTATACCTTCATTTGCAATGCATGTGGAACATACTCCAGAATAGACCACATATTAGGCCAGAAAGCAAGACTTAACAAAATCCAAAGCATCAAAATATTACAAAGCATCTTTTCTGACCATAAAGCCGTGAAAGTAGAAATCCACAACAGAAAAGACAAGCAAAAGAAATCAAACACATGGAAACTGAACAACACCTTGCTCAAAAACTACTGGGTTATAGAAGAAATTAAGGATGGAATAAAGAAAAGTCATAGAATCAAATGAGAATGAAAACACATCCTACTAGAACTTTTGGGACACAGCAAAAGCAGTGCTCAGAGGTCACTTTATAGCAATAAATGCACACATCCAAAAAGAAGAAAGGGCCATAATCA
>NW_004443938.1:900096-906271 GCF_000243295.1 Trichechus manatus latirostris | reverse complement strand
CACATAAACCAGAGACTTCATCAGCCTGAGACCAGAAGAACTAGATGGTGCCCAGCTACCACCAATGACCACCCTGACAGGGAACACAACAGAGTCCCGTATGGAGCAGGAGAAAGGTGGGGTGCAGAACTCAAATTCTAGTAAGAAGACCAGACTTGATGGTCTGACTGAGACTGGAGGAACACTGGAAAGCATGGCCCCTGGATTCTCTATCAGCCCAGAACGAAAACAATTTCTGAGGCCAACTCTTCAGACAGGGATTGGACTGGACCGTGGGACATAAGTGATACTCGTGAAAAGTGTGCCTCTTAGCTCAAGTAGATACAACAGACTAAACAGGCAGCTTCTGTCTGGAGGTCAGATGGGATGGCAGAAAGGGTTGGGAGCTGGTTGAATGGACATGGGGAATCAGGGGTGGAAAGGAGGAGTGTGCTGGCACAGTACCGGGACAGCAATTAGAGTCACGTAACAATGTATGTATAAATTTTTGTATGGGAAGAAATAAAAATAAATTGACCAAAGCAAATTAGTTAGCTGATGGAAAACTGTAATATAAACCCAGGTCTTCTCATTGCTAACCTTGGGCTTTTCCAACTATTTCACAACATTCTATGCCATGAAAGTTAAATTACCTCAGATTATACAATCAGGGATTCACTCGCTACATCTTATATGTATAAATTAATTAAAAGGTTGACAAAACACAATATTTCAGAATTTTATCCCATTTTCACTTAATAACTTCATAATATACAATCACTAATCACAAGATCCATTCTGAAAACACAGCCAGGATGATTTCCTGATAAACTGGAGGGCTGAACGAAGATCAGCAAAGGCCCTCACAATGTGGTCACCACAATGGTCATGTGGAGTGGTGAAATGAGTTCCTCTACGTGGCCTTGTGCCTTGGTTCTTTGGAAAAACAGCTGGAGAGATTCTCCCCTACTCTGAGAAGTTGCCTCTGCCCTAGTTTTCTACCCCAGAGGGTTTGTTACTTTTGTCCAGGTTGACTGACATCTCCTGGGTAAACTGTGAACAATCTGTGGTTGGATACTTTTTGTCTGGCCCTGGGTTGCAGCCTGCCCTGTGATTGATATGCACCTTACAGGGATTTGTCAACTATGCAAATGAGGTGAGTTGTAGCCCTGCCATGTTTACTATGCAAATGAAGTGTCTGTGGCCAACCGAGAGGGGATTGGTCAGTTTGTGGCCCCCTGCCAGGAGAGACCAAGTCTCGAAATTGACAAGGAGTTGTATATATATGCAGCTGACCACACAGAGGTTTTAGAGACAGAAAGAAGGCATACAGGAAGTAGAAAGAGGCAGTAAAAGGAGAAAGCAGCAGAGTAAGGACGCAAGGCGCCTCCTAAATGAGCTGTAACCTGGGTCAAGGGCTGTAACAGAAGGGGCCCAGTGGCAGACTAGTGGTGAAGGACAGCAGGGCTAAGAGGAGCCTGTCCTGAGGGGGCTGCGAGGAGGCCTGCATAGCCGAGACAAGCTGAGAGAGCTGTTCTGCACTGAAGAAGGGAGACTTTGCCTACATGCTTCCTAATACTGAACCCGAGTTGTAGCCTGTTGATCCTGATCCTGAGTGGCACCCTGTTACATCCTTAATAAGCCACTTAACTGTAAGTATGGTCTGTGAGTTCTGTGTGGCTACTGCAACAGATGATCGAACTCGTAAAAGTAGTAGTGCCGTGGGAGGGATGGCTGGCTTCAGAATTGGTAAAAAGGTTGGAAAGTGGAGGTATGTCTGACCTTCACCCTATAGGAATCAGCTTTGGGCCGATCCTTGTCATCATCCGCCCTGAAGTTAGACAGGTTCTGACACTACTCTGACCATTTTACACGTGGATTCAAAGGAAGGCGTCGTTAACTCAGTCTGCAGAGATCTGGAAAGGTTTCATGGGAAAAATAGCAATTAAGATTAAGAAGGACAGTAGGGACAGTAAGCAGAGATGGGGGAGGGAAAGACATCATGGTCCAGTGAGGAGAGCAGGTACAATCTGCAAACAGCAACAGACCAAGAAGGAGACACATTTAAATGTATCTATCAGTGCTTCTGAACAGAGAAGTGAGAAAATTCTAGTTGCCATTTAGGAAAACTGCTTATTAATCTGGCAGGAATGTATAAAGTGGTCACAATCAAGAGATTTTACTGGGCCTGCAGGGGAAAGAGGGCTACGGCAATGGTCTGATTGCCAAACCTGAACAAACATCAGACTCTGCCTCAGCAGGCCTGGAGGATGATTACACAATCCTCAGCTGCTCCCCTCGGCTTCCCCGAGACCCTGCTTCCCGTTCTATTTCTGTATCCCTCCTGATAGCACAACTATGTCCCTGGTTCCCAAGTGGGTGTCAACACCTTCCCTTCATTTGTCCTCATACCCATCAGTCACCAGCCCTATCCTTCCTTCTTCTGGGCTCTTTCAGAGGGCCCTCACACCCAGGAGAGAGCAAGATCAGGTAAATTCTAAAACTACAATTTGCCATGGACACCTAGTGGATTATTTCCCAAAAGCACTGTGGTTCTCTCTTTTCTGGGCAAGAGCTCCTCCCCAGGAGCTTGACATCAGAGAAGATTTAGGACAAGTGTCCTGAGATCTCAAGGCCAGGGCAGCCTTGCTCTGGCCCGAGCCCTGAGCAGAGGATGCTGGTCTGCAGAGGGCACAAAAAAGGCGGAGGAAGAACACTGGTTTTCCAGCATCTGGTTCCAGTCCTTCTGCCTCTGGATTTGGTGAGGATTCTTCGCTAAGCTCTCTGAAGTTTTTTAAGCTCTCTGTGATCTCCAATCAGAGAGTTCGAAATCATGGATGACCTTCTTGCATTCCAATGGTGAAATGAAACAGTAAAGCATTCTAAGATGAAAGGGATGGAGGATGTGACTGGGTGGCAAACTCACCATCACAAAGGCACTAGCAAAAGGAAGCAAAAGACAGAAGCATGTCAAGGTGTCTGCTGACCGCAGCAACGTGCCCCTTGCGCAGCGTGCCCCATACAGCTCACCTCAATTCAGTAGGAACAATACTGTGTAAAGCATCCTGTGCCGCTGTCACACGTGCAAGGAGACCACTGGGAGAAGGAGCCAGGCACAAAGGTGGAAACCAGGAATTGTCACCATCTTTTCTTTGTTTGTCCCTGAGGGGTGCAAACGGTTAACTTGATCAGCAGCTAACTGAAAGACTGGAGGTTCGAGTCTACCCAGAGGCACCTCGGAAGACAGGCCTGGTGATCTGCAACCAAGAAAACAGCCACTGAAAACCCTGTGAGGTACAGTTGTACTCGCACCCACACAAGGTCGCCAGGAGTCAGGATCTGCTCAACAGCAACTGGCTGCGTTTTGTTTCTTTGCCTTATTCGGTCCAAAAACACTTGGCGCGCACTGACTTAAAAAGAATTACAACGTTTACTGCCACAGAGAATACGACGGTCACCTCCACTCCCTTATTTTAAAACAGGAAGGTAATCGCTGCAATGAATTTGGTTGTTGTTAGGTGCTGTCGAGTCAGTTCCAACTCACAACAACACTATGTGCAACGGAATGAAACACTGCCCGGCCCTGCACCATCCTCACAATCCTTGCTGTGTTTGAGGCCACTGTTGCAGCCACTGTGTCAATCCGTCTCGTTGAGGGTCTTCCTCTTTTTCGCTGCCCCTCTACTTTACCAAGCATGATATCCTTCTCCAGGGACATCATAACATGTCCAAAGTACATGAGACACAGTCTCGCCATCCTCGCTTCCAAGGAACACTCTCACTGTACTTCTTCCAAGACAGATTTGTTAGCTCTTCTGGCAGTCCGTGGTATATTCAATATTCTTCGCCAATACCATAATTTGAAGGCACCAATTCTTTCTTGGTCTTCCTTATCCATTCTCCAGCTTTCACATGCATACGAGGCAACTGAAAATGCCATGGCTTGGATCAGGTGCACCCAGTCCTTAAAGTGAAATCTTTGCTTTTTAACACTTTAAAGAGGTCTTTTGCAGCAGATTGGCCCAATGCAACACGTTGACTTCTTGACTGCTGCTTCCATGGGTGTTGACTGTGGATCCAAGTAAAATGAAATTCTTGACAACTTCAATCTTTTCTCCGTTTATCATCTTGCTTATCGGTCCAGTTGTGAGGATCATTACTTTCTTTATGTTGAGGTGTAATCCCTATTGAAGGCTATGGTCTTTGATCTTCATCAGTAAGGGCTTCCAGTCCTTTTTTGTTTTCAGCAAGCAAGGTTGTGTCATCTGCATATCACAGGTTGTTAATTAGTCTTCCTCCAATCCTGATGCCCCGTTCTTCATATAGTTTAGCTTCTCGTATTATTTACTCAGCATACAGACTGAATAAGTATGGTGAAAGGATACAACCCTGATGCATACCTGTCCTGATTTTAAACCACACAGTACCCCCTTGTTCTGTTCCAACAACGTTATATTCTTCACACTGTTATCCTTAATTTGCTGTGATCCACACAGTCAAATGCCTTTGCATAGTCAAAATAACACAGGTAAACATCTTTCTGGTATTCTCTGCTTTCAGCCAAGACCCATCTGACATCAGCAATGATATCCTTCATTCCACGTCCTCTTCTGGATCTGGCTTGAATTTCTGGCAGTTCCCTGTTGATACACTGCTCCAACCGTTTTAAAATTATCTTCAGCAAAATTTTACTAGCATGTCATATTAATGAATTCTACTTGTCCTGAAAGTAGAAAGCCTTCAGTTCTTCTCAGTCCTGTGACATAGACTATGAGCCATCATTCCCAGTACTCAGGGTGTGCTGGTCCCTTTATTCTGCTTCTTGTATGCTCCAGTTTCTGTATCAGGCCAACAAAGGCTGGAGGAATGATAATGTAGAAAGGTGGGGGAGGTGATCTAGACAGAGTTCAAGTTTGTTCTTCCTGAAGCAAGGGGTTTCCCCTCACATTGGGAAGGATTTCCAGTCAGATACTACTGCCCCCTAGTGGATTTGAGTGCATGTGTGTGTGCACGTGTGTCTCTTCACCCGAAATAAGGCACAAAATGGGGGTCTTCTTTAAACTGATTATCTCTGAAAATAAACTGGGCACATTTCATACTTGATGTACCCATCCATCCAACCATCTTCCCAACCACCCATCTCCAATGTTGCTCTAGAAAGGATTAGGAGGCATGCAATGTAATACAATACACGAATTATGCCAAGGTGGGGAAGAATAGTATTTCTTAAATATCAACTAGAAAGTCTTTCACATAATGTGAAAATAGATGTAGAATGTTTGTCTATAATTTCTTATACTGCATAAAATTAATATAATAAAGATCTTTTCATGTAAACACAATGCTAAAGAATTAGAAAAGAAAAGCATTAAAAAACCTTTGCTGCTGTTAGTTGCAATGAGTCACCTCCAAGTCATGGTCACCTTAAGAACAAAACATTGACAGGTCCTGTGCCATCTTCATGATTGCCTGTAGGTTTGAACCCATTATCTCAGCCACTGTGTCCATCCATCTCGAGGGTCTCCCTCATTTTTGTTAACCCTCTACTTTACCAAACATAATGTCTCTTTCTATCGATTGGTCTTTTCTGATGATGTGTCCAAAGTAAATTGGGTGAAGTCTCCCCATGTTGCTTCTAATGACCATTCTTCTTGTATTTCTTCTAAGACTAACTTGTTCATTCTTCTGGCAGTCCATGCAATATTTACTATTCTTCACCAACACCACAATTCAATTATAATAATTCCTCTTCTCCCTTCCTTTTTCATCGGACAGCTTTTGCATGCATATGAGGCAATTAAAAAAACCAGGGCTTGGGTCAGGAACACCTTAGTCCTCAAAGTGACATCTTTGATTTTTAACACTTTAAAGAAGTCTTTTTCATCAGACTGGCCCGATGCAATGCATCTTTTGATTTCTTGCCTGCTGCTTCCATGGGTGTTGATTGTGGATCCAAGTAAAATGAAATCCTTGACAACGTCAATCTTTTCTCCATTTGTCATGATGTTGCTTACTGGTCCAGTTGTGAAGATTTTTGTTTTCTTTACCTTGAGGTGTAATCCAATATTCTCTCTTCTAAAGAATATTCTGGTTGTATTTCTTGTAGTCTTTGATCTTCATCAGTAAGTGCTTCAAGTCCTCTTCACTTTCAGCAAGGAAGGTTGTGTCATCTGCATATCACAGGTTGTTAATGAGT
>NW_004443938.1:890456-899286 GCF_000243295.1 Trichechus manatus latirostris | reverse complement strand
TGCCTCTATGATGTTAATGAGGGAGGATGGGTGGCAGTTGTGTTAGTAAGGCAGGACCTGATCTACAAGACTGGATTGCGTCCTGAGGCAATCTCTTTGGATATAAAACACAGAAGTGAGCAGTGAGACAGGGGGACCTCATACCATCAAGAAAGCAGTGCCAGGAGCAGACCGTGTCCTTTGGACAGTGGTCCCTGCACCGAGCAGCTCCTAGTCCAGGGAAACCCTGATGAGAAGGCCAACAGAGAGAGAAAGACTTCCCTAGGAGCTGACACCCTGAATTTGGACTTTTAGCCTACTTTGACTGTGAGGAAATAAACTTCTCTTCGTTAAAACCATCCGCTTTTGGTATTTCTGTTATAGCAGCACTAGATGACTAAGACACCATCTCATTGAGGGCTTCCCTTGTTTTCACTGCTCCTCTACTTTACCAGACATAATATCCTTTTATAGCAATTAGTTTTTCCTGATGACGTGTCCAAAGTAAGCAAGTGAAAGTCTTGCCGTCTCGCTTCTAAGGAATCTTCTGGTTGTATTTCTTATAAGACTGATTTCTTCATTCTTTTGGTAGTCCATGAGGCAGTCAATATTCTTCACCAACACCACAGCTTTAATACCTCAATTCTTCTATCTCCCTTTTTCACTGTTGTTGTTAGGTGCCTTCAAGTTAGCTCTGACTCATAGCAACCTTACGTATAACACAATGAAACACTGCCTGGTCCTACACCATCCTCACGATCATTGCTAAGTTGAGCCCACTGTTGCAGCTACCATTTCGATCCACCTCTTTAGAGGTCTTTCTCTTTTACAGTGACCCTCTACCTTACCAACCATGACGCCCTTCTCCAGGCACTCGTCCCTCCTGATAACCTGTCCAAAGTACACGAAACAAAGTCTTGCCAAAGTCACTTCTAAGGAGCATTCTGGCTGTACTTCCTATAAGACAGACTTATTCATTCTTCTGGCAGTCCAAGGTATATTCAATATTCTTCACTAGCACCCCAATTTGAATAATTCTTCTTTGGTTTTCCTTTTTCATTGTCAGCTTTTGCATATATATGAGGCAACTGAAAATATCATGGCTTAGGTCAGGCGCGCCTTAGTCATCAAAGCGACATCTTTGCTTTTCAGCACTTTAAATCTTTTGCAGCAGATTTGCCCAATACAACAAACAGACAACTCAAAATGTTAGATAAGAAGCTATGCTTTAAGGTCGGTCATTGATTATTTAACTTGTTTTTCAAGAAATGTTGCACATAATCCTATACATCCACAAGTTATTTTATAAATCCTATTCTGACCGTTTCCACTGAGGTATATAAGCCTAAAAAAATCTTTCTTCTCCAGAGCATTCCTTGACACTCTAGTGAAGAGTGCTGCCCGACTTGCAAATAAAACCAATCAATTCCTATTATTGGCTTAATATTGCTTCTACTTTCACAACATGCATAGGAATAGGTCTGCAGAATAAACTAATTTTTTTATTACATCCTAATATACCTAATTACCAGGTTAGCAGTTCAAGCAAATGCAGTAAGAAGGCACTGATAAAGAGCTACTTTTGTTTTAAAATTAGGTCATTAAACACAAAGTAGATGGTATCTTAGATAAATTGGAGGCTGTACATTTAACAGATTTTTATTAATACAGAAGCAGTATATGTAAATTGTAGAAAATACATACAAGAAAAAAATATTGGGGCGGGGCCAAGATGGTGGAGTAGTCAGACACTTCCTGTGGTCCCTCATACAACAAAGACCCGAAAAAAACAAGTGAATTGATTATATATGACGATCTAGGAGCCCTGAACGTCAAAGGCAAAGTTGAGGAATCAGACTGAGTGACAGGGGGAGGGAGATACGGTTCGGCAGCAGCAAGGAGCTGCCAGACCTGACCTGGAGGGAACCAGTGTTCTGCAGGCCACGTTGGGTGGCGTGCACAGTGAGGCAAGCAGCGGTACTTGGGAGGTGTTTTCCACATCGGGAAAGACCGAGCGGCAGAGAGCCTTCTCGAGCCTCCAAAACCAGTGAAAAGCGGTGCTCAATCAGCAAAAGGTAAGTACATGAGTATAACCTACCATGCAGATCAAAAAACACCAGGTTTGGGAAGAACCTCTCTCCCATTTACCTGCCTCCTCCTCGCTCTGCATGGAATCCTGGGCCTGCTTCAGCAACTGCCGTGTCACCTGGGCCAGAAGTAGAACCCGTCACACACCCTGAGGCATTCTCCTGGCCTTGGAGAGGGAACAAATTAACAAAAAGTGGAAAAAATAATTTGCCAGCTCCCCTTAGCTGGGAACTCAAGGTAGGCACAGCTCCTGTGGCTAGGCACACGCATAAGGGGTCCATGTACTCTGAATGTCTTTCACCCCTGCAGAGACCTGTGTGGGCCCATTTCAACAGCGTAGGCCCCCATTACCACAGTACAACAGGGTATATACCAGAAGCCAAACTTCAACTGTATCCGTTATATGGTTAAGTAGCTGGTTCGTGACATTTGACACCACTCTGCCCGTTATGAAGGGTCCTCACCTACCCACATCAGGGGCCTGAGGACTGGTAGCTCCACACACGCCACCTAGCCTCCTGCGACAGGGGTCCAAGAATAACTGGTGCCTCCCAGTCCTTACAGCCAACAGTATTAGGTGCCCACAGTCTGGCTGCAAAACCCACCCACCTAAGCACTCTAGGAAACAGGGACACGCTTTCCTCCCAGACACTCAAGGGAAGCCGTCAGTCCCCTGCCTTGCTCAACATGTGACCCCCCTACTGCAGCCAGATACCTGTGCCTATTCCAATCACCCCCGCCCATCTAGAAGTGAAGGTAAGAGCCTGCACCACACACTTGTTGAACAACTACCTGGACACCTGAGCTGAATCCACACAAAAAAAGTACACAGACTCCTGGGCTCACATACCTACCAACAGATCTAACCACCTGGTGACAGGACGTTAGAGCTTCAAAGGAACCAATAATCAAACTAGCTCACACAAGCAGCCTACTTGGGCATATCAAAACAAAATAAAACAGGAAGCTAGGACACAGTAAGCAAACATAAAATAAATAAAATAACTTATTGATTGCTCAGAGACAGCAATCAATATCAACTCACGTAAAGAGGCAGACCATGATGGCTTCAGCAAGCTTCCAAAACAAAGAATCAAGAAATTTTCCAGAGAAAGAGAACTTCTTGGAATTACCAAAGATAGAATACAAAAGATTAATATACAGAACTCTTCAAGAGATCAGGAAGTCCATCATTCACAATGCAGAACAAGACAAGGAACACACAGATAAAGCAATAGAGGAACTTAAGAGTAGAAAAGAGCATAATGACAAATTTAACAGGCTGCAAGAATCCATAGAGAGACAGCAAACAGAAATCTTGAAGATTAACAATAAAATTTCAGAATCAGACAACTCAACAGAAAGTCATAGGAGCAGAATTGAGGCAACAGTAGTCAGAATTAGTGAGGCTGAAGATAAAGCACTTGACACAAACTTACTTGAGGAAAAAACAGATAAAAGAATTTTAAAAAATGAAAAAACTCTAAGAATTATGTGCGAATCTATCAAGAGGAATAATCTACGAGTGACTGGAGTACCAGAATGGGGTGGGGGTGGGGGGGAAACAGAAAGAATTGTTGAAGATTTGTTGGCAGAAAACTTCCCTGATATCGTGAAAAATGAGAAAACATCTAACCAAGATGCTCACCAAACCCCACACAAGATAGATCCCAAAAGAAGTTACCAAGACATATTATAATCAAACTTTCCAAAACCAAACAGAGAATTTTAAGAGCAGCTAGGGATAAACAAAAAGTCATCTACAAAGAAGAGTCAATAAGACTAAGCTCAGACTATTCAGTAGAAACGATGTGGGCAAGAAGGCAATGGGGTGACATATATAAAGCCTTCAAGGAAAAAAACTGCCAGCTAAGAATTATATATCCAGCAAAACTGTCTCTCAAATATGATGGTGAAATTAGGGCATTTCCAGATAAAAAGAAGTTTAGGGAATTTGCAAAAACCAAACCAAAATTACAAGAAATACTAAAGGGAGTCCTCCAGTTAGAAAATCAGTAACTTCAGATAACAACCCAAGACAAGAACAAGGGACAGGGCAACCAGATATCAACCCAGACAGGGAAGTCACAAAAATAAATGAAAGCTAAAAAACTGAAAATAGGGAAACAGAAACATCAATATGTAAAAGATGACAACACTAAAACAAAAAAGATGGACTAAAAATATGTAGTCATAGATCTTTCATATGGAAAGGAAGTCAAGGTGATACAAAGAAATAAAAGATTGGTTTAAACTTGGAAAAATATGGGCAAATATTAAGGTAACCACAAAAAAAACTAATAATCCTACACATGAAAATAAGAAAAACATAAAGACTCAGCAAATACAAAGTCAACAACTATGAAAAAGATAAATAGAAAATAAAGAAAAATGACTCAGCACAGAAAATTAAGTGTAACAAAAAAACTGTCAACAACATAAAAAAAGACATCAAGATGACAGCACTAAACTCATACCTATTAATAATTACACTGAATGTAAATGGATTAAATGCACCAATAAAGAGACAGAGACTCTTCAGGGCAACATGGCGCTCTAAGCAGAAGCACCATGCTGTCCCTCCACAGCAAAGATTTGAAAAACTAAGCCATACAGAGAAAACAGCAATCCTGAAACCCTAAGCATCAAATGAAGAGATAAACAACTCAGCCAAGCACCAGATGGAGTGAGAAACTGACAGAGAACAGAGAGCGAGGAGAGATTCACGCAGAGGTCGTCGATCAGCTAATGCAGCACGGATCTGCCATACTGGACTCCTATGAGAGACCAGTGAACAGGCGGTACAAGAAAGCAGCTTCATGGAGCTTCCAACAGGAGAAAGAACAACCAGTAAACAGTGATATACGCTTTCCCACCCCGCAACCTTCTTCACACCCACTCGGCCTCCTCTGCTTCACTCAGCCAAATTCTTTTGGCTGGGAAGCACTAGCTGCTTGGATTCCACCCGCCTGCTCCGACAGGCTCCCTGAGTGCCATTTGTTGGCTGCTGCTGTTGCTTTTTTCCACTTCTTTTTTATTTCTTCCTTACCTCTCACCACCTCCCCCTCCTTTCTCTCAAATACCTGGCTCTGTGCACCATCTTTGCCTTTTCCTGAAAGGCTGTGAAACTGCGCTCAGCTGTGAAACTGCTTCCCGGCCCGTGCTGCCACGCTGGTAGGATCCCAGGGCTTTTTGTTTGTTTTGAATTGTTTGTTTTCTTTTTCTTTTCTCGAATTGGGAGCCCGTTCTAACCAGGCACTACTGCGCAGCTTGGGACCTACCCCCTTAGTTTGCGCAGACGTGCAGAGGGATCCCTGACAGCATTTCTTTTTATGTGTTTTTTTTCCTTCTGTTTTTCTTGAGGGTGTTTCTTGTTCTTTTTCTTTTTTTAATACATATTGTTTTCTTTTCACTCTTTTTCCCTTTTTGTCTTTCTTCATTACTCAGTTTCTTGTCTCTCTATACCTTCCTTCTCTTCCTGTCATCTGAATACCTGATGCTGAGTGGCACCTCTATGCCTTCTAGCCAGGCTCTACTTCAATGCCTGGGAGCACCTTCCCCAGACATTGTAGCTACACTGGTGGGATCCCTGGGAGCTTTTCTTTTCTTTTTTCTTGCTAATTTTTATTCACTCATTTTTTTCGTTTCTTTTTTTCTTCTCCTTTTTGTCTTTCTCCATTTCATAGTCTCTCATCTCTCCACTCCAACAGCAGCCTCCCCTAGCACTCTTTTTTGTTTGTATGTATGTTTTTGGCTCCTGTTCCTCTCTCCTCTCTCCCATACCCATCTTAACTCCACACATCACAATCTACCCCCTCCATCCTGCCTACCTGCACCATACACTTAACATCACACCACCAGGCAGCACAGGCATGGACTACCGGAACCTGCCCTACACTGATTACCGGCCTGCCCTGGTAGCTGTACTAAGTGCCACAAACAACCCATCCCAGCAACTCCTCTTCAGGTAGACCTGCCCTGCTGTACCATATCTGAGTGACTGACCCTGCTAATTGGAGATGTAGGCAAAAAGTACTGTGCAGACAGATGATGAGCAAACAACAAAGAACACACAGCCTGCCGGAACAGACATAGCCAAAAAAAAAAAAAAAAACCACAGGAAGAAACAAACAAATCTACAATGAATAAATGAGAAAAATAACTACTAAGTGCCCCGAAGACAGGAAAAAATATCAAAACATTTACAAAAACAGGACAGGATGGTTCAAGTAGGTGTCCAAAATAAAACACCAGGTGACTTTACAGGAGAAGAAAAAGCATTAGAACTACCTGATAGGGAATTCAAATCTCTAATACTCAGAATTATCCAAGAGTCGAAACAAAAGGCAGACAAAAATGAGGAAAAAATAGACAAATTCATGGAAAATGCAGACAAATTCATAGAAAATACAGACAAAAAAACCAAAGAATTCTGGAAAATATTACAGGAACAAAATACCAAAATAAATTCACAACTAGAAATCATACAAAGAACAACAATTAGAAATCCAAAAGATACACAACAAGATTTCAGAAATGGACAGTGAAATGGAAGAGCTGAGGAGCAGATTTGAAATGGTGGAAGACAGGATCAGCAAAATTGAAGGCAAACACTTGGATACAACTCTGTTTGAGAAAAACACAGAAAAAGAATGAAAAAAAAGGAATAGACCCTGAGAATTATGTGGGATACAATCAAAAGCAAAAATTTTCCAGTGATTGGAATTCCAGAACAGGGGGAGAAAACAGAAAACACAGAGAAGATCATTGAAGAACTCCTGACAGAAAACTTCCCCAGTATCATGAAGGATGAAAAGCTGACCATCCAAGAAACTCAACGAACCCCATAAAGGATAGACCCCAAAAGAAAATCACCAAGGCATATCATAATCACACTCACCAAAAGCAAAGACAAAGAATCCCAAGAGCAGCTCAAGAAAAACAAAACGTCACATACAGAGGAGAAACAATAAGACTAAGCTCGGATTATTTGGCAGAAACCATGCAGGCAAGAAAGCAATGGGATCACATATATACAACCTTGAAAGAAACAAACTGCCAGCCAAGAATAATATATCCTGCAAAACTCTCGTTCAAATATGATGGTGAAATTAGGACATTTCCAGATAAACAGAAATTAAGAGAACATGTAAAAACCAAATCAAACTTACGAGAATTATTAAAGGGAGTCCTTCGATCTGAGAACAAACAACTTCACCCACAGGCTGAATCTAGGACACAGGATCGTACCAGGAAAACACAAATCTAGGAAATAAACTCTCAGGGACTATCCAAAACCAAAAGAAATACAACAGAGAATCAGAGCAGTTAATCTGTAAATGGCAACAACGTCAGAACAATAAAAGAGAGAATAAACGGTGTTGGTATAGAACCTTCTAAAGGAAGGAATGCAAAGTGATACCAAGTAATAATAGACTACTTCAAACTTAAAAAAATAAAGGTAAATTTCACAGTAACCACAAAGACAGTTAACAAACCTACTCATAAAAATAAAGAGGCAAAACAAAGTCTCACTAGAAACAAAACCTATAAAACCAAAAGAAATGGAAAAAAAGCCCACAAACAAAAGGAATTCAGCACGGGAGAGTAACAGTACAAAGAAAACGTTGGCACCACAAAAAGAAGCACTACAAAATGACAACAATAAATTCACATCTATCAATAATTACACTGAATGTAAACGGCCTCGATGCACCCATAAAGAGATAGAGACTGACAGAATGGATAAAAAAACAGGATCCATCAATATCCTGTCTACAAGAGACACACCTTAAAAATGAAGACAAAACTTTATTAAAAATCAAAGGTTGGAAAAAATATATATCAAGCAAACAACCACCAAAAAAGAACAGTAGTGGTAATACTAATCTCAGATAAAATAGACTTCAAAACAAAATCCACCATAAAAGATAAAGAAGGACACTATATAATGATTAACACACTGATCCATCACGAAGACATAACCATAATAAACAACTGTGCACCCAATGACAGGGCTCCAAAATACATAAAACAAACTCTAACAGCACTGAAAAGAGAAATTGACAGCTCGATGATAATAGTAGGAAACTTCGACACACCACTCGTGGGAAAGGACAGGACATCTAAAAAGAAACTCAGCAAACATACAGAAGACCTAAAGGGCACAATCAGCCAACTAGACCTCACAGACATATATAGAACACTCCATCCAACCGCTGCAAAGTACACATTCTTTTCCAATGTACACGGAACGTTCTCCAGAATAGACCAAATCTTAGGTCACAGAGCAATCCTCAACAAGATCCAAAACGTTGAAACAATACAAAGTAACTTCTCTGTCCACAATGCCATCAAGGTAAAAATTATCAAAGGAAAGAGCAAGGAAACAGAATCAATTACATGGAAACTGAATAACACCCTGCTTACAAACCACTGGGTAATAGTAGAAATCAGACATATAATCAAAAAATTCCTAGAATCAAACAAGAATGAAAACATATCATACCAAAACCTTTGGGACACAGCAAAGGCAGTCCTCACAGGACAATTTACAGCAATAGATGCACACATCAAAAAAGAAGGGACAGGAGTTCCGGCAAAATGGCGCTCTAGGCAGAAGCACCACACCGTCCCTCCAAAGCAAAGATCCGAAAAACTAAGCCGAACAGAGAATACAACAATCCTGAAACCCTAAAACATCAAATGAAGAGATAAAGAACTCAGCCAAGCACCAAATGGAGTGAGAAAACTGACAGAGAAC
>NW_004443938.1:861775-880350 GCF_000243295.1 Trichechus manatus latirostris | reverse complement strand
AATAAAAGGAAAGAAAAGAATCACATGATCATCTCAATTGACGTAGAAAAGGCGTCCGACAAAGTCCAACACCCATTCCTGATAAAAACTGTCAATAAAATAGGTATACAAGGGAAATTTCTCAACATAGTAAAGGGCATCTATACAAAACCAACACCAACATCATTCTTAATGGAGAGAGGCTGAAAACATTCCCCCTGAGAACAGGAACAAGACAAGGATGCCCTTTATCACCACTCATATTTAACATCGTGCTGGAAGTTCTAACTAGAGCAATAAGGCAAGAAAAAGAAATAAAGGGCATCCAAATTCATAACGAAGAAGTTAAACTGTCCCTGTTTGCGGATGATCTGATACTATACATAGAAAACCCTAAAGATTCCACGAGAAATCTACTGGAACTAATAGATTCAGCAGAGTAGCAGGATACAAGATAAATATAAAAAGAGACAGAGAGTGGCAGAATGGATTAAAAAATATGATCCATCTATATGCTGCCTACAAGAGACACATCTTGGACTTAAAGACACAAACAAACTAAAACTCAGAGGACGGAAAATATATATATTAAGCTAACAACAATCAAAAAAGAGCAGGAGTGGCAATATTAATCTCTGACAAAATAGACTTTAAAGCAAAATCCACTACAAAGTATAAGGAAGGACACTATATAATGATTACAGGGTCAATACACCAGGAGGACATAACCATAATAAATATTTATGCACTCAACAACAGGGCTCCAAAATACATAAAACAAAATCTAACAGCACTGAAAAGAGAGATAGACAGCTCCACAACAGTAGTAGGAGACTTCAGCACACCACTTTTGGTGAAGAACAGAACATCCAGAAAGAAGCTCAACATAGACATAGAAGATCTAAATGCCACAATCAACCAACTTAACCTCACAGACATATACCAAACACTCCACCCAAAAGCAGCCAAGTATAATTTCTTTTCCAATCCACATGGAATATGCTCCAGAACAGACCACATATTAGGCCATAAAGCAAGCCTTAACAGAATCCAAAGCACTGAAATATTACAAAGCTTCTTTTCTGACCATAAATTCATAAATGTAGAAATCGGTAACAGAAAAAGCAAGGAAAAAAAATCAAAAACATGAACCGAACAACACCTTGCTCAAAAACTACTGGGTTATAGAAGAAATCAAGGATGGAAAAAAGAAATTCACGAAATCATATAAGAATGAAAACACATCCTACCAGAACTTTCGGGACACAGCAAAAGCAGTGCTCAGAGGTCACTTTATAGCAATAAATGCACACATCCAAAAAGAAGAAAGGGTCAAAATCAAAATATTAACCCTACAACTCGAACAAGTATAAAGAGAGCAGCAAAAGAAGCCCTCAGGTGCCAGAAGAAAGGAAATAATAAGAATTAGAGTAGAATTAAATGAAATAGAGAAGAGAAAAGCAATTGAAAGAGTTAACAAGACCAAAAGCCAGTTCTTTGAAAAGCTCAACAAAATCGATAAACCACTGGCCAAACTGACATAAGAAAAACAGGAAGCAAATAACCCAAATAAGAAATGAGATGGGCGATATCACAACAGACCAAACTGAAATTAAAAGAATCATAACAGGATAGATACTATGAAAAATGGTACTCTAACAACTTTGAAAAGCTAGAGGAAATGGACAAATTTCTAGAAACACACTACCTATCTAATCTAACACAAACAGACCTAAAACAATTATATAAACTTACAACAAAAGAAAAGATTGAAAAGGTAATTAAAAACCTCCCAACAGAAAAATGTCCCGGCCTTGACGGCTTCACTGGAGAACTCTACCAAACTTTCAGTGAAGAGTTAATACTACTATTACTAAAGATATTTCTGAGCATAGAAAAGGATGGAATACTCCCAAACTCATTCTATGAAGCCAGCATAACCCTGATACCAAAACCAGGCAAAGACACCACAAAAAAAAAAAAAAGAAAATTACAGACCAATATCCCTCATGAACGTAGACGCAAAAATCCTCAACAAAATTCTAGCCAATAGAATTCAACAACATATCAAAAAAATTATTCATCATGACCAAGTGGGATTCATACCAGGTATGCAGGGAAGGTTCAACATTAGAAAAACAATCAACATAATCCATCACATAAATAAAACAGAAGACAAGAACCACATGATCTTATCAATCGATGCAGAAAAGGCATTTGACAAAGTCCAACACCCATTCGTGACAAAAATTCTCAGCGAAATAGGAATAGAAGGGAAACTCCTCAACATAATAAAGGCCATTTATACAAGGCCAATGACCAACATCATCCTAAATGGAGAGAGTCTAAAAGCATTCCCTTTGAGAACAGGAACCAGACCAGGATGCCCTTTATCACTACTCTTATTCAAGACTGTACTGGAGATCCTAGCCAGAGCAATTAGGGTAGAAAAGGAAATAAAGGGCATCCAAATTGGTAAGCAAGAAATAAAAGTATCTCAATTTGCAGATAATATGATCTTATACACAGAAAACCTTAAAGAATCCACCAGAAAACTACTGGAATTAATAGAGACTTCAGGAAAGTATCAAGATACAAGATAAGCATACAAAAAAATCACTTGAATTCGTCTACACCAGTAAAGAGAAATTCGAAGAGGAAATCACCAAATCAGTACCATTTACAATAGCCCCCAAGAAGATAAAATACTTAGGAATAAATCTAACCAGAGGTGTAAAAGACCTATACAAAGAAAACTACAAGACACTACTGCAAGAAACCAAAAAAGACCTACATAAGTGGAAAAACGTATCTTGCTCATGGATAGGAAGACTCAACATTGTGAAAATGTCTATTCTACTCAAAGCAATCTACAGGTACAATGCGATCTCAATCCAAATTCCAATGGCATTTGTCATTGAAATGAAGAAACAAAACATCAACTTCATATGGAAAGGGAAAAGGCCCCAGATAAGTAAAGCATTACTCAACAAGAAGAACAAAGTGGAAGGCCTCACACTATCTGATTTCAGAAGCTATTATACTGCCATGGTAGTCAAATCAGCCTGGTACTGGTACAACAACAGATACATAGACCAATGGAACAGAATTGAGAAGCCAGACATAAATTCATCCACCCATGAGCAGCTGATATTTGACAAAGGCCCAAAGTCCGTTAATTGGGGAAAAGACAGTCCCTTTAACAAATTGTGCTGGCATAACCGGCTATCTATCTGCAAAAAACTGAAACAAGACCCATACCTCGCATCATGCACAAAAACTAACTCAAAATGGATCAAAGACCTAAATATAAACTCTAAAACGATAAAGATCATGGAAGAAAAAATATGGACAATGCTAGGAGCCCTAATACATGGCATAAACAGAATACTAAGTATTACTAACAATGCACAAGCACCAGAAGAGAGACTAGATAACTGGGAGCTCCTAAAAATCAAACACTTATGCTCATCAAAAACTTCACCAAAAGAATCAAAAGACAACCTACAGACTAGGAAAAAAATTTTGGCTATGACAACTCTGATCCACGCCTAATGTCTAAAATCTACAAGATACTGCAAAAGTTCAACAACAAAAAGACAAACAACCCAATTAAAAAATGGGCAAAGGATATGAACAGGCACTTCACTGAAGAAGGCATTCAGGCAGCTAACAGACACATGAAGAAATGCTCACAATCATTGGCCATTAGAGAAATGCACATCAGAACTACAGAGATATCATTTCACTCCAGCAAGGTTAGCATTAATCCAAAAAACACAAAATAATAAATGTTGGAGAGGTTGTGGAGAGACTGGAACACTTATACTCTGTTGGTGAGAATGTAAAATGGTACGACCACCTTGGAAATCGATTTGGCACTTCCTTAAAAAGCTGGAAATAGAAGTACGATAAGATCCAGCTATCCCACTCCTTGGAATATATCTTAGAGAAATAAGAGCTGTCACACGAATAGATATATGCACACGCATGTTCACTGCAGCACTGTTCACAATGGCAAATATATGGAAACAACCTAGGTGCCCATCAACAGATGAATAAACAAATTATGGTAAATCCACACAATGGAATACTACTCAACAATAAAGAACAACAATGTATCCTGGAAACATAACATGAATGAATCTGGAAGGCATTATGCTAAGTCAAATCAGTCAGTTGCAAAAGGACAAATATTGCAATATTGTATGAGACCACTATTATAAGAACTCAAGGAAAGGTTTTAACACAGAAAAAAACAGTTTTTGATGGTTACAAGGGTGTGGAGGGAGGGAGAGGGGTATTCACTAACTAGATAGTAGATAAGAATCATAGGTGAAGGGAAGGACAACACACAATACAAGGAAATTCAGTACAACCAAAAGCTAAGAAGTTTCCTGAATACAACCAAACACTTTGAGGGACAGAGTAGCAGGGGCAGGGGTCTGGAGACCATGGTTTCAGGGCACATTTAGGTCAACTGGCATGACAAAGTTTATTAAGAAAATGTTCTGCATCACATTTTGGTGAGTGGCATATGGGGTCTTAAAGGCCAGCAAGCGGCCATCTAAGATGCATCAATTGGTCCCAACCCACCTGGAGCAAAGGAGAATGAAGAACACCAAAGACACAAGGAAAATATTAGCCCAAGAGACAGAAAGGTCCACATAAACCAGAGATTCCATCAGCCTGAGTCCAGAACGAGGTGGTGCCTGGCTACCACCAATGACCACCTCGACAGGGAATACAACGGAGAGTCCCTGACAGAGCAGGAGAAAAATAGGGAAGCGAATTCAAATTCTAGTAAAAAGACCAGACTTAATGGTCTGAGACTGGAGGGACCTTGGCAGAAATGGCCCCCAGATCCTCTGTTAGCCCAGAACTGAAACCACTCCCGAAGCCAACTCTTCAGACAAAGATTAGACTGGACTATGGGACATAAAACGATACTTGTGAAGAGAGTGCTTCTTAGCTCAAGTAGATACATGAGACCAAACGGGCAGCTCCTGTCCAGAGGCAAGATGAGAAGGCAGAGAGGGTCAGGAACTGGTTGAATGGAAACGGGAAATCCAGGGTAGAAAGCTGGAATGTGCTGTCACACTATAGGGACAGCAATTAGGGTCACATAGTAATCTGTGTATAAATTTTTGTATGGGAAACTAAATTGAACTGTAAACTTTCACTTAAAGCACAATAAAAAAAGAAAAGAAAAAAAATACATATTCCCCGCTCCTCTAGAGGGACTGCTGTTAAAACTGAGTGTATTTCCTTCTGGATATTTTCCTGTGTGTATATGTGTGTGTTTTCAGAAAATTACTCCCTTCCGACTGGAAAAGATCATAATGTCTCTTTGAGTAGCTAAGCAAGCCAGATGGCACCATTTTTTCTTGAGTTAGGAAAGCATAATGTGAATAGTTAGGTGGCATCCTGAGCTCACACGGCAAGACGACAAAGGGCACTGCAACTGAAGTAGTCTTGATGATTTACTCTACGGCAGCTGGAAAAAATACAGTCCTCCACCGTCGGCGACAGAAGAGAGTTCTAATTCTAGCTATCCAGAGGACTGGAGCAGTTAGTATAAAACTGAGCAGTGGCTGGCAACAGGTGTGGGAACAGACTGAACTTTTTACCCAAGCATTTCCGCATCTTTGGGTCCTTTCCTAAATTATTAAATAATTTTTAAAAGGTAAAACTACATTTTTTTTTTATTTCGCTGCTTTATTAAATTTAAAAAAAAAAAAGTCTGTAGCCCTTTCCGTTAGCCAGGGCTGCTGAGCTTCACAGACCCTCCCCAGAGCGAGGACTACTCACAGCCAGAAGCTGCAGCTTTCCGGGCTTCTCGAGTGACTGGAAAGGCTCAAACGTGCACCTGTGGCACACTGCTCCTGGACCCACCGCCCACCAAGTCTGGGGGCCGCCAGTGGACACTGCGCGGGGGATGAGGGGGTGGGGAGAGGGCACTGACCCCGAGGGCGTCCGCGCTGCACACGGGGTTGGGGGGCATAAAGAAGGGGCGGACAGCCCGGGGTATGGAGGGTGCGCAGGAGGGCAGAGGTGGGGCGGCCGGGGAGCGCAGTGGGGAGCGGGCAGGAGTCGGAGGGTGCACGGGGGGGTGCAGGGGTGACAGGCCGGGGTACGGAGTGGGTACAGAGGGACAGAGAGGAGGCAGCTGAGGAGCACAGTGCGGGGCGGGCCGGGGGGTCGGAGGGAGATGCTTGAGGCGCAGTGCGGCGGCGGGGCGATCCTGCGGGCTCAGGGGAGGCGCAGGGGGATAGAAGGGGGGCGCAGGGGAGAAGCGGGGGGCGGAGGGGGTGGCGCGCCCAGTGCCCTACCTGTTCCCGACGAGGCCCACGCGCGGTGGGCCCAGGGTGCAGCCCCGAAAGCCAACCTCGTTCCTGCCGGGCCGCTCACACCTGCCTGCGGGCGCCAGATGCGTGCGGGGAGCAGGAGACGGGTAGGGGTCTGACCTGCGGGCCAGCCGGGCGCCGACCGCGGCCCTGGACCCTGACCTCTGACCCCCGACCTGGACCCCGATCCCGGACCTTCAACCCCCAACCTGGCCCACGACCCTCGACCTGGCCCCGCCCTCCGACCCCTGACCCTGACCTCCGGACCTCGACCCTCGACACAGGAGCCTGACCCCTGCCTGTGCCCCGGCGACCAACCCTCGGCGCTCGACCTGGGACCCGGGGCAGACACCGGTCTCCTGCGACTCCGCCCCTCCGCTGCGTCTCCCGAGTTACGGGCCCCGCCCCCGCCAGGCGCTCACGCCCACCTATCTCGTCGCGAGAGCCGGGAAGCCAGGCCCCGCCCCCACCCCTTCGCTTCTCGCGAGAACTGGGCAACCACCCCAGTTCCGTTCCCCCGTGGACTCGTGACGCGGTCCTGCTGCTCCCACCGCGGATCGGTGCCCGCGCGGAATGACAGTGAGTCTAGGACAGCGACGCCCCGGGGTGGAGGGAGGCCCCGAGCCCCTACTCCGCCCCGACTGAACTTCGCCTCCGTGGCTGCGCTCGGCCTAGGAGCTGGGGGACCGAGGGCGAGGGTCGCCGTTTTGGTGACGGGGGCGGGGAACCAGCCTCCACTGCGTACACCCCCTCCACTCCTGCCCCGGATTCCCTCTCCTTTTCCGCGCACGCCCCCTTCCGGCAGGCCGTATCCCCTCCTCCCGTGCACGCCCCTTCCTAATCTTAGCCCTTCTGCTCAGTTCTCTCCTATTCCCGATCCCCTCCTCACGCCCCCTCCCCGCAGGCCCGCTCCCTCCTCCGGGGCGCGCCCCCTCCTACTCACGGCCCCTCTCACACACACCCCTCACGCCCCCTCCCCGCAGGCCCGATCCCTCCTCCCGTGCGCGCCCCCTCCTACTCACGGCCCCTCTCACACACCCCCCTCACGCCCCCTCCCCGCAGGCCCGATCCCTCCTCCCGTGCGCGCCCCCTCCTACTCACGGCCCCTCTCACACACCCCCCTCACGCCCCCTCCCCGCAGGCCCGATCCCTCCTCCCGTGCGCGCCCCCTCCTACTCACGGCCCCTCTCACACACCCCCCTCACGCCCCCTCCCCGCAGGCCCGATCCCTCCTCCCGTGCGCGCCCCCTCCTACTCACGGCCCCTCTCACACACCCCCCTCACGCCCCCTCCCCGCAGGCCCGATCCCTCCTCCCGTGCGCTCTCCCTCCTACTCACGCCCCCTCTCACACACCCCCCTCACGCCCCCTCCCCGCAGACCCGATCCCTCCTCCTGTGCGCGCCCTCCTACTCACGGCCCCTCTCACCCACCTCACGCCCCCTCCCCGCAGGCCCGATCCTTCCTCCCGTGCGCGCCCCCTCCTACTCACGCCCCCTCCCCGCAGGCCCGATCCTTCCTCCCGTGCGCGCCCCCTCCTACTCGTAACTCCTCCTCCCTGCTCACACCTCCTCGCCGCGTGTCCTATCCTCGCCTCACGCGCCCTCCGTCCTCACAACCCCTTTCGCTCACGCCCCCTCCGGAGCCGCGTGTCCTTTTCTCTCCTCCCTTGTACGTTCCAGCTCCTGCTTACACCCCGCTCTCCCGCCCCTCCCCTCTCCGCACGTCGTATCCCCTCCTACTCATACTCCCTCAGTACCCCGCTCACGCCCCCTTCTGTCTCTCCCGCCTACGGCCTCCCCACAGGCCCTGTTCCTGCCGCGCGGGCCCCACCTCCCCGTCGCCAGCCCCGTCCGTCCTTCAGCTCCCCAAGCACAGTGTTGTCGCCTGCTGTTTATCCGCAGGCCGCCCGCCCATGAGGACGCCGTGTGACCCCGCATCCACCACCCACCATGGCGGCGCGCTGGGGGCGGGCGCTGCTGCTGCTCCTGGCGGCCCAGGCCGTGTCCGCCGCGCTGGGCGCTGAAGACGACGAGGTCCCGGAGGAGTGGCTCCTGCTGCACGTGGTGCAGGGCCAGATCGGCGCCGGCAACTACAGCTACCTGCGCCTGAACCACGAGGGCAAGATCGTGCTCCGGATGCGCAGCCTGCGCGGCGACGCCGACCTGTACGTGTCCGACAGCACCCTGCACCCCAGCTTCGACGACTATGAGCTGCAGTCGGCCACTTGTGGCCCGGACTCCGTGTCCGTCCCCGCGCATTTCCAGCGCCCCGTGGGCATCGGCATCTATGGGCACCCGTCGCACCTGGAGAGCGAGTTCGAGATGAAGGTGTACTACGACCAGACGGTGGAGCCGCACCCGTTCGTCGAGAGCGCCTACTCCCCGGAGGGCGCAGACCCTGGCCAGCGGCGCGCCCAGGCCCCCGAGGACGCGTCCCAGGAGGAGGAGTCCGTTCTCTGGACAATACTAATTAGCATTCTGAAGCTGGTACTCGAAATCCTTTTCTGATTCGTCGGGCACCTTCCGGGGTACAGTACCGGTAACCTGTGAAGTGGATTGCAGTTGCTGTGAGCCTTGCTACTTTGATCTGTTTCAAATTTGGTTGCTTTTTCTAGCGGGGGATGGAAAAGTGAAGCCATACAGTTGTTACCTCAGTTACCCAAAAGGAGCAGCAGCAGGCAAGGTATGTTTTCTTTGGAAGATCAAAATTCATATCAATGGAATATGCACAATAAAATGTTTAAATTCCATTTTGAATATTTGTCAGGTGACTAAAAGGATCATTGCAGCAATGTAGGTGTATATAAAAAATCAAAGTAGCAACCTTTTGTGCAGTTACACAGATAAGATTTAAAGACTGTTAACTTACCATTTTATTCTAGTTAAAGACTCCAAATGAAGTTACAATGTAAGCTCTCGGGAGCTGCTAAAATCAGGTCTGAAACTTAAGGAAGCTCATGTATTTGCTCTTCCCCTGGGCACTGACTTAAGCCCAGCTGTTTTCTGTTCAAGTAGCATGGCCCAGCAGGCAGGTGTGAACAGGGTTTGTTCCTGGGCCACAGCCAGTTAATTCTAAATCCAGCTGCGCCACATTTTATTAGGCCATCTGTAATTGCATCATCTTGGGCTGCCTAATTAAAATTCTTGGTTACTAAGTAACACCATTCTGTTAGCTATGGTAGGCCAGAAACAATTTACAGAATAGCCAACTGTCACCGACATGACAGTAACTTTTCAAGCTAGTGAAGGAGTAGTTAAGTATTTAAAATTAAATTGCTAAATATTTCCACTGGATTTTTGCAGATAGAGTTCTAAGAAGATTCTAGAAGATGAGTTGTTTCTCTACCTGGAATTAGTTTCAAGGGTAAGAGCAGCTGTAACAGAAATAAATCAACTTGTAGATTTTAAGCACAGAGTTAATTTCAAAAAATGTTTTATTGGCATAAAAATGAGAATATTGTAAATACATTGGCACCAAACATGTCACTTAAATGCATATTACAATGTTGGGGTCAAAAAACCATTTTATCCCTCTTTGCTGTTTTTCCCCCTTCTGCCCACTTTCCTGGGCGTTGGCGGAGCTCGCTGACAGCAGTCACAAATCCAGCGACCTAGGAGAAAAACTGTTAGTTAATGCAAGTTTACTTTTACATGACTGAATTTTAAATCCATTGAAGCTCTCATTCCTTAGCTATCACTCATGATACTCCCCTGTGGATCTGAGGTGGGAGGGGGCACTCTTGAGCTCTTTAAGGAGAAAACTGTGAACTTTCCTAAAGTAATCAACGCTAGACCGCAGTCAACGGGGCAGGCGCAGTGCTATACAGTACATCGATGCGGCCTTGAAAAATTATTACAGGCAGTCCCTGACTTACAGCTTATTAGGGTTATCACGTATCACACTTAAAGCTGTCTGGTTTTTTTTTGTACATTTTATCGTTAATATGTACTACATACAATGTTGCAGCGCGTAATTTGCGGGTTTTCTCATTCTCAGATGTAATGCTTCCAACCCCCAAAAACAAAGATCAGATTTATAAAGATACTGATAATAAAAGGCAATAATAATGGGGGGAAAAAAATGAGGTTATTTGACAACGTCAGAACTGACTTAGGACAGAGTCATCGGAACAGAGCCCTGTTGTAAGTGGGGGACCACCTGTGTAATCCCTTCTGAAATTGAAACACTAGCATACTTAGAAAGCTCAGTAGCAAATCTTAATTGACCTGTTACTGAATCTGGCTCATTTTCCACCTTTTTCTCTTTGCCACTCACCTGCAGCTGTGTGTCTAACAGCATTCCCCAAGGTCCTGGTGTATTATACTGACAGCACTTTAAAACATATCAAGTATTTGATAGCACACTGATGCATCGTACTTCATACTTGATCTGACTTACTACAGAACTTTAAATAATTATTTAAGTTGCTTAGCTTCTTAATGATTCCTGAGATACTTAGTTTCAGGTGTATATGTTATAGAGTACTACACAGTGTTATCTATGCAAATAAGTTCTAAAATTACACAAGTATCTGTGTAATGTTTTATTCTAATTGCTGTGATTTGTTCCTTGATTCTGTGTTCATCCTAAAGTAACCTGGAATTGTCATGCTGCCTGTAACAGAAATCTGGTTTGACATGTATAAAGACATCAGTCATTTTGTTAAGTTTCTAAGTAGATGACGTATAAAAATAAAATCAAGGCTTTGAAACAAACTGACATTGTTACTTTAGCTACTTCAAAGAAAAACATGGTCTCGTACTATACACTGAGCTGTACTTCTACAACTTTTGGAATAAGCATTCTGGTATCTTCCTTGTTCTTTAAGTTGCGATGTCTAGGAATGAAAGACGGGAGTGTGATCTGTATAATCACAGCTCTGGTCACTTACTGCAGACAGAAGGGTCTCCAGCTCTTCATGTATTACAGCGTTTATGCCTTCAAAGAGAAGAGCTACCAGAGTCCCACCCCAAAAAACAATGTTCTTTCTTTCTTTAATCTTTACCTGATGGAATAGCACCAAGGCCCACACAAAAAGTATGGTAACCTCTGTCACACACATCACAGAACATCATTTCTTCTTCATGGTGAGGCTGTCCACACATAATGCATGTTTTACATTCCATACACTGCCATGGGTAGGTCTTAATCATAGACAGAAGCTCCATGGTCATATCCAGGCAAGAAGGATGGCCTAAATCAAAACCAGTGTTAGTAGCATTCCACACAAGAATTTTTAACTTAATAAGGCTTAATAAAATATTAGTTCAAGACTTCCCAAGAATGGTTATAATATACGTTTACCAGCCAAAGAGAAATGGAAATACAATGAGGAAGAAAACACACTTTCTATGCCTTCCAAGTTACCCTGCATATTTGATGATTCTGTGTTTGAAGTATAGCCGACAACTAAAGTCCTAGTTTTTGAAGCCACAAGCAGAGTGATTAAAGCGTTGAGAAGACATGTCAGTACTCACCACTGTTGCCACACTGGGAGCAGTGTATAAGTGATTCAGCCTTTCCTTTCTTGTTGGACTCCTTACCCTTCAGACAAATTCCACATAGAGCATTTGGAATGACCTTTGGCTGGAAGGGTAGAAGAGGGCTATAAATTCATGCCAGAAGAACTTACTATGGGTTCAAAAGGAAATGTTATTGTATTGCCTTATTTTTACTTCTGGTAACTTGCTAATGAAGACCTTTCTGAATGACAAACGTGACCTGAAGACGCTTAGGACGTGAGATGGCCTACTGACTAAAGCCTTCAATTCCACTTCAAAAAGTTAGGTCAAGGGCGTGATCCCCCATTAAGGTTCAATGTTCCATTCTACACACCTATATGCACACTAAGCTTTGTGCAATGAGCTGGGACGACAGAATAAGCACAAGGTCAAATTTCACTATTAACTGGGACAAAATGCAAGCCCCAAATGACCACTACATGAAAATGTCTTAGAGAAAACTAAGCTTCAAGCAGCTTACGCACTGATTTTAAAAACTGTTATTTTCCAAAGTTGTAAAACTAGATCTCTAAAGTATATCTTACAAAGTCAAGGTTCAGCATTTTCAGTTGGAAGATTTGCATACATTGTCATGTGCGTGTTTACTGAAGACTGAGCTGTGCGATTATTCCCTTGGCGTATCTAACAAAAGAGCTTAAGGGAAAAACATTCACTCTGAGATGTAAAACATTATAAAAAGCGAAAAATAGGCTCTGAGACAAGCAAAACAAAATTGTAGTCAATTAAAAAAAAAAAGACACCTTAATATGAGCACTGCTTACGTTTCAGATTACAAAGAGAAGGCACAGCCCAGGGAAGGTGTCTGGGTCCCTGACAACACTGGGAGGAGAAGGGGAGGATGCTGGGCCCCTCAGCCCGACCACTGGACGAGGGCGCCCATTCACACTCACCAGCACCTACCAATGAAACAGGAGTGTAAAAGGGAGCAGGTGTGCACCAAGAGTGGAGGGGGGTAGGGAGCACATATATATGTATCAAACAAAAATCGTTTTAAATAAAATTGTTTTATTGCTGTTTTATTCCAACCCAGCCAAGTGCATCTTACATTTCCCTCTTCTAAGTCACAGAAGCAAAGAGGAGTCTACACACAACTAACTTTTCATATCACATTCCAGCTCTGAAATGTCTCAACTGCCGCCTTCATAACCTGTCAGGCCTAAACAATTTGTTCTTAATTCTTTAAGCTTTATTCTTTAAGTTTTCTTTCTTTGCAAAAGATGACAGAGGCATTCAAAAATAATTTTTGGCTTATTTATTTAAAAAAAAATCAACCTTATACATAAATATAATAAAAACAGTAACTCTAAACAATCACAAACGTCTCTACAAAGTAATAAATATCATGGAAGTTAAAGCATACATAGAAAACTTGACTGTTGACTCTCCTACGTCTCCTATATGTGCATCTTCACACCCTGCTCCCCCCACAAAGGATCGCATCACCCGCTCAAACCTCAGCCTTGCGGTGTAGCTACCCTCTGCCGTTTCTGCTGCGTTCTGCATGTATGGTTCTCCTCGTGTACCTAAGTAAAAAGCAGCTATGAAGTGCACCTCTATGATCCAGATTCTGCTCCGTTATGATCAAGTCTGTAACCACCACAGCACACAGCAGAAAGCCACGTCTCCACCCACCAAAACTGACAAATGTCTTTTGGGTATGGTACCTATGCTAAATGTAGATGTACTTATTTAATACTTGTAGTTTAAGTTAGACACTGGCAGAGTAAGTACTCTAACATCATCCACCAGACTCAGGGAAGTAACCGCACAACATGGAATTCTAAAAAGAGAACTCCTCATAGGAGATCTTTTACAAAACAAAAGGCAAAAAGAACAAACCACAAGGCTAGTCATTCACATTCTAGAGCAATTCCAGTGCTACAATCATTAAAGTATACATTAAACACCTACGGTAAAGGGATACCAAGAAAATTCCACGTTTACTTCTAAGCTTAAAATCATAATGCTTTGTTAAACCACTTAAAATTCCTCTTACCCAACAGTCTTCATCTTGGTGGAAGGAGGGAGAGACGGGTGGAAAAGGGAGAGAGAGACAGGCTTTGCTTGCTATGGTGCCGCTGAGGCTCACTGCGGGCAGACACTTCCTCCAGCCTCTGAGCTGGAGAAGCAGGCTGCTGGCCTGCCTGCGGGGCTTTAACAGCACCAGTAAGTCTCTCAGGCGCTGGAGAGTCAGGGAGGAAGAACAACAGTGTGCACAACTCCTCTCAAGGTAACACAACAGAGCCCTATGTGCCCAACTTCCCATCATCGCAAGGTTTCACTACTGACAGGAAAATTAAAACGCTCATCCTAACAGTTCTCAGCATCGCAAATGAAAGGCTCACAAAAAGCCCTTCTCCACACACTTTCCTGTTCGAAAAACAGCCAACGGTAAGTGAGACATTCGTGGTGGCACTAATACAGATAGATTTGAATTACATGCATGTAGCCTGAACCTAACAGCTTTAATTCCAGGTTAATGTAACCTAAATAATACTCTGCTACGAATAAGGGCAAGCACTACTGAATCTCATTATGCAAGACATCAAGCACATTATCATTTTTCTTAACCCCCATCTTTTAAAGTACATATACATACAGGACCTTCAGCTTGAAGTACCCTAATATTCAGGCACATCTTGGCTTATTAATACTTTTCAAAGAGAGGTTCACTTTTAATAAACGTTTACATTAATCTATTAAGTCGAGACACTGACTTCCAATCTTTGCAACATTTTTAGATGCTAAAATGTTCACAAAAGATTTTAAAATGTGTGTTTTATATATTAGACTCCCTTGAGTACTACTAATTTCGGTTAATCTACGTTTTCTTGAAATTAAATCAATGATAGCGTCGGATAGTTCTTCCCTGTCAGCCTGTACTAAAACATTCATTTCAATATTCTCATTTGTTTTCTTTTAACCCATGATTAATCCAGGCTTATCGTGTGGAAGGTCTAGTTAACACCAGGAAGAGTTAACAGGGCGTGTACTTTGAGCTGCCTCTCCAATCCAAAGCTCCTCGACCAGGAGCCTACGATCATGCAGGCTAACTTTCCGAAGTGTAATCTTTGGAGTTCATTTGCTTTCAATTGTTAAGCCTGAATTTAAATCTTTGGTTAAAAAAAGAAAATTCAAGAAACCATATATGTAAAAACAAGCACAAAAATCACTTATCTGCAGCCTATTTAAGCCATCCTTGGAAGTCAGCCCTTGTTGTATGAAGCTTAAAATCTGTTTGTGATAGGCCGTAAAAACATGTATTTTAAGTTGTTTATAAAGACATTTCCTAATAAGGTATGGAACACACTGATTTGCTGAGTCGCTTTTCTTACTGCATAAAAAGAATGGTAAGCGAGCTGTTGGAAGAGTCCTGGCTGCACTGACGAAGCTGACAGGCAGCCACCTGTCCCTCTGGATCAGACGAAGCTGACAGGCAGCCACCTGTCCCTCTGGATCATCGACCACAAGCTCGAGCCTGACGTGCACCAGGATGCTTAGCTACTTTACTCGCAAAACCTTCTGATCACTGTACTCAAACCTTCCTTCAATATACCTTCATAATCACAATAAAAGCATATTCTAATATTCCACACCAAAATAAATGTATATATTTCACCATTACCATCCAAAATGTAAAACTGGCAGCTAATTCCAACTCCTTTTATGATATTCTTAAATCCTTCTATACGAATAAGCCTACTCACCTCTTAGCCACCGTCTGAAGGGCAGAGGCAGCCAGAGGGAACATTAAAAGTAACAATTATAGTAGTTACTGACAGCCTACTTCCTTACTCTGGGAATAGCCAGATAAAAAAGTTGACAAGCATATCTAAGCCAAACAACTCACCAAATAATGTTTTAATCCTTGCCATAGAATTATAGAAGCTACTTGCCAAGTTTATGCTAAAAATGAGCACAATGTGAAAAACAGGCTTTACTATTTCCCATCCCTCTAGGTGGATGGATCAGAGAATCCTTCGATTAAACCCAGATCTTTCTCAAGGAAAGGCACTACAGAAATGCGGTTTTGTCTAACAGTGACCCGTCCGTACATATAGCATAGCATGTTTAGTGACACGAAATACCAGTGTATTTAAAATACCAGATAATTACGATCTTTACTCTGAGAAAAGAAGGTATAAAGTTCTGCCTATGAAGTAATTTTTAAAAACCCATATTTTCCTGGTTATTGTTTAAAAGAAAAAAAAAAGCTCACTTATAAATTGTGAATATACAGAAAACAGACGCCAAACCATAGCCAGGAGTGACAGAGAAGCCACCGGGAGGAAAGCCAGGAGGAGCTGGCGAGGAGACCCCACAGAGCAGGAGGGCACAGCAGCCAGGAGCCCGGTGCTGGAACTCAAAGGAAAGGATCTCAGGGAGAGAGGCTGGTCAGTAAGGAGGCCCAGTCAGGGGCTTTTTTCTTCTACCTTGTACCCGGGAACTGATTTGGACAGTACAGAACGTTTGGGACCATCTTTCCTTGGCGTAGCAGCTTTGTCTTTAGACTTGGGTCTTCCCTGCGGGGAGTCCTCCGGGCCGTGCGGATGCGGGGGGCTCTCGCCATCAGACGCGTTGCCAGAGGAGCTGTCCTGCAGCCAAAGACAAGGGCACAAGTGCTCAGGTGGAGAGAGGTGGGTCTGCATTCCAGAAATGATGGGAAATACTCAAAAAAAGGCTTAAAGTTTCCTTACAGGGTCGCTATGAGTTGGAATCGACTAGACAGCAATGGGTTTGGTTTTGGTTATCCTTTTTCAAAAAGAGTTGGTGATACAGCTCAATTTAATATTCCAGGGACGTGGTTAACAAAGATCAAAGGGAAAGGTAAGTGCTCTCACCGAAGCGCCTTTACTCTTGCGTTTCTCATCACCACGCCCGTCCTCAGCATCATCCGAGTCACCGTCACTGTCCAGGGCAGGAAGCTCGGGGTCCAGAGGGGGCTCGTACAGCGCCGTGTTCAACGGCAAATACCGCAGCTCATCAGGTGAGTACCTGTAGTGCGAGAGAATCGTCTTCAGGGACCCTGTGCTGTGGAACAGAAAGAAAGGGACTACCTGATCAGAGTGAGGAAGACAGCCTTAAACTTATCAATTAACCCCGAATACTTTGCTGAGAGTGAAGGGGACTTGAATTACTTACTAGTGAAGATCAAAGACCACAGCCTTCAGTATAGGCTACACCTCAACAAAAAGAAAACAAAAATCCTCACAACTAGACCAATAAGCAACGTTATGATAAACGGAGAAAAGACTGAAGTTGTTAGGATTTTGTTTTACTTGTATCCACAATCAACACCCATGGAAGCAGCAGTCAAGAAATCAAACGATGCACTGCACTGGGAAAATCTGCTGCAAAAGACCTCTTTAAGATGTTGAAAAGCAAAGATGTCACCTTGAAGACTAAGACAAGCCATGATATTTTCAACCACATGATATGCCTGCGAAAGCTGGAAAATGAAGAAGGAAGACCAAAGAAGAACTGATGCCTTTGAATTATGGTGTTGGTGAAGAATACTGAACGTACCATGGACTCCCTAAAGAACGAATAGATTTGTTTTGGAAGAAGTGCAGCCAGAATGCTCCTTAGAAGAAAGAATGGCGAGACTGTCTCACATCGTTTGGACATGTTATCAGGAGGGACTAGTCCCTGGAGAAGGACATCATGCTTGGTAAAGTAGACGGTCAGCAAAAAAGAGGAAGACCCTCAACAAGATGGACTGACACAGTGGCTGCAACAATGGGCTCAAATACAGCAACGATTGTGAGGATGGCGCAGGACCAGGCGGTGTTTCGTGCTGTTGTCCACGGGGTCGCTGAGTCGGAGCTGACTCGATGGCACCTGACAACAATAACTACGGCAACAACTTTTTAAAAATGGTTTGAGGTGGTGACTTCTCATTGGTGCTCAAGGGGAAGAAGTAACAAATGGGCCTGAGCATCTCTTTCCAAGACCAATAACATAAAATATACATACGCTTTTTGTTATCAAAAGACAGTGCCACTCCCCTTGACGTCCCATGCCAAACAGGAGAGGAAAAATAACATCAGCAGACGAGTAACACTGGCCAACACAGACAGTGCCCCAGAGCGTGGCCCCCCGCCCGGACGCGGGCCCGGACGGTGCCCCAGAGCGTGGCCCCCCGCCCGGACGCGGGCCCGGACGGTGCCCCAGAGAGTGGCCCTCTGCCCGGACGCGGGCCCGGACAGTGCCCAGATGTGGGCCGTGTGGCTCCCTGCATCCTGTGCTGGAGATGAGCATCCCCACGCAGGGATCACAGCAGTACCACCTCAGAGAACGATGTGAGGACGAAATGAACCAGTGCATGCAAACCACACCATGGCACTGCACACCACCCCAGTCAAGAAACTGAATGTTCAGGAACTAATCACTGGAGTCAATCTCTACTTGATCTAAAACCAGAGTCTACCAGCCCCTCCCACAGGTGGAGACCACACACGGCCAGGAGGTGGACCAACAAGCAGCATTGTCCCCACACTCTCAGGCCAAGAAGGCTCTCCTGACCCTCACTGAGCCAACCCTCGGAGCCTGGTCAGCCCTCAATGAGGCATCACATGGGACCACACAGCAAGGGGCCTGGTCAGCCCTCACTGAGGCGTCACACCACACGGCAAGGAGCCTGGTCGGCCCTCACTGAGGCGTCACCCTGTGCAGCAAGGGGCCTGGTCAGCCCTCACTGGGGCGTCACCCTATGCAGCAAGGAGC
>NW_004443938.1:852979-861122 GCF_000243295.1 Trichechus manatus latirostris | reverse complement strand
GGCGTCACCCTATGCAGCAAGGAGCCTGGTCGGCCCTCACTGAGGCGTCACCCTGTGCAGCAAGGGGGTGGCATGCTGGCATATCACGTTAACATCTGCTGACCCAAAAAGAAAAATTTGCTGATCCTTGGACGAAATTTGACTTTCAATAATAAGTATAATTCTATACTCTAAACTCTGCTCTCTAAGGAAGAGTCTCTCTCCTATAGAGCACAAGGCTCCAGAGAAAGCTTTAAAGCTGAAACAAAAGCAGAGATTTTCAACACAGTGCATCTGCTTGCACCTTCAGTTATGTTCTGGTTAGAAATGAGAGGGAAGGAGCACTCCCAGTCAGGCCAGCAATGTGGCTAGAGCGCCAGGGCCTGGGCCGCAGCTAGCCACTGCTCCTGGACCCCGAGGCCAGCACTCCTTGCGCTGCAATCCACACATGGATCAGGGAGGCAGTGGTGAGAACGCAGACCTGAGCAGCAGGCCAGGTGGGGCTGCCTGCGTTTCCCACAAGCCCAGAGGGGGGCGGGCTCCTGGGCCTGGCAGGGTCCACCCTTTGCACCAACTAGGAACCCAGCAGGGACAATGACTGGGAGAAGCCCCAGAGGCAGGCAGAGACGGGCAACCCAGGCTTCTCTAGCACTTCAAATGCTGGCTCTTCACCACAGAATGAGGGAAGATGCAGAATATTGACAGAAATCCTACGGAGCAGGCCACAAACTCACAAGTTTCTAGGAGGCAAGCACACAAGGCGCTGAAATCCCTGACCTACAGCCAGTGTGAAGGTAAAGAAAAACGCTGAGTACCTTTTGTAGTACTCCTGGAACTGTCCGGGGATGAGAGCCACGGGGTAGGAACTAACCTTCGTCCGCTCTGTCGGTAACACTCTGTACTTCCCTTGAGGCACCTGGATAACCTGTGTCAACATGAAAGCAAGTCACTCATTTTCTTATCGGGACTCAGTGCTTCAGAAAAATAGTCCCCCTGCTCTCCACTACAGCCACGCAAAGAGCTACACACCTAAGACGGGGGTGCTGTGACCTAACGGGGCCAGATGCTTCCCAGAACACCACACGCGGGTGTTCTACCTGCCTCTTGCCACGATCTAACTTCTCGGGAAGGCAGTGTAAATCCGCTCACACTTAGCAGCCGTGTGGCCTGGGCAACTCATACCACCTGTCTACAGCTCCATTTGTTCATCTGTGAAATGGGTGGAACATTAGCTTCGGCCACACAGCAACTGTGAGAATTAAATGAATCAATATGGACAATCTCTTAGAACGATACCAGGACACAGAGCAAGTATGAGCTGTCAACCATAAAGCAAAGACAGCTCACCAGCAAAAAAAGAAAAGGCTGAGCAGCACTAGGCATTGGTAAAAACGCCGTGTTACGTTCTGGGAGGAGAGGGACCGACTGACAGCTGGCAGGAGGGGCAGCCCCCTCGGTCCCCTGGGGCAGCGTGTGCCGTAACCCGCGGGCAGTGCACGAGGGTGGGGCGCGGGAGCTGCGGTTGCCTACATGTGTCTGCAAGTCAAAGTAGGCTCTTCGTTCTTCCATGCGCTCCCGGTTCAGGTTGCTGTTGAACTCAGCAGCCTTTCTGGCAGCTTTCTTAATGTACTCAGGCACTTTGCTGGCTTCAACCTTCTGAGTATTCTGTTGTTGCATTTGCTGAAATAAAAACGTTCCAGTTGGAAGTCACAAATGACACGACAAAACGTCATCCTCCCCACGCAAATAAGAGACGTAGGTCCCCTGGCTTGCCTACCGAGTACTCCTTGTAGTGGTCTGTGATCCGCTGACGCTCCTTCTCTTGCAGGATTACAGAGTACTCAGCGTGTTTGGCTGGATATTCTTTTATCATCAAGTCAATCACTTCGTCACTGCGCAACGCCGTTAGACCTGTGTTAGACCGAAACAAGGGTGAAAAAGTTCCTTTGCAAAATTTGCTTCTTCTTCAAACTACTCTACATTCAAAAAGTTTTCCAATAGTTGAAACAAAATACCCTACTACAATGAAAATTAGTATTCATAATGTAAAGTCAAACAATTGAAAAGAAATATATTGCCAAAGTTGCAAATCAATTTTTCAACCAAGATTTTTTTATTAGATACTCTGTACTATAAACATACATCCCTTTACGTAGAAACAATTGCTAAATAAGTGACGATGTACACTAACTTGTAACAAATATTACAGGACACTGGACAATTAAAACACAATTTTTCAGTTATTCCAATGCCTCGTTTTCAAGTTCCGTACATCAGAAGCATCACTGCACGCGCAAATCATGTAGTTGACTTCCACAAATCAAGAAAACCAATTTCTCCACTTGCTCAAATGAACTTGCATGGATTTATATTTAAAAACAAATTCCTCCAAATCATGTTGCATTCCCATGCTTTTTATCACAGGGAAAACGGGAATCCAGCCTGGAGATACTGCAGAACTGAAGACTGAGCAGTGACATTCTGTTACAGAGAACATGCTTCATTCTCTTCTGCATTTTAATGATAATCAAAAATGAGGTAAGCAATTTAGCATTTAAATAGTTCAATCTATTTAAATTAATTAATTTAATTAATTTTAAAAAAAAATTAGGAAAGGAGATACAGACTCATCCAATATCACCTCATAAATGTTTAGCCTGAAAAATTCATATTGAAAGTTTTTATTACCTAGAGTACACTGGGTTTCTGTAATGACATTTAACTCCCTAAGGTAGAGTTTCTCCTTGTGAGACAAATCTCGTCGCTCTAAATCTCCAAAAAAAAGACAAAAGACTATTAAAAAGAGTGAAACATTATGCATTTATAAAATTTTTTAAGTTTAAAGGTAAAATCCTTTTTAAAAAGTTAAAATATTCATGGATTTTTAAAAGTACTGCATTCTATATGTTCTGAGCACTATCGAAGGGACCAAACAAAAATCTTCTAAATTCAAAAAATAAGTTAAAATGAAACTGAAAAGAGGGCAATCCAAAGCAGGAAGGTATACATCAATGACTACACGGAAGTGGTTAATCAGATAACGGCCTTTCTGAAACTCAGATGCAGCTGATTAGCCAAGGCCGTGCCTACGGTCAGTAGCCACACGTGGTGACAAATGTGGCTACAAAACCATCTTCTCTAAGACTTTCCCCAGAAAACCACCTTCCTCACTTTGCGTTTAAATCAGGTACAGGTGTAAGTAAGAACACCCTGATGGTGGAGGGAGGTGCTAGATGCTAGTACTAAGTGAATGTCAGCCAGCACAAGAACACATCACAAAGAATACCACCAGCTGAAAGTTACAGTAAAACCTGCAAAACCTGCAAGGTGGAAACCTGCCAGAGAAGGAAAACTCCAACATTTTCCACCAAAATGGGCGACAGAAAGGTGGTAAAACTGCACCCTGTCAAAAGGAGAAAACTTGCAAGACCTGGAAAAACAAGGCAGTCCCGTCGAGTTCCAGCTCTTACAGGTTTCACCGTATATGCAACTGCTCCATAAACTAGGACTTAAATACCTGGGTATTTCCGTTTGAAGGAGGTCACACCCAAGTACTCGCTGACTTGTTCTTGAAGCATATAGTACTCTCCCGTCTCGTCAGGGGGCCACTTGTACTCTATCAGATTCTCTGCTGGATAGTAGCTAAAGCTAAGCACAGAAATACATGTTAGTCCTTTAAGTGGCTTTTATTAAGTTTAAACCCAAACCCGCTGCCGTCGAGTCAATTCTGACTCATAACGACTCTACAGGACAGAGAAGAACTGTCCCATAGGGTTTCCAAGGAGTGGCTGGTGGATTTGAACTGCTGACCTTTTGGTTAGCAGCCAAACTCTTAACCACTGTGCCACCAGGGCTCCTTATTAAGTTTAAATCATGTTTATTTTTTGAGGATATTCTGAAAAACTATTTTAAGTATTTGTCTACTGTGACTTCATAATACAAAGAAGTTCCCATGATTTCAAGTGTATCAAAGAAACATATGAAACAAGTAGAAAAGAAACAATCAATGGGAATACCAAACCCAAAAAGTACAATGAAAACATTTTCTATATGCCACAAAGAACCAAGAATCACAACTGCTAGAAACAAAAGCATTTTTAAGCTTAAGAGACACAGGGAGGCACAAACAGGGTTGTGGTATCAGCTCTGAATTCTCTTGGGAGTCAGACCCACAGCCAGTCCTTAATGCACCCAAGGTACAAAGTAATCAGCTTCTGTTTCCCATTTCTGTGCTATTTAGTGAATCACAAACAGCTGAGAAAGAAGCAGAATTCTAAAAACCTATTTCTCAATGAACTGGACTATAAACCATAATTATTTGTTCTCAGATCATCCACCCAGAAACAAAGAATGGACCTAGTTTGAGGGTGCCAGTGTACTGCAAGTCACTCCCAATCCCAAACAGCAAAGACTATAAATTTCTGGATCTGAGCCAACTCAGCCTCTAAATTTTATCAGTGGACAACAGATGAAATGGACTTCTTTTATGCATTACATCATGCATCTATCCATTTAACAAGTAACTAACGAAAAGAAGAGACCTTTCAGAAATGGTGTTGGGAGAACTGGATATCCACCTGCAAAAGAATGAAGGTGGGCTTCTACCTCACATCATATATAAAAATTAATTCAGTCTGGATCAATGACCTAAATATAGGAGCTAAAACTATAAAACTTTTACAAGAAAACACGGGTAAATCTGCATGACCTCGGATTTGGCACTGAATTCTTTGTTGTTGTGACCAACAGAAGAAAAAATAAACCAGATTTTATCAAAATTAAAAAATTTTGTGCTGCAAATGATACCATTCAAGAAAGTGAAAAGACAGCTAGCACAATGGGAGAAAATATATTTGGTAAGGGACTTGCATCTAGAATATATAAATAACTCTTACAAGTCAACAATAAGAAAACAAATAGCTCAGTTAAAAACTGGGCAAAGATCTGGATAGACGTTATCTCCAAAGAAGAGTTAAGAATAGCCAACAAGCACGAGAAGATGCTCAACATCATAAGCCACCAGGGAAATGCAAATCAAACCACAATGAAATTCCACTTCACACCCACGAAGATGGCCAGATAACATCAAATGTTGATGAGGATGTGGAGAAACTGGAACCCTCGTACACTCACTGCTGGTGGGAACAGAATGTTACCCAGCAATTTCACTCTTAGGTATATATCCAAAGAAATGAAAACCTATATCCACAAAAAAATCTGTACATGAATGTTCATAGCAGCATCATTCATAATACCCATACATGCAAAGTCCAAATGGCCATCAATGAATGAATGGATAAACAAAGGGTGGTATATCCATACAATGTTACGTTATTCAGCCATAAAAAGGAACGACGTACTAATTCATGCTATAACATGGATGAACCTTGAAAACATTATCCTAAGTGAAAGAAGCCAGTCACAAAAGACCACATATTGTATCATTCCACTTATATGAAATGTCCAGAATAGGCAAATTCATAGAGACAAAAAGATTAGTGGTTGCTTAGTGATGGGAGTGGAGGATGAGGAAATAAGTGGATGATAAGGCATGGGGTTTCTTTCTGAGATTGTGAAAATGTTCTAAAATTGACTGGTGATAGTAGCACGTATCTAAACACACCAAAACCCATGGAATTGTATATTTCACATGGGTGAATTATGTGATATGTGAATTATAATTCAGTACAACTTATTTAAAAAAATAATTGAGCACTGTCATGTTTATAAGTAAATATCCTTGACAAGGAGATTTCAAACACAAAGAAGTCTTCTACATTAGAGGAGCTTAAGATTTAATTAGGAAAACAAAGCATTAACAACATAACTGAAGGTTGTATCAATGGCTTATACATAGATTTGTGATAACAAAATTTCTTTAGGCATACATTGTTCTCGTCAATTGCCATCCAGTCGATTCCCACTCACGGTGACCCCATGTGTACACAGCGAACTGTAGGGTTTTCAAGGCTGTGACCTTTTGAAAGCAGATCACCAGACCTTTCTTCCAAGGCACCTCTGGGTGAGTTTGAACCACCAACCTTTCGGTGGTTAGTCGAGCTAGCAGTCAAGCTGTTTAACTGTTTGTGCCACCCAGGGACTCCTCAAGTTGTTTTTGCAAAGACAATCCCATGACAAGTTTATTTCAGTGATTCTGCCATCAGCTAAAACTGTTTTGCAACTCTTCTTTTCAAAATCATTTTTCAGAATCATTATATACCAGAAATAGTCTCGTTACTTAATAAATCAACTTGACTCCTTTTCAAATGACCAAGACTGACCACTAATATGCTCAACAGTTCACATCAGCTCTGGGTATTTCCAAAACTTAAACCTTTATATACTGAAAATACTGCACAACTGAGAACATTTTTTTAAAAGTTGTTACAAGATCTGAAGGAACTATCACACCTTGCACAAAGTACAAAGGAAACACTGAACGACAACCACAGAGAAGAGCCAAGGGAACATGAGAGTGAACAAGATGTGGTCCCTGCACTGAAGGTTTCAGCCAATCGAGAGGACTGGCAAAGAGGTGGCCTCAAGAGTGTGAAACGACAGAAGCACGGGGACAGCCAAAGATGAGGCGGGGCCAGGTCAGCGGGGAAGGCCTCAGAGGTGACAGCTGCATCTGAGAAACCCAGGAAAGACCGACCTGGGCAAAGCAGGAGGGACAAGCACAGCAGGAATTCTATTTGGCCCAAGGGAGAAGTGCAAAAGGAAGTAAAGGAGAAAGAACAGCACATGTTCTAGCAATTGAAAACAGCATTTCAGTATGTCCAAGACAAACTGCTGCAGAGGGAAGAGGGCGCATGCCCAGAAGATGAAGCCAGAAGCCAAATCACAAAGGGCTTTGTGTGGCATGCTGAAGAGTCCGGCCTTTGCTCTAAAGGCCAAGCACAGAACATGAAGCTGAGGAGCAAAATGGGCCGATGTGCAGTGTAGAGGAACGGATAAGATGGGGAAACCTGCAAGTAAGCAGAATACGAAGATGAAACCCAGATTTTGAAAAATGCTCTAGGCCAGTGGCAGTGAGAAGACGAGGAGGAGATTAGTCATGCGAGGAGGATAAACTCCGTGTAAAGTGACTGCAGTGAGAGGGAAAGAAGATAAGTGAAGGACAATTCTTTTTGGGTTTGTTTTTTTTCGGCTTTAACAAACAGAAATTTATTCTCTCACAGTTGAGGACAGAAGTCCAAATTCAGAGCGCCAGTTGCAGGAGGAAGTCTTTCTCTCTGTTGGTTCTGGAGGGAAGGTCCTTGTCATCAGTCTTCCCTTGGCTTAGTAGCTTCTCAGTTCGGGGACCTCAGGTCCAAAGGACGCTCTCCACTCTCGGCGCTTCTTTCTTGGTGGGATGAGGTCCCTTGTCTCTGCTTGCTTCTCTCCTTCTATCTTTTTTGGCTTTGCTTTCTTTTTTTAAATTGTACTTCAGGTGAAGGTTTACAGAAGTTTCTCATGAAACAGCAGTACACATATTGTTTTATGACATTGGTTAACAACTCCACATGTCAACTCTCTCCCTTCTCGACCTCTTTCTCCTTTTATCTCTTGTAAGATGAAAGGTGATGCAGGTCATACCCCATGGAAACTCAGGGCTGTGACCTGAGTAAGGGTGTTGCATCCCACCCTAATCCTTTTTATTTTTTTCCCATACAAAGATTTATACACACATTGTTATGTGACTCTAATTGCTCTCCCCATACTGTGACAGCACACTCCTCCTTTCAACCCGATTCCCCATGTCCATTCAACCAACTCCTAACCCTCTCTGCCTTCCCATCTCACCTCCAGACAGAAACTGCCCATTTAGTCTCTTGTACTTACTTGAGCTAAGAGGCACACTCTCCACGAGTATCACTTTATATCCCACAGTCAAGTCCAATCTCTGTCTGAAGAGTTGGTCTCGGAAATTGTTTTAGTTCTGGGCTGATAGAGAATCCAGGGGCCATGCCTTCCAGGGTTCCTCCAGTCTGTCAGACCATTAAGTCTGGTCTTTTTACTAGAATTTGAGTTCTTGCACCCCACCTTTCTCCTGCTCCATCCGGGACTCTCTGTTGTGTTCCCTGTCAGGGCGGTCATTGGTGGTAGCCGGGCACCATCTAGTTCTTCTGGTCTCAGGCTGATGAAGTCTCTGGTTTATGTGGCCCTTTCTGTCTCTTGGGCT
>NW_004443938.1:845436-852879 GCF_000243295.1 Trichechus manatus latirostris | reverse complement strand
CTACCTATCCATGAGCAAGGTATGTTTTCCCACTTATACAGGTCTCTTTTTGTTTCCTGCAGTAGTGTCTTGTAATTTTCATTGTATAGGTCTTTTACGTCTCTGGTTAGATTTATTCCTAAGTATTTTATCTTCTTGGGGGCTATTGTAAATGGTATTGATTTGGTGATTTCCTCTTCGAAGGTCTCTGTTGGTGTTAAGGAATCCAACTGATTTTTGTACGTTTATGTTGTATCCTGAAACTTTGCTGAAATCTTCTATTAGTTCCAGTAGTTTTCTTGTGGATTCTTTGGGGTTTTCTGGGTGTAAAATCATATCATCTGCAAATACAGATACTTTGACTTCTTCCCTACCAATCTGGATGTCCTTTATTTCTTCTTCTAGCCTAATCGCTCTGGCTAGGACCTCCAGCACAATGGTGAATAAGAGTGGTGTTAAAGGGCATCCTTGTCTGGTTCCTGTTCTCAAGGGGAATGCTTTCAAAGCCTCTCCATTTAGGATGATGTTGGCTGTTGGTTAAGTCAAGGACAATTCTCAAGTGCCAACTTGGATGCCAGCTGGGAGAGGAATTCAGGGAGAGAAGCAATTAGGTGGGAGAAAAGGAGCTGAGACGTCTGCGGGCAAGTTCAGCGGAGAGCAGTAAGGGGTGAGAGGACAGCCTCTGGCGAGGGCTTCAGACCTAAGACGGGTACTGGGCATCCTCAGCATCCAGTAAAAACGAGACTGGATAAATCCACCTAATGAGAGCACGCCAAGAAGAGAAAAAGGGGTCAAATTGGGTCTCTGGGAAAATGCTGACATGATACTGAAGTAACAACAGTTTAATATTATTAATATCAGTTAAATGCTGTTGTTCTTGTGTGCCATGGAGTTGACTCTGACTCATAGCAATCCTATACAACGGAGCAGAACTGCCCCATAGGATTTCCTAGGCTGTAAATCTTTATGGGAGCAGATTGCCAGGTGTTTCTCCCGCAGACCTGCTGGTGGGTTTGAACCACCAGCCTTTGGTATAGCAGCTGAGCGCTTACAGTTACCTGTTACATACTATATAACAGAACAGTACAATAATAAGAATGACTCCAACAATGGCAGCTACCTTCTACTTAGCCTTGTTACATCCCAGGCCCTGAGGTAAGTATTTTATAGATATCATCTCAATTTATTCTGACAACCCGACAGGTGAGGCAAATAAAGAATATGAGGTGTGGTGAAGTTATACAACATGCCCAAGGTCACCTAGTAAGTGGCAGAGTCAAGACCCAAAACGAAGTCAGACTTCAAAGTCTAGGCTAGTCTCTGTCAGCAAAGTCCCGTCCAGCAGCCACGGAAGCTTCAGGAAGGAAGACTCACCAGCTCCCACAGAGCCGTCGCACACAGAAGAACGGGTGGTGTCCACAGAGCTTATCAACGAGATCTTACAGGTGGCCCTAGAAACAACAGTTACGGGGAAAGGGATGCAGCTAAGCTGACCACAGCAGGCTGAGGCATGGGCATGGGGTGAAAACGAAGGTGGCTCCCTTCTTTCTGGAGCCTGATGATGACGGGATGAACGAAGGGTGGGTGGAACCCAAAGGAGGGCAGAGCCAGAGGCATGTTTGTTCTGTAGCATGGAAGCAACAGCCATGTTCACACGCTGAGGAGTCTGAGCTAACCGGGAGGAAGGAGAGGTGACAGGAAGAGGACTGTTGCTGCCAATGAGGAAGAGATGCAGAAGAAGCCTGCTGAGCTGCCAAGTAGCGGAAAGGAGCAAGGGAGGCCTTGTCTGAGGTCGAAGCTGAGGGCTACGTGAAGCAGGGAGAACCCAGCATTGAGGTTTCCACCTGAGTAGAGAGCAGGCATTTTGGCAGCCACATCCACATTTGCTTTGCAGCCTCCTGCAGCCAGAGTGTGGAGTGAACAAGGCAGAGGAAGTGGTAAACTCAGCAGTCATGATACAAATCGGTTCCTGCATTTCACCAAATTGTCATCTATTCTTTTATTGTACTACTGTCTCGAAGTGCAGTAGTTACATCAAATTAAGCTCCATCTAGGAGCCCTGGTGGCACAGTGGTTACGAGCTTGGCTACTAACCAAAAAGTCGGCAGTTCAAATCTACCAGCCACTCCTTGAAAACCTATGGGGCAATTCTACTCTGTTCTATAGGGTCGCTATGAGTAAAAATCGACTTGAAGGTAACGGGTTTGTTTTCTGTTGTGTGTGTTTTTTTTTTTTTTTTTTTTTGTAGGTGATGTAAGTTTTATCACACTGGAATAACAATTCCCCTAACTATGACCTAACGTAACGTTATCATTTTCTGTCCTAGTACAGGTCATGGCAGTTGTTTCCTATCATTGCTAGCCTTGCAGTGATAAGTAAGTCACTATCCATATGCTCTGGAGAGAAGGGTGTCCCCAAAAGCTCAGAGATGACATCGGGCATACCGTCCTCCTGCCATAGCCACTCTTGGTGTCATACTTTAGTACCCCTGACTGGACTAAGAATGAGAAAACCATCCCAGGAAGGTTATAATTTGTTAAATTTATTAGAAAGTTAAACATTTTTTAAAAGTGCCTCATTATTGGGACTGTTTCTTTTTCTATATAGAAATTATCACCAAATGGTTCTTAATTTCAAACCTAAGGATAAATATAATAAAGATTAGCAAGAACATTTTGCTTAAAAGTCACTTAGTACTTGAGAAATACTAAGTAGGAAAATAATAGTAATTTGCATGCTCTATTTCCTGATCCCTAAACACATTTATATTCAAACAGGCACAACTTTAGTCACTGCAGTAACTGAAACTACCATCAAATACCTTTCTCCTGAGATTCTTGCTAAACGCCTCTTTACCTCATCTCGATTATCAACTTCACAGAGTTAAGCTGAACAAAGTCAGCCCGAAATTCTGAATTATCCTGGCCCTGCTACTTCCCTGCCATGTGATCTCTCAGTTTAAAATCTAATGTCAACTACCTAGAGCACACGATGCCTCGAAACACCTGTCACGTGCGTGCACTTCCCTATGGGAAAAAGCAATGTGCTAACACTGGGTTGTCACAGTAGCTGCATAACTCTATAAATTTACTAAAAAGTGCTGAACTACATACTTAAAACAGGGTGACTTACAGCAATGTAAAGTATATTGCAATAAAACCATTTTTAAAAAGTGACCACAGACATTGCACTCAGTAGCAAGAGTGCCTTTGGTGTCCCACTGGAAAACACAAGAGAAATTTCTAAAATTTCAAATAACTACCTTTGCTGGGGCTAGGGGCCAGGGGAAGAAGGAGGCAGTGCAGAGAAGGAAAACATACCATAAACAAATATGACTAAGCAATAAAATGCCAGTACCCAAGATCTTGACTTGAAGTCTCACAACTCCTAGAGCTATCTCCTGAGCCCATCCGCCTCCTTTTGGGTGGCTGGGTCCCATCATTTGAATTATCTTCATTATCATCCTGCACATTTAAAAAAAAAAAAAAAAAAAAGAGAGAGAAAATTTAAAAACAAAGAAAAAAATGATCATCCATCCTGCGTCCTCCCAGACTTGCTAGAAGGCTCAAGTCAGAGACTTTGTACAGACAACTAGTTATACAAATGTAACCTCCTATTATAATTAAAAGAGGCCAAGAATTTGCCACAGGCAAGACCTGGAACAAAAGTCAAAACTGATCATCAATACAATCAAAGTAAGATTTTCACTTAAACTGTAAATCTAAACCCACTTTAGATTTCTTATCGAAGTTAAAAACGCCTCCGCTTTTAACAAACACATAAAATTTCTGCATCACTCTCAAATTACAGCAAATCCTCCCACCCCTGCCAGAAAAAAAAGTATGCATAATTTATGTTTAACTCATCTTAAGACTAATATAGTTCTATAGGCTTATGTTGTTAGGTGCTGCGGGTCAGCTCTGACTCAGTCACCCTATACACAACAGAACACTGCCTGGTCCTGCCCCAACCTCACTGTCCTTGCTATGCTTGAGCCCACTGCTGCAGCTACTGTGTCAAACCATCTCGCTGAGGGTCTTCCTCTCTTTCACTGACCCTCTACTTTACCGAGCACAATGTCCTTATCCAAGGATTGGTCCCTCCTGATAACACATACAAAGTAAGCAAGACGAACTCTTGCCATTCTTGCTTCTAAGGAGCATCCCGGCTGTATTTCTTCCACAACAAATTTGTTTGTTCTTCTAGCAGTCCATGGTATATTCAACATTCTTTGCCAACACAATAGGCTTATAGGACTTATCTAACTGGCTACTTTAAGTACTTAGATCCCTATGAAAAAGGGACATACTAGGACTCAAAACAGGTTACCAATCCTAACTGTTAAATATTTTTCTTACATTCAAAAATTTAGCAAAAATATACCCTAAAAAGTCATCAATCTATATTGCCACACACATCCCCCAAAAAGGAGAGGTTTAAAATTTTTTAATGCAATACTTTATGTGACAAGAATATCAAGAGTGGTGCAAATGGTTAACTTGTTCTGCTGCTAACTGAAAGGTTGGAGATTTGAGTTCACCCAGAGATGCCTCAGAAGAAAGGCCTGGTGATTTACTTCCAAAAAATCAGCCATTTGACAACCCTACGGAGCACAGTTCTCTGGCACACATGGGGTTACAAGGAGTTGGAACTGTCTCCAGGGCAACTGGTTTTTAACTGCTTAAATTCATCATTTCCATTAAGGAAATGAAATGAGGAATTAGACATTAGGATATTGATTTATTCACATGGTAGTCAAGGGGTAAGCCATGGTGTTTTCAATGGCCTCATATGAATGCGAAAGCTGGACGATGAATAAGGAAGACCGAAGAATTGGCCCCTTTGAATTATGATGTTGTCGAAGAATATTGAATATACCATGGATTGCCGAAAGAACAAACAAATCTGTCTCCAAAGAAGTACAACCAGAATGCTTCTTAGAAGAAAGAATGAGGAGACTTCGTATCACATACTTTGGACATGTTGTCAGGAGGATCAGTCCCTGGAGGAGGACATCATGCTTGGTAAAGTAGAGGGTCAGCGAGAAAGAGGAAGACCCGCAATGAGATGGATTGACACATTGGCTGCAACAATGGGCTCAAGCATAACAATGATTGTGAGGATGAGGCAGGACCGAGCAGTGTTTCATTCTGCTGTACATGGGGTCGCTATGAGGTGGAACCAACTGGAGGGCACCCAACAACAAGGTCTAAAAACACAGATCTTTTTAAAAATCAAATTAATGTGGCTTTCTAACACTAGTACAATTTTGTTGAAATACCATGGTCCTCTTGCTACATAATAAAATGAAAACAACCCTACAAAGGAATATAAAGATGTAGTATGGGGTAGTGGTCAGGCATGTCAGAGTTGACTGCCTGGGATCTCACTGAGCGCTGTTTCTCCGTGGCTGAGCACTCATGCTTTATGGGCCTCTCCTTATCTGTAAAGTCGGGATGACAGCAGTGTCCATATCATGTGGTTAACGCAAGGATTAAATCAGTTAACACATGGAAATCGCATAGCGGAATGCCTACAAAATAATTAACCAAACCATTGCTGTCGACTTGATTCCCCGACTCACAGCAACCCTACAGGACAGAGTAGAACTGCCTCATAGGGTTTTCAAGGAGCGATTGGTGGATTCAAACTGCCGATCTTTTGGTTAGTAGCTGAGCTCCCTTAGCCACTGCTTAAATGCTCAATAAATGTTAGTTAATATTATGATTATGATGGTGATTATTAGAACGTCTCAAATGTCTCCAGCTGTTAGGAATTTACTCAGAGTCTTTCCCACAAAGTAAAATGTACAAAATATTCCTTTTCAGTCCTTACAAAATAAGCATTCAATTAAAGAGCTCTGTATATTCTTATTGAGACAATCAACCAGGTAGGACCTGGATAATAGTCCAAATCTTACAGGGAAATGAAATTTTACATTTAAGTAATTAAGTATCAATTACAATTAAGCAGTATCACAATTGCAACATTTCATATTCAATACTTCTAGACATAACTCATTTTAAGCATCAAAGTTTTTTTTTTTTTTTTTGCTTGCTTATGAACGTTTTAAGGATTTTTATATAAAAATCCTTAAAGATTATTCCTCTTTGGCTAAAAAATTGAGATACTCAAAAATAAAAAGTTAAAATAAGTCCTCAAAAAAGCTGAAACCACAATTCAATATATAAAGAGTTTGAAATTTGCTATTCTAGACAAATACATTATTACATAACATAATCATTTGGTCAGCTCACCTTTTTCTAGAGAGACTGTACCAGAAACGTCTTAACCGATATACTATGGAGTAAGACTAAGTCATAAAAATGTACTGGTAAACCTTGACACGGAACAGCTGTCTGTTTTCAAAGACTCCCAAATGTACTAAATCAGACATTCACGTTTCAGAGTTAACCGGTGGCTCCCACCTTCCCATAACGTGTTTCTACGCAGCCCATCCTGCAGGCAGACTCCCAAGGCTGGATCCGCGCCGAGCCCGCCCTGGGCCAGGCCTTGCATGAGATGCTGCGAGTACAACAGCGGTGTGTCCAGTGACTGTCACTGGCCGGGACATCTGGGCCCCCATCAGAACCGAGTCCTCACTACGTCCCACGGGACACGCGCAACAGGCAGCGCGGCAGGACAGGGAGCAGCCTTGTCAGACACAGACGTGTCTACTGTCAGGGCCATCCGTCCCCCACGTCCGAATGGCTGTGTGCGAATTCAGCCACTGTACTAAGTTCACTAATTTAAATGTCCTGTTTCCACAGCTGTTTACAATCCTTGTTTTAATAAGAGGTCAAATAGCTCAGAAAAATATTCACCGAATGAAGGATCTTTTGAAAACATCATACTAACCCACACTAATACGAAGAAAACTACTTTCATTTATGAGTTTAATTTCCACCTGGAAGCAGGACGTTTCTCTGACAAAAGCCTAAGTAAGCTTTTCGGGAAATGAGGTTAGAGTCTCAGACACGGAAATGGCCAAAAAGTTTTGGGAAAAGGCTTATAATTTTCTTCCCTCTGGCTTTCATCACTGTGTGCTATTTGAAAAAAAGAAACGAAACGCAGAGTTGCCGCCAGTGAAGGTCACCGGCGGGGCCACTGGGGCAGAGGGGACGGCGGGGCCTGACTCCCGGGCAGCCCGGCCGGGGTCCCGCTCAAGGCTCCGCGGGGCCAGCGCCCCACTTTCAGGGAACTACGCCGGGAAGCCGAGCGGCCTGGGTCGCTGACCCGCGAGCACGTCTGGTGTCCGGACGCCGAGAAGACGCCGCGGGAAGAAACTTCTCCGGAAACTCCCGGCGGAAGCGCCCCTCAGACCGGCCGCGGCCTCGGGCTGGCGGGGCCGACAGCTTCGCCCGGCCGCCGCGGAATCCGCCCGCTGGCTCCTCACCTTCGGGGACTGCGCTCCGGGGGCGACCGGGTCGCCGTCGCACAGGCGCGGGGACAGCGCCGACCCGG
>NW_004443938.1:843625-845200 GCF_000243295.1 Trichechus manatus latirostris | reverse complement strand
GGCCGCCGCCACCGCCATGGCCGCCGCCAGCGCCGCGCCGAGCACCGACGCCGACAAGGCCGGAGAAGCAGGAGGCGGCGCGGAGCCGGCGAGCGATGGCGGACGCGCACTCAGCCCCCTCCTCACGTCACCCTCCCCTCCCACCGCCCCTACCGGCGCCGCAGCTGCCGAGCCCCGCCCCGCCCGCCCGCCAGACGCAGGCCCTCCCTCAGCCGGGACCCTCCCCGCGGCTAGGACCCTCCCCTCAGCCCGGCCCCCTCTTGGCCCGGCCCTCCCCTCAGCCCGGACCCGGCGCGGAAGGGACCCTCCCTTCGAGGCCGAAACCTCCTCTCACGGACCCACCCCTCGACCTGGCCTCTCGTTTGGGTCCGGACCTCCCCTCAACCTGGACCTTCCCCTCCGCCTGGACCACCCTTCAGCCCTGACTCTCCCCTCAGCCCGAACCCTCCCCTCAGCCCGAACTCTCCCCTCAGCCCGAACTCTCCCCTCAGCCCAGCCCCCTTGCGGTCCCGCCTCCTCTCAGCCTGCACCCTCCGCTCAGCCCGGACCTCCCCTCAAACCGGACCCTCTCCTCAGCCCGGACCCTCCCCTCAGCCCAGCCCCCGTGCGGTCCCGCCTCCTCTCAGCCTGGACCCTCCCCTCAGCCCGGAACCTCCCCTCAGCCCGGAACCTCCCCTCAGCCCGGACCCTCCCCTCAGCCCAGCCCCGTTGTGGTCCCACCTCCTCTCAGCCTGGACCCTCCCCTCAGCCCGGCCCTCCCCTCAGCCCGGCCCCCCCGCGGCCCGGCCCCTCGCTGCGGCCTGGCCCCTCCCTGCGGCCTGGCCCCACCCCTCACAGCCAGGCCTCTCAGACCCGGCCCCTCAGTCCAGCCCGGCCCCTCCCCTCACGGATGCTTCCCTCACGCCCGGGCCTCTCAGCCCGGATCCTCCCCTCAAGGACTACCCCCACGGCCCCGCCCCTCAGTCCCGCACCCTCAGCACCGCCCCGCGCTGAGCTCCCTGCACCCTTCTAGACGGGAGCGCTCCTAAGCCCCGCCCCCGCCCGTCACCGCGCTGCGTCCCGGCGCGCTTCCGGCCCCCCGCTTCTCTCAGCCCGGCGCCTCTCGCAGTCCCGGGTACCGGCCTCTTCCGCGTTACCCCCGCCCCGTGCTCTGCCCGTCAGCGCCCTCGGAGCCGCGCCCCCGGCGTGCGCCCTTCTTCTCCCCTCAGCGCTCGGACCCGGGACAGAAGCCGTCGTGGGTCCCACGGGCGCCGCCCCCTCCGGCCGCCCGGCGCCAGTCCTAGCGCTGCCCCGCGTCTTCTCGCGGCCGGCCTACAGCCGCCTCACTCGCCGCCTTTGTTCTCGCCGCCTGCTTCACGCAGATCAGGGAGCAGCCCTGGCGGCCGGCGGCTGAAGCGCTCCCACGCTCTCTCGGCGTGCGCGCCCCGACCGGAGTGCACAGCCGCCCGCACGCGGCGTCCCAGCGGCGGGAGCGGGAGGGCGGCGTCCGAGAGCCGCGGGAGCGGGAGGAAGACGTCCGAGAGCGGCGGGGGCGGGAGCGGGAGGGCGGCGGCCGAGAGCGGCGGGAGCGGGAGG
>NW_004443938.1:784310-843374 GCF_000243295.1 Trichechus manatus latirostris | reverse complement strand
GGGAGCGGGAGGGGGCGCACACGTCCTCCGCGCTGCCCGGCCGCGGCTCGGCGCGCCCGGCTTTCACGTGTGAGTCGTCAGGGTTCCTGCGAAGTGCGTAGCGCAAGCTGGGCCCGGAGAAAACGGCCGCTGTTTTATGTGGACTGAATATATTACTAATCCTAGTTCTCTACCCCCACACGGCACTTCCAGGACTGCGCTGAAAAAAAGCAGAATGTTAGGAACTGAACCGTAACCCATGGGAGACAACTGTGATGAGATGAACAGGGCGCCAGAGATGAGTTAAAGCTGACCTCTCAGCAGACGCTATTGTCTAAGCCTGTAGATGACGCGTTAGTCCGGGCAACTGAATATGTTCTTGGATTTAGAGTACAACATGGCTTCCCCTTCATTCATGTTTTTGCATACACTCAGCAGCCAAAAGTTTTGAAAGATAAAACAATGATTTTTAGTCTGTCACATTAACACGGACAACTCTCATTTACTCTCCCAGCCCACCCTTCTGTGGCTTTCTCTCTTGCATCAAATCAGAGATGGCATCAGCAACAATTTGAGGCTCTCCAACCGCTCCTAATGCAGACTTTGCTTTCACGACCTCAGTCAGACCAGCTCCCCTTCCTCTTCCAAGAGCCCACTGTAGAAAACCGGGCCTGAAGTCCACGGAAGAAGGCTGAGCGAGAAGGTGCTGCCCCCCTAACGTGCCCTTGAAGGCTTCTACCCACCCCTATCCAGAAATCTCTTCACTGATCAGGGGCCTCAGTCGGAATTCTTTGTAACGAGTTTAATGTTAAACAAATCTATTCAGTTATTTGGTTCTACTCTTCTTAGCTATTCTGTCTCTAGACCAAATGCGAATTTAAAACCTTTCATTCCAAGTCAACAAATATTGACTCAGCCTTCCAATGTGCAAGACAGGGCAGAGCGTTAAGGAAGGTGACTCTGAGCGAGCTATTATTTAAACTAGTTGCTGTGGACGACTTGTGGAGACCCATGTGTATCTGAGCACAACTGTGCTCCATAGTTTTCAATGGCTGGTTCTTCAGAAGTAGATCACCAGGCCTTTCTTTCAAGGCACGCTAGGGTGGATTTGAACCACCAACCTTGAGGTTAGCAGTCGAGCACAAGCCATCTGCACTACCCAGGGACCTCTTATAAATGTATAGGGAAATGAAAAAAATTGTAAAGCTAATGTTTGTTTGGTACATTGTAATTTAAAACAGTAGAAACATTGAGCTATTTCCTTGTTAAAAAAGAAAAACTTACCAAGAGTAGTTTGAACCTTGCTTGCCTTCTCATTCTATAACCTATCTTTCCCATACCTTGATAAATTGTCATACTCCTTTCTAAGTTTGGGTCAGCTTCCAACACTTTATCATTGGTATTGTCAATGTTTGCAATATCTCCAAGAGTTTCCTTAATGTGAAGTCGCTCCCTCTAGACATTGTCACCCTTTCGTAACAGCTGTTCTGCGGGATCTGGGTGCAGACGCCTGCAGCATCCTTACCTGCTCAAGCAGCTTTACTAGATAAATAAAAACACAAATCAGTTCATGTTGATTTCTGAAATGATGAGACCAGCCTTTACTGGCAGTAAGAGGTTCTTTTTCAAGTCTATTTATATCTCCCATTTTTTTTCAATGGGGCAACTGACTTCCACACTTTGTCCTGAATGCTAGCCAAACTGACTGGTATTTTTTTATTATTAATGTTACAGTCTTCGAAGTAGAAGAAAGTCTCCATTTCAATTACAAACAACTTCCTGTTCCTAGAACAATTTAAACTAAAAGATATTGAAGCAACTTTACCTTGTTTTTCACATTCGTTGGGCTTCTTCCCTGCGTTCCTACAGCACCTTCATGCGGCCTAGGTCTCATCCTATCTTTGCTTTGCTGTCATCATTTTCAAGTCTCCTAATCACATCCAATTTCACTTCCAACATTATCACTTTTTGTTTCTTTGCTGTACTTTGATCTTTGTTGGCCAGTTCCCTCTCTTGATTATCCATTTTTGTAAAACATCGGGTGGGTTTATCACTGGGAGACAAGGAGGCAGCACAACTCCATGACGGACTTCCAAAGAAGGAGCGTGATGCACATCTCTTATCTCCATAAGTGATTTGTGGACTGAAGAGCTAGCTGTGAAGTTCACCTTATGCAATTTCTCACAGTTAATATACCGTGGTAACTGAAATTTGTGCATGTCAACACTGCAAAGCAAGTACTGCCTTATTAAATGGGTCTTCGGAGTGAATAGTGAAGTCGCTGAGAATGATGGCAGGAGGTGGGTGACGATGAAGATTGTGATCCTGTAACTCGAGTCTTCAAGTAATGAGATAGAATAAGGCAGGGGACGATAGGCCATCGCAGCAAATGGAGGTAAAGGATTATGTGTCCAGAGAGCATTAACACCAAGGAGCTACAGAGTCTTAACATCAAAGACTCTGCGACATGAAGGAGTGAAGGGAAATATAGTTTTCACCTAGGAGGGGTGCAGTGGGACTCCCCCTTAAGGAGAGTCAGGTTGTTTATAAGGAAATAATCTCAAAATACATCTGGAGGAGGGGTTGGGAATCTAGAGAAGTTTGTGGAACCACGGAAGGGGAGTTCCAGAAACCACTGTAAAAACCCCTGAGAAGCAGGGAGTCGGATTGGAGGACGTTTGGATTTCCGCTAGCGACTGAAGTGAACACTCAGGTGGCATTTACCGTTACTGGCTCTCGTGGTTCCCTAAAGAACAGTGGGCACTCAGTTCAGAAGTTGTGGCCCTGGATATTTAGCAGGGTGGTCAGGTGGCTTCAGGATGACTGCACCTTTTTCTAGGCTCACAGTGAAGTGGCTGCCCCGGTGGTGTGGGGAAAGAGTTACATGATAGCAGGGCAAATGTTTTCTTGGCAAGGCCTGAATATGGCTTCTAGGGGAAGAAGAGGTGGGAAGGGGTGATGACAGTGGTCATGTCTTTGTGTGAGGGGGGCAATTATAGAAATGTGCACAAAGATATCAGGAGAGTACAGAGGAGGGTCTAAACCAGCCTCTACAGGGGGTAGGACGAGAGTCGTTGCAAGAATTACAGGTGTTTGTAATGGCCTGGAATCCATCAGCCTCAGAAAATGGCAGACGGTATCACACACATTATGTAGAATCTAGAGCCTCAAGAGTATGCAGAGGAGTCCATACTTGTTGTTAAAAAGAATACAATTTAAGAAGTGTTTATCGAATTGGAGATAAAAATGTGGATAATCAAAACGACTACAAGGTTCACACATGTATAAACTTTGTGTATTTTCGAGAAGTTTGGAAACAAACGTTTTAGGATGCGGAACAAGCTATTCACAGTAAAGAGCAAACACCAAGGCCAGTGCAACATAACTTTCTGTTTCATGTTTAGCTGCAACCCAGCTGTCCCATGCAACATCCCAGATCCCTCTGCTGGAAACCTGTAGGAGAAATTGGAAAAAGACCAACTTCAGATGAAGCATTTTAAGAAGTAATTGTTAAATCTAAATAAGTTTGAGAGATGTATCAGTATCTTAGAAAGATATACTTAAAAAGTAATTGGTCCAATTTTCCCTTTCCTGGCAAGACTAACTAGTGATGCTCCTCAGCCCGTCAATCCTTCTCTCCTGTCTGGAGGATGGTAGCTCTCTAACACAGAGGCTCCAGGCAGAGGGTCCCCAATGGCAGGGCTGGAGGCTGCTCTGTAACCTGGGTGTAGAACCTCTGCCTAAGGACTCCTGGGGGGCACAAATGGTTAAGCGCTTGCCCACTAGCCAAAAAGGCTGACAGTTCGAACCCACCCAGAAGCACCTTCGAGATAGGTCTGGTGATCTGTTTCTGAAAGGTCACAGCCTTGAAAACCCTACGGAGCAGTTCTACTGTGCGCACATGGGGTCGCATGGAATTGCCTTGAAGGCAACTGGTCAACTCCGCATATTAACTACTCTACTGTATTATACTTTATGATAAGGAATTATTCTTCCTACTCTTAAAACTTTTTCAACTGAAAGTTCATTAGGACCTTAACTTGAAATGAAGAAATGATATTAATCATACTATTAGGCTGTTACAGAAAATCCTAACTCCTTTGCTGGGCTTACAAATCTATAAGTGATCTGGCGGATTTAACCCAGCCACAAGTCCTTTGCAGCTTCTCCCATTAAAAAATTGAATCTATTTCCCACCCCTCGCATATGAGTTGGCCTGTGACTTGCTCTGACCATCAGAATGTGACACTGTGTAGCTTCCGCTCTGGTCTCTTGGAAGCTGTCCTAAGACACGACGCAAGGAAGCCTATTTATCTGCTGGAGGATGACGGGTCACCTACAGAAGCATCCAGGTGCCCCAGCCGACAGCGAGACAGTATCAGACTGGTAAGCCAGGCCATCTTGGATCTCCAGCCCTAGTTGGGTCTCCAGATAGCAGGAGCAAGACCAGTAGAAAAACCATGCAGCTGGTCCAGGCTACGCTGACCCACAGAATGGCGGGCAAGTAGATGGCTGTCGTTTTAAGCGACTAAATGGGGGGGAGGGATGTTTTGCAGTAATAACAGCCAATACACCCCCACTCCATATTGCACCACCCTCCACTAGCTAACACACCCCAACGACACTTATTAATCAAGCAGGAGTTGTTTCCTGCCCTAGGATCTTTGCACTAGGTGTTTTCCTGCTTGGAATGTCCTTCTCTGATCTGCTGCCCAGCCGTCCCTTCTTGTCCCTCAGACATCAGAGGGCCTTCTCTGTCACCAGGCGGCTCATGTAGCCACTCTGTCACCCTGTCACATCACCAACACACAGCACCTGTAACCATCTAAGCTGTTTCCTGTCACGTAGGTGTATGTACGCAGTCCTTGTCTTCTCTGCTAGAACGCACGCCCGCTCTGGGCATAGGAAGCATCCGTCCTGCTCACTGTCACCTCCCCAGAGCCCCTCCACCTCCACCTGCCCACCGCTCCTCCCTGTGCTTCAGAAGGTGGGTCACTGGTTCCAAACAGAGACTTTTCTCTGTCTTCTCCCCAGCTGCTTTATCCACACTGCCAACTCAGTAGACACTCACGCGGCCTAGTGGCACTGTGTTTTTATCTGTAAATTATACAATAATAACCTTACTGTTCACTGAGGGCTCTGTGCTGGTGATACAGTAAGGATTTTAACACAAACACTCTCATTTAACCCTTATAGCAACCCTAGGAGATAGGTTGTATCATTACCACCTTGTAGATGAAGAGACTGTGCAAGGCCACAGCTATAGCCTGTGTGGCTGCTAAGCTGCACACCTAAGACACCTGACCCCAGAACCAGGCTCATCACATGTCTCCCAGTGACTTCCCTAAACTCCAAACTGAATTGCTTTGACTAGAATAAAAACTCCTTGGGAATCATGGACCATGTCTCATAGTTCTTTGCATTTTCTTCAGTACCTAACACCCATTGTTGTTGTTAGGTGCTGTCGAGTCAGTTCTGACTCATAGCGACCCTGTGTGCAACAGAATAAAACACTGCCCGGTCCTGTGCCATCCCCACAATATTGTTATGCTTGATCCCATTGCTGCAGCCACTGTGTCAATCCAACTCCTTGAGGGTCAAGGAAGACAGACAACTACGTGGCCAATGCCCATTAGGGCCCCAAATAGATATGCTGTTGTTAGCGTTAGCTACTATCGGGTCCACTCTGACTCATGGTGACCCCATGGACAATGGAACAAAATGCTGCCTGGTCCTACATTAGACACTGTTCTGTTATGATCCAGAAGGTTTTCCTTGGCTAATTTTCAGAATTAGATTGCTCTGTTGAAACCTGTCCACCATGGGTGACCCTGCTGGTATTTGAAATACCAGTGGCATAGCTTCCAGCATCACAGCAACACGCAAGCCACCACAGTACGACATACTGACAGCTGAGGTGGAAAATAAAGGTACTGGTTAATTAATTAACTATTCAGTGACATTAAATTGTCAAAACAGGTATGATCAGGAAATAGGATATCCACGGAATACATTTTATTAGAAAATTACCGTTTCTAGGTTTGTACTTTCCAAACAATTTATAATTAAATAAAATATATTTAACAAAATTATCCTTTCATTCAGAAGGTACCTGTGGATGCTGAAATTCCCTGGAGTCATCACAATAAACATCAACTCATTGAGGAGGAGATATCTTATAGATCTAAGTGACAGATGCTGGATCAGTGAGGTACTTACATTTATTGCCTGGCCAGCCTTTTGAATGAATAATATTTTTATAATGAACTTGTAACGGTGGTACCCAAATTCCTTGACTGCTAACAATATGCGGTCTGCCAATTCAAGTGACAAATGAGAGAAGACCTTCTGATCATATTTCACATCTGTAAGACTTTCCTTTAAAAAATTTTAAGAAAAATATTTAATTTTCAAACCAAGTACTTTGTATATAGACATTCAAGTAGAGAACATGTGTCTAAATGATACATATAACTTATTTACAAAATGCACATATTTCTAACCAAATAATATTAAATGAGTTTTACACTTGCCAATTTACTTCAATAACAGTTTTGAAGAAAATTTATTTTGATTTTTGCATTATGTTTGTTTTTCATTACTGACACTTCAGGCCTCATCTACCTGAGTGCCCATTCGGAATACACAATGCACACTTGCTACAGGAAGACACCTACCTGCACCATCATTTCTGTGTCTAGAACCATGCTTGCTGCTCTCTGGGCCACCAAGCTGTTCCAGGTCCTATCAGACTCAATGTAATCCCATGACTATTACAGGTAAATGTAACGGGCAATCCTATTTATAGTCAATAGATTTTAAGTCAGTCTGGGTAGCAGGGCTGAGACACACCAAAATGAATACTCTCACATCCCAAATACTTGTTATTGGTGTTTGGAGTGGAGAAGCAGGTAATCAGTAGTACATTATCTTAAATTGAGTTGAAATTTTTTATTTCCTGAAGTCATGAGGCTTAAGAGATAGAAAAGAGCCAGCATTTCTCTCCCTGCCCCGCTGCAGTGGAGGCTCAGGAGAGTTTGTGATCGTTGGCAGAGATCGCCTGACATGAGTTCAGTTTAGAAACGGACCATGTCTGTGGTGGTGGCAGGAGGCTGGAGGGTGGGCCCTGTCGGTATTCTTCTGTCCTTGTATCTTAACCGTCCAGTAAAAGGACTGTAAGTGTCCACAATTCAACATCAGGAGAGAATGCGTTGAAGTGATCACATACAGTCAACACTTAAGTTCCCTTTAGCAAAGAAACTGCTGTATATTTTACTTTTCCCCAGCTTTTTATTACAAAAAATTTCAAAAATACAGAAAAGTAGAAAGAATAGTACAACGAATACATGGATCCCCTCCGCCTAAATTCAAGAATTATGAATATTTTGCTTTATTTACTTTATCTCTACACACACATATTTTTTGGTGCACCATTTGAGAAAAAGTTGTATCATTAACACTTTACTCTTACATACTTGAGCATACTTTCCTAATAGGGGCAATCTCTTACAAGATCATGATACATAATCACCCCAAGAAAATTAGTAATGATCCCATGAAATCATTAATATCTAGTAGCATTCACATCCATATCCAAATTTCCCCAGGTGTCCCAAGAATAACCTGTAAAAACATTTTTTTTTGCTTGCCTAAACCAGGATCTAATCCAAATTCACACATTATCTTGGTGTACACTTTTGCAGACAGTTTTATGCCCATCAGATTTTCATAATGCTACCTTAATTTACCTATCAGAAAAGTGGAGTCTTAGCCAAGTTTCCATTGTCCCTAACATTACAGTCAATGAATATTTGGAGCAGCAATGAATAGAAATGAAGAACTCCAGAGCAGAGATACTTCAAAAACTGTTTACAGGCAATCTCCACCTAGCAGATAATGCAAGCAGATGGTCATTTCTCTCCTCCTACCCATCCTCCTACCCAGTTCCCCAGCTGACTCTTACCTGAATCTGCAGGTTCAGAATGATAGGAGAAGGAAGGGCTGCAAGAACAGGAACCGATGCGACGGTCAACTGAGGGAAAGCTTCCCAGAGAGGGCTGAGGTCTACCTAACTGCTACATGCCCAGCCCCCACATTCCTCTCCTTCCCTAGACTGCGCTGCTCGCTTGTGCACCAGCTTAACTTATATCAATAGGAATATAATTTTATTAATGTTTCAGTTTAAAGAATTAATTTTGATGTGATTAAAAGGGTATTGGGTCACCATGAGTCAGAATCAACTCGAGGGCAATGGGTTTGTTTTGATTTTTCACTCATTTATACAAAATAAATATATACTTTCTTCCCAATAACCAGCTTAGCTGTTACAGAAGAAAGTATCTTTTAAGCAGGTGGAGGGTAATTTTAAAACAATGAACCCCTCTAGGGTGGGATTCGGCTGTGTGGAGACCTACAAACGAAATTTGGTGATCTGGAAACTTCTAGGTGCATGCAGAACTCGGAACCATAGGTGAAAGGTGGATTTAGAAAAGGAGCTTCCCCAATAAATTTCCTATAATTAAAAAAAAAAATTAATTTGGTCCTTTATTAAGAAATATGGTGAGAGGACTCTTTCGACCTGAACAATGTAGCCTTCAGATACCAAAACTAGTATAAATAGTATTAGTATTATAGTATTAGTTTTGCAAAACTGAAGTTTTGGGGAGCTAGCCTGGAAACATGTGTCTGAGTTTCAAACAACTGTTTTAAGTGAACTTTAGATACTAGTCAGTTTAAAGAAGAAAACAACCTATGTATAAATTGGGGACGGTCTATTTTTAAGATTTTTTAATGTAGTCAGGAACCCATTTTTCACACATGTCCACATAGTCAATGTTTTTTTTTTTTTTTTTTTTTAACTCATTCCTCCAAATATGGGAGAAACATGGGACCTTAGGGATAAATATAATTAAGAGTTGACTGAAATAACAAAAGAAATTCCATTTAATCTGGCTCAGAGCATCGATGTGAAGATTACTGAATAATGACTACAGTCAGTGTACTTTGAGATTTTTCAGAGATCAATGCTACCAAATATAAATGGGGGTAATTATACTATCATAAATCTTAATATAGTTGATCAAACCCCCACAACCAAGATATTGCTATGATATATTTTAGAAAATATCTATCAACCTACCGTTAATACCTGCTGGACTTTAATTTCCACTGTATGAGCTTGGAATTTCTTCAGTGGTTCCATTCTATATGAATTAGCAAACTTTAATTTTGCCAGGGCACTCTTCCATTCTTTACCTATATCAGCAATTGAGTCATCAAATGGAGGCTCCACATACTGAACATCATGGATTGATTCTCTCAGTCTTTCCCGTAAGATCTGTGCATACTGAGACAGAGAGATGTCAGGTTAAAGTACTCCGGTGCAGTGGGACAGAGCTGACGTAAAGCTGCAAGTCTGGTATGACAGACTATCACAGCGTGGTTGCCATGTTTGAGGGGATGGCTGGCCTTCAGTAAGCTAAATCTGGGCAAAGTGAACTGCTTTAATTATTTACAACATTTATTAAAACACTGTTCTAGGTTCTGTGGGGGGTACACAAAAGTATTTTGTTATTTAAGAAGTACGGTGCTAGGTTCTAAGTGGGAATGTTCAAGTGTTTCCTATTCAACAAGCACTTAATGGACATCCAAAGTATAAAATGACAGCTAACATCTACTGAGGGCGTAATGTGTGCCAGGCTCTCACCTTCTGCGAGCTTTATGTGTGCCATTTGATGTAATCATCAAACCACCCTGCTCTATTATCCTCATTCTACAGACAAGACAACTGGGGCAGAGACAGCTTGGGTAATTGGTCCAAGATCACACAGTAGTAAGAGACAGAGCTCTTAGTTGGGGACATGAGGTAGGTACATAAAAACTACAGAAAGCAGGAAGAAATCAATGCAATGAGCAGCTGGATGGGGAGGACTTACTCATATTTGTATTCTGTGTATTGAGCTCAGTGTTTGGCACATGGAGGGCTCAGTATGCAATAAATTAACGAGTGAATAAAGGTACAGAGTCATTCATTCATTCTATGTGCCAGGTACATACTACAGATATGGCTATGAAGAAGACAGACAAAAATGCCTGGCTTCCTGAACCTTACAACCTACAGAGGAGAAAAATGATAAGCAAACAATAATGTAACATGATATGAGATAGTGATGAGTACTTGTAAAATGCTGGTAGTAACGTCAGACCTCGCCTGCCTTCACTGGGGATAATGAGGATCACCATCAGCACAAAGCCAATTCCTATGAAGTGGAGGCCAGGTATACTTCCACTCTCCAACCTTTTTACCAATTATGAAACCAGCCGTCCCCTCCACAGGGCACTCACTACTTCTGTGCGGGGTTTGATAAACCATTACGATGGCCACACAAAACTCACAGACCATACTTACATTCAAGTGGTTTATTAAGCAAGTAACAGGGTGCAACGTGGGGTCAGGATCGACGGGCTACAACCAGGATCAGGATCAGGAAGCATGTAGGCAAAGTCTGGAAGGCTCCCCTAAAGTAGAGAGCACACCCCACCTTCTTCAGCGCAGGACAGCTCTCTCAGCTCTTGGGTGAGGAAGCAAGCAGGCTCTTCTCCCAGCCCCCTGCGGACAGGCTACTTCTCAGTCCCCTCAGGACGGGCTTCCTCTCAGCCCCCTGAGGACAGGCTGCTTCTCAGTTCCCTCAGGACAGGCTGCTTCTCAGTCCCCTGAGGACGGGTTTCCTCCTAGCTCCCTGCGGACAGGCTACTCCTCAGTCCCCTCTGGACGGGTTTCCTCTCAGGCCCCTGAGGACAGGCTTTCCCTTGGCCCCGTCAGGACAGGCCTCCCTGCCTTCAGCCTCCTGCCATCAGCCTCTCCACTGCTGACCCAGCTCACAGTCAGGGGAGCAGTTCTGTTCAGCTCTCTTAGCTGCATTGCTAGCAGCAGGTTTCTGCCATCACCACTGACTCTGCTACAGGGCCCCTTCCAGGACTGGCGCTGTCTTCAGTGCTTCATCCCTTGACCCGTGTTACAGCTGTTTGAGGAGGTTCCTCACCTCCTCTCTCTCCACTTCTCTCTTCTTGCCTCTCTTGTCTTTTCTCCATTCAGCTTCTTTTGTTCTTCTCTTTCTGTCTGGCAACCTCTGTGGGATTGGCTGCATGTATAAGCAAACTGCTGGTCAATTTCAAGGCATGGCCTTCCACCAGGGCCATGAACTAACCAATCCCCTCTTGGTAGGCCATGGACACTTCATTTGCATAGTCCATAGTCACTTCATTTGCATAAGTATATTGACCAATCCCTGCAAAGTGCATAAAACAGACCAATCACAGGGCAGGCTACAGCCCTGGGCCAGGCAAAAACTATTAAACCATCCTTGTTTACAGCTTAGCCAGGAAGTGTCAATCAACCTGGATAAAAGTAACACACCCTCTGTGGTAGAAAACTGGGGCAAAGGTAACTCCTCAGGGCTTAGAAGAAAAACCTCTCAAGCTGTTTTTCCAAAAAACCAAGGGAAAAGGCCACAGAAAGGAACTAATTTCACCGCAGTCCCCTAAAGAAAAGTGAAGCAGGATAGGGAAAAGAGGGCTGAGGGTGCAATTTCTGACATAGTGGTCAGGGATGCCTCTCTGAGAAGGTGCACTGAGGACACGCAAGAAAGAAGTGAGGGGATGAGGCACGTGAATACCACAGTGAAGAGCACATTTTAGGCAGAAAAAGTTGACGAGTGCTGAGGCCCTGGGGCAGGCGGACCACAAGTCTATGCATTCCAGGAAGATCAAGGAAGCCAGTTTGGCCAGAGTAGCATGAGCAAGGGAAGGAGGGCAGGAAGAGAGGCCAGAGAACCAGCTAGAGGACAGACCATGAGGAAATTTAGGTCAAGGTAGGGGTTTTAAGTTTCAAGAATGATAGGAAGTCATTGAAGGGCTTTGTTCAGGAAAATGACATGATGTGGTTTTTGTTTTAAGAGAATTAATCTCATAACCTCACTGAAAAGGGGGAGGGAAAAGGAAGTGACCTAAGTCAGTCTGGAAAACCATGTTCTCACTGGATTCTGCAAAGTTAAAGAGAATAAAAACTGTACACATACACCAAACTGTAGTACTAATTAACTATCCTGAAACTACGTCACAGGTAAACTAAGGCTGAATACATAAATTAATAATTTTTAGACAATGGGAGCCAGGTTTCTCACTGTCAGAGAAGGAGGTTATAGATGAGCAAGCAGGAAAGGTAAGAACCCCAGGTTAGAGCGTGAGACATCAGTATGAACTCATGTTTAGTTAAGAATTATACAAATAGATACAGAGCAAGTATAGATATGTGTGGACACGGGTTAGTATACACACATATATTTCCTAGATCTGTCCGCTGAGAGGGCCTAGAAGGAACAACACTCTAGCAGCAACTAGCACATTTAGTGCCTAGATCTTGGTTTCTAATTCCATTCTCCAGTGAAATGAACTAGGGCTCCTTGGACACTTGGCTGATCTAGGACTGGGGCAGGGAAAGTACAAGACGAGCCACAGATGAATGCTAAAATTAGCGGGTGAAACAGGATATTTGCATAGCATCGAAGTATTTCTCCCAAATTATTAATTGCAGTGGAGTTTTTAACATACTCCACAAATTCTTTGATACTGTTTCCTCTAAGAAGCGGAGCTTAATTCCCCTCCCCTTGACTATGGATGGACTCCCTTAGGGTTTCCAAGGAGTGGCTGGTGGATTTGAACCGCCGACCTTTTGGTTAGCAGCCAAGCTCTTAACCACTGCACCACCAGAGCTCCTCTAAAAGAACAGACTAGAGAAAGAGAGTAACTTTTCAGTGGAGAAATCTGGCAGCTATTTAGTCAGGTGATCAAGATTAACATTACCAGTGATAAGTCATGTTGATATCATGTATCCTGGATATGATGTGATGAGAAGGGCATTTCACCTCTGCGGTATTCTTCCCAAGAATTCATAACCCCAGTCTAATCACGAGCAAACAGCTGACAAATCCAAATAGAGGGACATTCTACAAAATACTTGACCAGTACTCTTCAAAAGTATCAAGGTCATGAAAACCAAGGAAAGATCAAGAAACGTTCATAGGTTGGAGGAGACAAAGAAACATGACCACTAAATACAATGTATGATGCTGGATTGGATCCTGGAACAGAAAAGGATATTAGTGGAAAAGACTGGTAAATCCAAATAGTCTGTAGTTTAGTTAATAGTATTGTAGCAATTCAATTTTTTTAGTTTGGATAAGTGTACTATGATTATGTAAGATGTTAACATTAGGGGAAGCTGGGTGAAGGTTATGTGGGAAGTCTCTGTACAATCTTTGCAATGCTTCTGTAAATCTCAAATTCTCTCAAAATTAACTTTCCTTTTTAATGATTATTTTGTCTTCCATAAGTAGCCAAGGTCTTCAAATATTTTTGCTCCCATGTCCTCTAAAAGAATTTAGAAAATTCACTCACACCACCCTTCCAAAAATAGCCTGTTGAATCTAAGTATCATAGCAATTTGATATGACCATTATCCATTAAAAATATATATAAAAGAAGAAGCTCTCATTTAACCATCAGAAATTTTACATCATTCCTTTTCATTCTTGACTTTGTATTTCCTTTCCACTTTCCACTTTTAACAGGGCTTCAACCTAGTTCTTCCCAGCTCAATCATGGCTGAGGAAGCAACACTGGAACAGACCCAAATTTTTAAAATCTGGGTGACTGGGAACCATAACTGGAATGGGAAAAATTACAAGTTGAAGCCCTGCTAGAAAATTAATCTCCCTCTTAGAAAACACGTAGGTGTACACGTTGCATTGCAACCAATTATCTTGCCCGTTGGAGTTTGTGCAGAGTCAGAAACAGTGGTGCCCCACTCAAAGATGGCAGCCAACCATGCCACTCTGAATGTGTGTTGTTCTCTACAGTCCAGCCAATAATCCAGTCTCATGCATCAGGCTCCTGAAAGGGCTCATTACGCCTTTTCTGAATCTCCTGTTCCCAGGCTTCAACCTATAATTTCCCAGTTTCGCTTAATTAACCATGACTGCACCCATTTGAACCAGTTCAAAGCCCTGAATTCTAATATACTTTTTGCGACAAAACTATGATATAAATTGAAATCACTTCCAAAGATCACATTATAGGCGTACAATAGACAGGCCTATAAAATGAACAATAACATCAACAGGGAATGTACACCTCAGAACAATCAACTATATGAGACCTAAATGGCAGCATTTGCCCAAAAGCAAAGTTCAGAAGGAAGGTAGGGGTAGGAAAGCTGGGCAAATGGACATGGGGAACCCAGGGAGGAAGAGGGGAGAGTACTAACATATTCAGGAGTTTGCAACAAATGTCATGAAACAAGCTGTGTATAAATTGTTGATTGGGAAACTAAGTTGCTCTGTAAACTTTCACCTAAACCAAAATAAAATGTTCAAAGAATGATATAAATTGATATTTAATTTTTCTTAATTTCTTGTGATCATGGAGCTGTAAACATTAAAGTATCTCAGCCCAATTAAGTTAGCACTATAATTATTATTAATATACAATTAATCAAAATAGCATATATAACAATTATATTAAACAAAATTTAGAATTTTGTTGCAAATTTGTATTTTATGAGATGGATGGAACTTTTATTTCTAATTAGTTCTTGTAATAATGGATGAATATTATTAATTGGTAGCACATGTCATCAATTCTTGAGCATCAACTTTAATTGTATTTTATACTTTTATATCATAGGCAACAAAAATCTTATTCACATAAATAAGTAGAGGGAATAGAAGTTTTGTTATAGCAAAGTCACTGGGTTTTTGTATTTACTTTCAACTTATATGCTAAAAATCACAGCGACTATTATTAAAAATTATTCTTAGTGATCTGTCAGCTGAAAATTGTTTAGACCCTCTTTCAATTTTGTAGAAAGCAAAGAATTGGAAGCCATTTGATTTACAAAAGGATTTGTGACCCAGTCATTAGGGTCGTACACTTTCTCAATGCCTACACCAATACTTCTCATCTTCCCTTTATTTGGTGCCCCTGAGACCTTTACATCCTGGAGCAGTGCACTGTAGTAAGAGGGGGATGGATGAGAGAGACACTTTCTTTTATAAGGTGGGAGAAGGGCAACCGCTAAAGTGGAGATGGGAAAGAACAGACATTCTCAGACAGATCACTTTTTAGTAGTCTATATGAACTTCTGACAAGTTCCCAGTACGTGCAGAAGTATATGACTCCACTTTGAAGACTTCCAAGCTAAATTACAGAAGGGTGCGAGTGGAAACACAGCCAGGTAAGAGGCCACCTCACAAGTTAAATTGAGCAATGACAGTGGCTTGGACTAAGAAGGCAGCAGTTTAGGTGGTGACAGGGGGTCAGAGCTGGATGTCTTCTATAGGATTTGGTGATAGACTGGATGTAGGGTATTGGAAAAAGAGGAGAGAAGCATGATTTCAACTTTTTCCCCCTAAGCCACCGGTGAATGGTGATGACATTTTCTGAGACGAGGAACACTAGGGGAGAAGCAGGTTAATGCAAGGTGGGCAAAATCAGATTCTCTAAAGAGTGAGTTTAGATGGAGAACAGGAGAGATTCAAGGGTTGAATCCTGGGGCATTCCAAATTTAGAGGTTGGAAAGAAGACAGGAATACGCCAAATAAGGAGGCACCACTGAGATAGAAAAACCAGCAGAATGCAGTGCTCTGGTGGAATTTAAAGGAAGTGTTCAAAGAAGGCAACGATTAACTATGTGAACTCATGTTCAAAGATAGAGTGAAGACTACGAATTGACCAAGATTCAGCAACGTGGAGACTGATGTTATGACACTGACGAAGAGAAGTGGCAGAGGAAAGGCCTGAATGGAATAGATTCCAGAGAGAATGAGGGGGAAGAACTGAAAATTTTCAGAATTTCAGAGAGAAAGGGGTAGCAGCTGGAGAAGCACAGTAGATAGTAGTGTGGATTCTGATGGGAATGATCCAGTAGAGAGGGAATATGGAAAATCCAAAGAAGAGGGGGAAATTGCAAGAGTAAAGCCCTGAAGCAAGTGGGATGAGACCCTGTGGGCAGGTGGTGGGGTTCGCCTCGATAGGAAAGAAACAGTTTAAACATTGGAACAGAAGGGAACAGTGCGTATGAGTGAGACTTAAGAAGGTTAGTAGCTTTGTTAATTGCAACTTCCGGAAGTTCTCTTCTTATTTCCCCCATAAAATAAGAAGCGAGGTTGATGGCTGAGTGTGAGAATGGTGGAAGAGAGAAACGGTATGAAACGTAAGGTGGAAAAGTGACTTGGGAAATATAGTGAGATTGCACTAATGCTGAGCACCACTCAGATCTCATTATCACACATTTAAAATGAGAAGAGTCAGAACATTATTCTTCTTTCCTTAGAGACACAGTTTGTTTTTGGTATAGTTGCAAAATAGGCAGCAAATAACATGTAAGCAGGTTTGGGATTTTGCCAGGAGAGTAAAATGAAGCGAGGTCAGGGGAGTTGAGGATATATGTAAGGGAATAAATTAAATGATGAACCATGGAAGAATCAAACCTTTACGCCAAAGAAAAGGTGGGCCAGCAAAGGTGGGGGTGGGGGAGGGGAGCAGTGGCAGTGAAAAGATGAGAGTCATTGGATTGATGATCCCAGTGAAGCCAAATAATTTTGAAGTGGGGGTAATACTGGTAGCAACCTAGAAAAATAGGAAATAGTTGCAGTTGAGCAAAAAATTTGAGATTGCAATTTCAAGAGTGGTGTGGTTACTAATAATGACAACATTTAAGCAGCAGTGGTTCTCAAAGGGGCTGTACCACAGCTATGGGAAGCACGGTTGTCTCATCTGAAGGGAGGCTGCTACTGTTCAGTGGGAAGGCTCCTGCCATGGTAAATGTCCTATGTGTAAAAATTCAAAGAACGAAAAATTATCCCACTCAAAACAATAGTATCCCTACTGAGAACCACTGGATGGAACTCTGAGTGTAGAAGAATGAGGCAGCGGGAAGGACAGGATCACTGGAAACCAGGAAGTCATGACTGAGAGTCTGGGGTATTGTGTGGTTCATTCTCATCAATATTGATACCACCAAGAATGGTGACAAGAAGAGTGGGGAAAGGCAACCTTTGTATAAATGACCGGGGAGGGGGTAACGAGAAAGGAGGGTGAATAATTTCAGCAAGGAGAGGGTAGCAGGTAGTATGATCTAACGGCAAGTGCTTCAAGTGAACTGGGGAATTTTTAGGAATGAGGGAAGAACAAGGACTTAGAAGCAGCCATGAGGAGCTTGCAGCACACCTACCCCATCTCTAGGCCAGCAGTACGTGGTTTCTTGGGATGAGGAATAACGTTTCCCCTTGAGAGGGCTGCAGGGAGCTGTGTGTTCAGGGGACAACCATATTTCCAGTGGAAGAGGTGAAGGAGAGGCTCAGAGAAGAGGTTTATGACGTAGAGAATTTTGCTAATGATCTTGTTAGTAGCTGTCAAGTCAGCTCCAACTCACAGCAACTCCCCATGTACAGCAGAACAAAACATTGCCTGGTCCTGCACCATCTTCACAAACGTTGGTGTGCTTGCAGCTCATCTTCCAGTGCTAGATTAGACAACATTTTGTTATGATACATAGGGTTTTCATTGGCTGATTTTCAAAAATAGATCACCAGTTCTTTCTTCCTAGTCTGTCTTAATCTGGAAGCTCTGCTGAAAACTGTCCACCATGGGTAATCCTGCAGATATTTGAAATATCAGTGACAGAGTTTCCAGCATTATAGTAACACACAAGCCACCACAGTACAACAAAGTAACAGACAATTGGTGGATAGTTGTTCTTAGTATTTCCTTATGTTTCTTTTAATGTCTATAGGGTCTGTAGTGATACTCCATTTTCATTCCCCATTTTACTAATGTGTGACTTTTTTCTAGATTAATATGGATTCAGGTAACAGCAAACTTCTGTAAAGGGCAAGATAGTAGATATTTTAGGCTTTGTGAGACAAATATGATCTTTATCTCCTTCTCTCCTTCCTCCTCCTTTTTTAATAGCACTTTTAAAATATACGAACCAATTTAGCTCGCAGATTGTACAAAAATAGGCTTCAAGCCAGATTTGGCCTATAGACCGTAGTCTGCCAACCCCTGAGCCGGAGGTTTATTAATTTTATTGATGTTTTCAAAAATTTAGCCTTTGGTTCCATTAATTCTATCATTGTTATTTTTAGTTTACTATTTCATTGATTTCCACTCTTGTTTTTATTACTGCCTTTCTTCTGCTCACTTTGGATTTAATTTGTTTTTCTTTTTCTAATTTATTGAGGTGGAAGTTGAGATCATTGATTTCAAATCTTTCTAATATATTTAGTGCTATAAATTTTCCACTGAGTGCTGTTTTAACTACACCCCATAATTTTTTTTTTTTTTTTTTACTAGTTGGCTGTCTTTTTTTTTTTTAATTGTGTTTAGGTGAAAGTTTACAGCTCAAGTTAATTTCTCATACAAAAATTTATACACATATTGTTTTGTGACATTACTTGCAATCCCCACAATGTGACAGCACACTCCTCCTTTCCACCCCAGGTTACCTACGTCCATTCAATCAGTTCCTGTGCCTTCAGACAGAAGCCACCCATTTGGTCTCATGTACCTGATTGAACTAAGAAGCACACTACTCACATGTATTATTTTTTGTTTATAGTCCTGTCTAATCTTTGTCCGAAGAGTGGGCTTCATGAATGGTTTCAGTTCTGGGTTAATAAAGCATTCAGGGGCCATAGTTTTGGGGGTTCCTGCAGTTTCTGTCAGACCATTAAGTCAGGTCTGTTTTACATGAATTTGAGTTCTGCTCCACAGTTTTCTCCCGCTCCATCCGGGACTGTCTGTTGTGTTCCCTGTCAGGGCAGTCATTGGTGGTAGCCAGTCACCATCTAGTTCTTCTGGTCTCAGGCTGGTGGAGTCTCTGGTTTATGTGATCCTTAGTCTCCTGGGCTAATATCATCCTTGTGTCTTTGCTTTCATTCTCCTTTGCTCCAAGAAGAATGGGACCAATTGATGCATCTTAGATGGCCCCTTACACGCTTTTAAGACCCCAGATGCCACTCACCAAAGTGGGAGCTACACCCTATAATTTTTTATATGTTCTCATTTTTATTTACTTAAAAATATTCAGTATTTGTCTCATTTTCTTCTTTGACCTATGGGGTTATTTAGGGGTGTTTTATTAGCTTTCACATAATTTGGGATTTTCCATCTTTTGCTGTTACTGATTTCTAATTTATTTTGTTGTGGTCAGAGAACATACTTTCTATAATCTGAACACATTTAAAATTATTGAGACCCATTTTATGGCTCAGTCATGTTCTTGGTAAATGTTCCACGTGCACTTTTAAGGAATGTTTATTCTGCTGTGGTTGCATGGAATATTCTACGAAACTTGATTAGTTCAAGTTATAGTATTGTTCATTACTTTTATATCCTAACTAACTTTTTGTCTACTTCTTCTATCAATTACTCCAACACAGCTGATTTATCTATTTATGCAAGAAGAAGAAATATGTAAAGCTTTTGCTCCATGTATTTTGAAGCTCTGATATTAGGATTATTACGTCCTTCTGATGAATCGACTTCTAAATGGCCCTCTTTATTCTCCATAATATTCTTTTTTGGAAGTGTACTTTGATATTAAGGCACTCCATTTTCTTTTACTAATGTTAGCATGGTGTATGCTTTTCCATCAATTTAATTTTATTTCTGTCTTTATATTTTAAGTGTGTTTCTTGTAGATAGCACATAGTTTGGTCTTGCTTTTGTACCCAATCTGACACTTTCTGCCTTTAAATCAGGGTGTTTAGACCATTTATATTTTATGTGATTACTGATATAGTTGTATTTAAATCTATTACATTGTAATTTGTTTCCTGTTTGTCCCATCTATTGTTTCCCCTTTCTTTTTATTTTTCCTTTTGAATTACTTTTTTTTTTTTTTTAAATGATTTCATGTCCTTTCTTGGCCTATTAGCTTTATTCTTTTCCAGTGGTGGTTTTAGAGCTTATCAAATATACCTTTAATTATTCACAGTCTCCCTTCAAATATCACCACGGGTCTGTCAGTCTATCATACTGTGGGGGCTTGCATGTTGTTGTGAGACTGGAAGCTTTGTCACCAGTATTTCAAATACCAGCAGGGTCACCCATGGTGGACAGGTTTCAGCGGAGCTTCCAGACTAAGACAGACTAGGAAGAAGGACATGTTGGTCTACTTCTGAAAAAATCAGCCATTGAAAACCTTATGAATAGCAGTAGAACATTGTCTGATATAGTGCCGAAAGGTGAGCCCCTCCGGTTGGAAGGCACTCAAAACAAGAGTAGGAAGGAGCTGCCTCCTCAAAGTAGGGTCAACCTTAATGATGTGGACAGAGTCAAGCTTTTGGGACCTTCATTTGCTGATGTGGCACAACTCTAAATGAGAAGAAACAGCTGCAAACATCCATTAATAATCAGATTGTGGAATGTACGAAGTATGAATCTAGGAAAATTGTAAGTTGTCAACAATGAAAAGGAACGCATAAAGATTGATATCCTAGGCATTAGTGTGCTGAAATGCACTGATACTGGCCTTTCTGAATCAGACAATCATATGGTCTACTATGCCAGGAATGACAAACTGAAGAGGAATGGCATTGCATTCATTGTCAAAAAGAACATTTCAAGATATATCCTGAAGAACAATGTTGTCAGTGATAGGCTAATATCCATACAGCTACAAGGAAGACCAGTTAATACGACTATTATTAGAATTTACTCACCAACCACTAAGGCCAAAGATGAAGAAATTAAAGATTTCTACCAACTTTGGCACTCTGAAATTGATCAAACATACAATCAAGACTCATTGATGATTACTGGTGATCGGAATGCAAAAGTTGGAAACAAAGGAGGACTGGTAGTGGGAAAATATGGCCTTGATGACAGAAATGACACTGGAGATTGCATGATAGAATGTTGCAACACCAATGTCTTCCTCACTGCAAATATCTTTTTTTCAACAACATAAACAGTGGCTATACACGTGGACCTTGCCAGATGGAATACACAGGAAGCAAATCAACTATATCTGTGCAAGAGGCAACAGAAATATCATCGGTCAGAACAAGGCCAGGGGCTGACTGCAGAACAGACCATCAATTGCTAATGTGCAAGTTCAAGGTAAAGATGAAGAAAATTAGAACAAATCCACAAGAGCCAAAGCACGACCTTGAGTATATCCCACCTGAATTTAGTGACCATCTCAAGAATAGATTTGATGCATTGAACTCTAATGACCGAAGACGAGATGAGTTGTGGAATGACATCAAGGACATCATACTTGAAGAAACCAAAAGATTATTAAAAAGCCAAGAAAGAAAGAAAAGACCAAACTGGATGTCAGAAGAGACTCTGGAACTTGCTCTTAAATACAGAGTAGCTAAAGCAAAAGGAAGAAATGATGATGTAAACGAGCTGAACTGAAGATCTCAAAGGGCAGCTGGAGAAGACAAAGTAAAGTATTATAATGGAGTTAGAAAACCAAAAGGGAAGAACATGCTTGGCATTTCTCAAGCTGAAAGAACTAAAGAAAAAATTCAAGCCTCAAGTTGCAATATTGAAGGATTCTATGGGCAAAATATTGAATGACACAGGAAGCATCAAAAGAAGATGGAAGGAATACACAGAGTCACTGTATCAAAAAGAATTGGTTGATGTTCAACCATTTCAGGAGGTAGCATATGATCAAGAACCAATGGTACTGAAGGAAGAGGTCCAAGCTGCACTGAAGGCATTTGCGAAAAACAAGGCTCTGGGAATCGACGGAATACCAACTGAGATGTTTCAATAAACCAATGCAGCACTGGAGGTGCTCACTTGTCTATGCCAAGAAATTTGGAAGATAGCTACCTGGCCAAATGATGAGAAGAGATCCATATTTGAGGCCCTTCTAAAGAAAAGTGATCCAACAGAATGTGGAAATTATGGAACAGGATCGTTGATATCACACCCAAGTGAAATTTTGCTGAAGAACATTCAAAACTGGTTGCAGCAGTACAACAACAAAGAGAACTGCCAGAAATTCAAGCCAGATTCAGAAGAGGACATGGAACCAGAGACATCTTTGCTGATGTCAGATGGATCTTGGCTGAAATTAGAGAATACCAGAAAGATGTCTACCTGTGTTTTATTGACTATGCAAAGGCATTCGAGTGTGTGGATCATAATAAATTATGGATAACACTGTGAAGAACAGGAATTCCAGAACACTTAATTGTGCTCATGCTGAAGCTGTACATACACCAAACAGAACAAGAGGATACCACATGGTTTAAAATCAGGAAAGGTGTGCGTCAGGGTTGTATCCTTTCGCCATACTTATTCAACTTGTATGCTGAGCAAATAATCCAAGAAGCTGGACTACATGAAGAACGGGGCATCAGGATTGGAGGAAGGCTCATTAACAACCCACATTATACAGATGACACAACCTTGTTTGCTGAAAGTGAAGAGGACTTGAAGCATTTACTGATGAAGATCAAAGACTACAGGCTTCAGTATGGATTACACCTCAACATAAAGAAAACAAAAATCCTCACAACTGGACCAATAAGCAACATCGTGATAACTGGAGAATACATTGAAGTTGTCAAGGATCTCATTTTACTTGGATCCACAATCAACGCCCACGGAAGCAGCAGTCAAGAAATCAAAAGATGCATTGCATTGGGCAAATCTGCTGCAAAAGACCTCTTTAAAGTGTTCAGAAGCAAACATGTCACTTTAAGTACTAAGGTGCACCTGACCCAAGCCATGGTGTTTTCAATCACCTCATATGCAAGTGAAAGCTGGACAGTGAATAAGGAAGACTGAAGAACTGATGCCTTTGAATTATGGTGTTGGTGAAGAATATTGAATATATCATGGACTGCCAGAAGAACACACAAATCTGTCTTGGAAGTAGTACAGCCAGAACGCTCCTTAGAAGCAAGGATGACGAGACTTTGTCTCACAAACTTTGGACATGTTATCAGGAAGGACCAGTCCCTAGAAAAGGACATCATGCTTGGCAAAGTAGAGGGTCAGCGAAAAAGAGAAAGATCCTCAACGAGATGGACTGACACAAGGGCTGCAACAATAGACTCAGGCATAACAATGATTGTGATGGCGGCGCAGGACCAGGCAGTGTTACATTCTGTTGTACGTAGGGTCGCTGTGAGTCAGAACCGACTCGATGGCACCTAATAACAATAACACCTTCTAATAATATTTTTAAAGCACTTGACTACTAGCTGAAAGGGTGGCAGTTTGAACTCACCCAGGGGCACCTCAGAAGACGGGCCTGGTGATCTGCTTTGGAAAGGTCCCAGCCTTGAAAACGCCTCGAAGCAGTTCTACTCTGCACACATGGGGTCGCCATGAGTTGGAATTGACTCGATGGCAACTAACAAGAACAGCAATCATATAAAGTATAAGAGCCTTACAATGCTATACTTCCTCTTCTCTCCTTCTGGCCTTTGTGCTAGTATTGTCATATATTTTACTTCCATAAGTGGTATACACCCGACAATACGTTATTATGTTGGCTTTTAAACAATTATCTTTAAAGAGATTTAAAAACAAAAATGTATTTTATATTCATGCATGTATTTACTACTCTCAGTGCTTTTTATTCCAGTGTGTAGATACAGATTAATATCTATTTTATTTTGTCTGAAGGACTTCTAACATTTCTTTTTGGGTGACTCTGGTGGTGATGGATTTTTTCAGCTTTTAGATATCTGAAGAAGTCTTTGTTTCTGAAAGACAGTTCCAAAGATACTATTTTCAAAGATATTTCAACAATATTATTTTAATATTTTGACAGATATTTTCACTGAGTATAGAATTGTAGGTCGTTTTCTTTCAATATTTCAAAGATGATGCCCGTTTTCTGGCTTCTGTTGTTTCCGATGAGAAGTCTCCATTATTCTTATCTTTGTTCCTTTGTACATAATGTGTCCTTTTTTCTCTACTTTTTTTTATTTTGATCCATTGGCTTTAAGCACTTTGATGATATGTCTTGGTATATTTTTCTTCATGTTTCTTGTGCTTGGGGCTCATTGAGATTCCTGGATTTGTGGGCTTGTAGTTTTCATCATTTCTTCAAATATTTTTTGTCTGCCCTCTCTCCTAATTTGAAGACTTCAGTTACAAGAATAATAGGTGACTTAGAGTTGTCCCACAGCTTACTGATGTCTGCTAAGATTTTTCAGGTATTTTTTCTGTTGCACGTCTCAATTCACTAATTCTTTCTTCTGCAGTGTCTAATGCTTTTTATCTAATTTAATGTATTTTTCATCTATGACTGTATTTTTCACGTGTAGACATTTGATTTGGACCTTAACATGCTCAAGCTTTCATCTATATTCTTGAATACATGGAATGTAACTATAAGTGCTTTGTAAGTAATATAACTGCTTTAATTGGATGAAAATCAGTATAAAAACTGCTTTATACTAACTACTTTAAGGGTCTTTTGTAGTTAATCTTATCTTGGTGTCGTTTCTGGTCTGTTTCTGTAGTTTCTCCTCCTTTCGCGTTGTATTTTCCTGCTTCTTTGTAGACGTGCTAATGTGTAATTGGACACCAGATACTGAAATTCTACCTTGGTAAATTCTTCAACCTTCTGTGGGAATGTGGTTAGTTGGAACTGGTTCAATCCTTCTGAGGCTTGTTTTTCAGCTTTGATAGGCCAGACCAGAGCAGCCTGTAAGTCTATGGCAAATTTTTCCCCTACTACGAACCTAATGCATTTCTTAGGACTCTAACCAATGCCCTATGATTTACATACTTTTCCACTTTTAATGGTAGGAACACAAACCGTTTTGTGTGAGTCTGAGAATTTCTTCTGCTCCCTCTGGGTGGTTCTTTCCCTGCCCTCGAGTGGCTTCCTCAGCAGATGCGCTAACAAGTACTAAACTAAAGACCTGACGGAGACCTTCTGTTCTCTGGAGCGGTTGCTGCAGCTCTCTGCTCTCCAATACCCTTCACTGCAGATTCACAACTCCTTCTCTGCCCAGGCAGACCTCTCCCTGTGCCATGGCCTAGAAATATTCACAAGGAGTAAAACGAGGCAATCTTAGGGCTAATGTTGCCTGTTTCTCCTCTCTCAGGGATCACTATCTTGTGCTACCTGGCATCCAGCCAATGAAAACAATGGTGTCATATACTGTGTATGTGTGTGTTTAGTAGTTTCTAGTAGGAGTTACTCCACCTTGACTGCGAGAAATAAATGTTTTATCATCTTTCAGACTGCTATGCCTATCTTTTACTTGGTTCTGAACTTGGGCAGGGTAAGACAGGTGTTATTAATTGCCTAAACCTCTTAAAGACAATGTATTTTGTTCTTAAGACAATGCTTCTCTAGTGTAATGATTGCATCTCCTCCCCACCCCCTCCCCAATATACTCAAGGGATACAACCACGTGTCATTAACAGTGTCTCCCAAGGGCAGTGAGCTTCTTGGGGGGTGGGATATGTATGCACGTGTGGTTTGAAATTAATCCCAAGAGATTCTAATATGCTGAAAAATCACATCTCTACCATCTCTTCCTAATAGATAACACTGACCTCCTGATTTAGTATTTTCTTTATTAAGGAAGACTGTGTCATTTTTAAAAATTAGGAATAGGTTTTAAATATAATAAGCTTTTTGGCATCTACAAAAACCGGTTTAATTATTTAACCTATTGATACCGTATTTCCTTACACTGAGTCAATTTATATTCCCACAATAAACCAGACTTGGTCATGAGATATTTTTACTCACGTGTTTCTAAATGCTATTTGCTACTGTTTAAGATTTTCAAACGCATATTCACAAGTGAGATTATTCAAGGCTTCACTTTTTTATAATCTGCTTAAGGTTTTGGGATCTTTGGTTGCAATTGACAGACACTGACTCTTGTTACTTAAGCAAAAATGTAATTTATTGGGAAGATATGGAGTAGCTCACAGAATTAAAGAGAAAATGAAATCACCAGGGTCAGAAAGACAAAATTCATGGGACACTTCAGCACCCATCCTCAATTTGAATCAACCTCAATCATTTCCTTTTTAACATTCCAGGGAAAGTTCATTTAATTAGCGTGGTTTGGGTCTCATCCTTGCCACGAAGGAAAATAACTGGTCGCCCCTCCAAAACTCTATCCTATGAGGGATGAATTAGTTCTCCAAAGGAAAACGGAGGTGCTACTGTTAGAAGACAAATATATGGGTACAGGGCAGACAAAATCAACACATGTCCGTCACAGTGATTTGTGTGTCTTATTTTTTTCTATGCCAAGGAACATGGAAATTATCAGCTACCTGAGAGTTATAAATAATTCATTAGTACACCTAGTGTTCCCAGACATGTTTAGTGAGATTTTGTTGTTGTCACATTGCTTCCAACTCATAGTGACCCTATGTACAACAGAATGAAACACTGCCTGTCCTGTGCTGTCCTCACAATCACTGCAACGTTTGAGCCCATTGTTGCAGCCACTGTCAACCACCTCAATGAGTTTATGGATACTTTTCTTCCTACTAATTTTTTGGTCTTTTCAAATTTCATACCTCTAGAAGACTAGATTTTAAAGATAGCTATGACTGATCACAATCCATACCAAATAAGCAAGAACGGCACTGGTCCATGTACCCCTACTCCCAGATTTCACTCAATATACCAAGTGTACTTATTTATCTCTTTCTTTTGGTGCATTCATTTTTTTAAGACTGCTTCAGGCCTTCTTGTTATTGTTAGCTGCCATCAAGTTGGCCCCTGACTCACAGCAACCCCATGCACAATGGAATGAAATGCTGCCTGGTACTGCACCATCCCATGATGGGTTGTGGACTGGACTACTATGATCCACACGGTTTGCAATGGCTGATTTTTGGAAGCAGATCACCAGGCCTTTTTTCCTAGTCCATCTTCATCTGAAGTTCCACTGAAACCTGTTCAGTATCACAGCAATATGCAAGCCGCCATTGACAGACAGGTGGTGGCTGTGCACGAGGAGCATTAGCCAGGAATGGAGCCCAGGTCTTCCGTATCATAGGCAAGAATTCTGCCACGGAATCGCCACTGCCTCAGACTTCAGATTATAAAAGGCAAGCTTGTCTGCCTGAAAATATGGCATTTTTTCTTTCTTATTGGTGATCTGTCTGTTACCCACTTATTACCAAGCAATATAGTATAGTCTTTGGGAGCATGAAGTTTGAGTCCCACCAGATTTAGGTGTCTAGCCTTGCTCTGCTCTTTTCCTTAGTTGTGTGAATTTGATCTTTTTTTTTTTTTTGCCTTTACTTTGTCCTTCCTTCTGTAAAGTGTAAACACCTAAAAGCTGTCATAGATTTAGATAATGTACAGGTAGTTCCCAACTTACAACGTACTCGAGTTACGACAAACCACACTTACGATTTCTTTTTTTTTGTACATCTCATTGTTAGTAATATGCAGCAATGCATAATTCCCTGATGTTATCATTCTCAGATGTTCAATTTTATGATTTACTATCAAAACACTGCGGAATGTATAAAGATATAGATAATAAAATGCAATAATAATGAAGCCCCCTCCCAAAAAAAAGAACTATTTGACTTATGTCAGAACCTACTTATGGTGGAGCCATCAGAAAGGAACCCCACTGTAAGTTGGGGACTACCCGTATACAAGTTTCTTGGCCCAGATGCTGGCACTTGATAAATGATACTTGTCACAGTCTACGTTATGATCCTGTTTCCTGGCCTCCTAATCTAAGTTGATTCTTGGATCCCAGCTGCCTTCTCTCCTTCTTGCCTCAGACTTATTTTCCTTTAATCACTTGAACGCAAAGCACACCGAAAAGTTCATTATCAACTTGGATAAAACAAACACTATCAGCTTTTAATATATTCAGAATGTTCTGATTCTCCCAAAATTACCAGTAGCAAACAGAAACAACTCAAAACTATTTCTAGAGACAAAATAACCTAAAATGTTGTCCCGAGTTTTGAGTATTCTTTTTCTGTTACCTGGGAGTGAGGCTGAAGTGTTTTAGGACCTTCAAAAACTGGTGGTGTTTGTTATCCCTGCCTCCATTCTATCAATTATAGTCCCGTCTCATACTTATGAAAAGAAACCCCTACAGAGAAGTGGACCAGACATCTCAGGGAATAGGTTCTAGTCTCCGTTTTATCATTACACAGTTGTGCATCCTTGGACAAATTACTTTTTCTCTCAGAGTCTAAAAACAGGTGAAGTCTTGATTACATTACATGGTTTTCAAACCATGATCATAAAAACACCGCTGCTGTATCACTAACCACGACTTATCACCGGTAGGGTCTACACGGTCGCTGTCAGTCAGAATTGACCCGACTGTGTGGGGTTGATTTGTTTGTTTTTAAATCATCAATAAAACTGAACTATGACGCTTTCCATCAATTTCAGAAAATATAATGGGCAGAATATTCTCAATTTTTTTCTCCTGTATATTCTTCAAATAACGAGCTTGTCTGCTTTTTGTAAAAACTCAATATATGTTCTGCTTGATTTGTCAGATTTTTTTTTTTTTAAGTAGCATACACAGTCGTTTTGACTATTACAACTGCCTGTGGTTTGTATGAGGCCGCAAAATATACTAAACTCTCCTATTTCTGTAAAGAGCAACATGACTCTTAGAAAACCTGCAAGGTGCTGGTAAACACTCAGCTATGTCGGGTTCTATGTCCTTAACCAAAACGAATCTCAGCACCCGGCTAAAGGGGCTGCCGATCGTGTCTGGCCTCAAGCTCGGGTCCCGAGGATAAATCCTCTGGTTTGGGGCCGTGACTGGGGCTGGGCCAAAGAGGCTGTTTCGGGCCCTGGCAGTCTCCGCACTCACTGCCTCCTTCTCGAACATGCTCGGCCTCCTTTCTTTCCGAGGCACCGCCTGTGTCGCCGGAGGAGTGTGGCTTGAGGGCGGCTTTCCGAGTCGGCCTCGCTTCTCCATCTCGCGCCGCTCTCCAGCCAACCGATCTGCTCTCGCTCTCTGGTCAGCACCAAACGCCTCCACCCACCCGGGCGAGACCGGAAGTCCCCGCGCGCACCGCAAGAAGACCGGGCGGAAGCTAGGGAGGAATGCGTCATCTATCAGCGCCAGCGAGGCCCGGAAGCGCTGCCCGGCCAAGAGGGAGAAGCAGGAGAGGCTTGCGTCATCCAACTGCGCCGGCTAGGCTGGGAAGCGCTGCGCGGGAGGGGTGGGTAGGGGCTGCGTCATCTCTCTGCGCCGACGGCTTGGGCTCCGGAAATGATGGAGGTAGAGCGGGTTTGGGGTCCTGTTAGCATAGTACCTGTGTTCTCCTCTTCCCTTCTGTATCCTGAGTCCCTACAGCAGTGCCCCCGCAGTGGTGGGCGCCCAATAAATATTAACGCAAAGTGTGAATATTTGATCTTTGGTAGCTATTAACTGTTTATGTAGAGTGTATCCCGGCTGCTCGTTTCTGGGCTGTAGGAGTGCGCCTGGGGCGTGGATTCGCTGTCGTGTGAAAAGTCGGGTTATTTTGTTCGTTTTTCTGTGCGTAGGGTATTCACAGGCCAAAGCAAAGGGGCACACCTGCGGAGCCAGCCTTACTTAGACGAACTCAGGGATGACTTGGTGCTTGGCTTTGTGACTTTGGAAAATATCCCCAAGGCCCCCTCTCCTTTAGCGCTGTCCCTGCAGATTGAGTGGTCGAATTCTCAACCATCTCCATCACCCAGGTTCTTAAGTGAAATACGCGAATCAATAGTTTTAAGAACACCCTTTACATTCGTATGGAGACGTGCCGGCTATTTGTGGCGCAGTGGTTAAGGCCTTGGCTGCTAATTGACAGGTCAGCGATTGGAGCCCACTCAGAGGCTCCTCGGGAGAAGGATGTGGCAGTCTGCTTCTGTAAAGCTTTGGAAACCCTATGGGACATTTCTCCTCTGCCCTATAGGATCACTATGAGTTGAGACTTTTGGTTTTAAAGCTGTTAAGCTCAGCCAGGATCGTGCAAAGAAAAACGGTTGCTACTTTTACTGTTTATCCTGGCTGTGGCCTTCCTCCCTGAAAGGATGTTGTATCTATGTAGTATACTAAGCAATATTGTGAAGTGCTGTTTAACAAGAACTATCTCTAGAGTTTACACTTGCAGATTAAGATTGTATTAGACATTTTTAGCCTGTTTCGGTAACAGTATAAAGCGAAATCACAAGGATCTCATTAATTGTATGACAAGATTGATTCTGTAGGGTTGCCTCATAAAGATTGTATTCATTTTCCTTCCTTAAAAAAAAACTCGTTTCTGTCCAGTCGATTCTGACTTAGGGACCCTATCAGACATGTATAGTCAATAGTAACAATAGCTACTATTTTTGAGTTCTGCGTGCTAGATGGAGCCTTGGTGGCACAGTGGTTAAGAGCTTGGCTGCTAACCAAAAGGTCAGCTGTTCGAATCCACCAACCTATCCTTGGAAACACTATGGGACAGTTCTACTCTGTCCTGTAGGGTAGCTATGAGTCAGAATTGACTCCATGGCAATGAGTTTGGTTTGAGGTTTTTTTATGTACTAGATGCTTTTCGAGTATTATCTCCAATTGCAGCACTCCTGTAAGGTGGTAATATTTTGCACCGTTTTACAGTTGAGAAAACTGAGGTTCAGACATGTTAAGTAACTTTTTCAAAGCAGGAAGGATTCACAGTTAAATCTTTCTAGCCCCTCAACTTGATACATCAAAGTAAGAGCCCCTAGTTCTGATTTTTTTGACCCAGAAAATTACTTTTTTGCAGGTTTATAAGATGATTTTAGTGTATTGTGGGGATAATTAGGAGAATTTGCATTTTACTCCTTCCTGGAAAAGCAGTATAGTCTGCTGCTTTTTACATCACACAGGGAGCAGAGGTATGCTTTTTGTCTGGTTTTTAATTCATTGTGCTTGATTTCCTGTTATCCCCCCCCAAAGAAAAATCAAACCCATGAAATTGATTCTGACTTATAGTGACCCTGTAGGACAGAGTAGAACTGCCTCATAGGTTTTCCAAGGCTGTAATCTTTATGGACTGGCCAGTGTTTCATTCTGCTGTATGTAGGGTCGCTATGCATTGTAACCAACTTGACGGTACCTAACAACAACGGTCTCTGTGGAAGGAGACTGCCACATCTTTCTCTCACAGAGAAAGCGGCTGGTGGGTTCATACTGCCAGTCTCTTGGTTAGCGGCCCAGCACTTAACCACTGTGTCGCCACGGCTCCTTTCTGCTCTCCCACTCCTCATGAAACAATGATTGCTTTGGTAACTCCGGGGTGGTAAAGGAATACTGAAAGGAATAATGCTCTGTTCATAAGACTCATTGAGCTTTTGTGAACCCATATCTTAAGTATTCTGATCAGTAAAATTTAAATTTTTATCTTTTATTTGAAAATACGTAAATTTTATCCTTAATCACATAGCTGTCATGATATCCAGAAAGCGTGTTGACACTGGCTATTCCTGAGTACATTCTGTATTTAAAATAGAGTTTTCTTATGACTTAAATATGTAATTAATATTACTGTGTTTTTCTTTCCTGGTAAACAGTGTCTTTTATGTCTCATATTTCAGATATTAATAGGGGATGGTATTACTACGTGCCTTTCTCCCTCCGTGTATGATATGATTTGTAAACTTGGGTTTGAAGTCGTAGAAAATCGTGATATCAATAGCATTGTAACGGAAAATGGCGAAGTTTGCTGGAAAACAATCACAGAATGTGTGAGTTTTACAGAATCAGGTTGGTACTTTCTTTGTGCCCCAATCATCAGTCAATACATGTAAAATTCCCATTTTGACCATTGCTTCTTTTCGTTAGAGGCTTTTTTAATGTAGGCCTAGCCCAAAAGAGAAAAGGAGTATTATGGATTAAATTGTGTCCCCAAAAATATGTGTCATAAATCCTAACCTCTGTGTTGTAGTTATAATCCCATTTGGGAATAAGTTTTCTTTTTTATGTTGACAAGGCAGGGTTAGTGTAGAATGTATCTTGAGTCAGTTTCTTTTGAGATATGAACGAGATTAAACAAGTGAGCAGAGCAGTGATGGGGGAACAGAGATGCCAAGCCCCATGAAGATTGCCCAGGAGCAGAAGCTCAGAAGGGACAAGGACCTTCCTCCAGAGCTGACAGAAAGAGAAGGTCTTCCCCTAGAGCCTGCACCCTGAATTCAGACTTCTAGCCTCCTAAACTGTGAAGAAAATAAATTTCTGTTTGTTAAAGCCATCCACTTGTGGTATTTCTGTTATAGCAGCGCTAGGTAACTAAGACAGGGAGTCAGCATGCAAAGAGAGGGAACGAGGCCAGAGAGGCAGTAAGAGTTAGTGGGTACCCACCCCTGGGAAATACCTAGAAGAGGCAAATCCATTGAGACAAAAGAAGATAGGTGGTTACCAGGGGCTGCGGGGAGAGGGGGGTGGAGAGCTAGAGAAACAGATTAATGTACTGTGAACAGGCTTCTATGTCAATAACATTTGTTACAACAGTTTGTAAAAAGTGGTTAACAGGAAGCTAGGCTTAGAAAACCTTTGCATGAAAAGGAAGCTAAGGAGGTGGTGAGGGGCCGACGGACGTGTTGATGCTGGCTATCTCAAGGCCTAGAGATGGTTCTCCAGGCCAGTTGTCCAGACAGAGATGGGGACAAGAGGAGGGAAGAGGAAAATAGGAGTCATATGAATTAAGGCCAAAAAATTGAACAGTAGTATGTTGTACAATCATTTTAAATGTCTTCCAGGCACGTGTGTACATTTTTTGGAGCATTGATAAGGGTTGGGAAATATAATAATAGTCAGAAAAATTACAAATGAGCAGACTCTAGGAATATATGAGACACATACTCTTGCACATATCAAAGTGATGATTGTGCATTGCAGCATTGCTTGTAATAGCAAAAAAGAAAAATAGGAAACAAGCAGATGTCTAGCAGGAGGATCCACCAACCTAAACCCACTGTTGAGTTGATTCTGACTCATAGCGACTCTGTAGAACAGAGTAGAACTTCCCCATAGGGTTTCCAAGGCTGTAATCTTTACGGAAACAGACTGCCACATCTTTCTCCTGCAGAGCGGCTGGTGGGTTCAAACCGCTGACCTTTTGGTTAGTAGCCGAGTGTTTTAACCACAGTGCCACCAACACTCCTCCAGTAGGATCAGTTAAGTAAATAATGGTCAGTGCATACATGGCATATTATACAGTGGTAAAAAAGAATGAAGACGTTCATCTTTCTGGTACAGAAATATCTCTAAGCTATATTAAGTGAAAAAATAGGAGCGGCATATATGTATTTGTATTTGCTTATGTGTATAAATATTTCAAAAGATACCCGAGGTACTAATAGTAGTAGTTGGAATAGGGAGGAGATGTGGGTGGCAGAGAGGGAGACTCCACCTGTTACATTCTTTGACTGTGAATCATGAATGTTTAGGTCCAACCTTGTAGAAAATTAATTAAAAAACAATATATTAATGTTAATATGTTCTACAATAATGTTATTAGAAATTGCATAGACTAAAAATGTTGAGTAAAAAAAAAATCAGATTACAGTATTGCATATACAATATGAACCTCATTAAGCTTATACACAGGTAAAGAAGTTGAAGAAAATATTTTTTTCATTTGAACCTTTGTGTATTTTCCAGATTCTCTACAGATATAGTACATTTTTCTTTTATGATCAGTTAAGCATTATGAAAATTATTTCCAATAGTCTAGTAGTATATTTGTTATATATTACAGGTTTAATTATCAGTTGATGATTGAGTCTGTGGAAATTTTACAATTATGCGTTAACACACTTTTCTTTGATGATTTAGGTATTTTTCATCATATGATAATAGCTGAGTCCTAAAAGTTGTTTTTTCATCCTGTAAGACCAAAGCCTGGATTACCAGGGAAGTGTGCGGCGGCTGGGCCCTCTGTGTGAAGCTGTCCACCTGCACTTCTCATCTCTGACCAAGGCGCAGTTTGAAATTCGCTACGCACCGTGGTTCCAGTGGACAAACTTCCCAGAGGTGTGGCTTTGAACAGTCTTTAGGAATCCAGGATAAGGTGCCCTTACGAAGCCTTACTTGTCAGTAGTTTTGAAGGGGTCTCTTCCATCCCCTGGGTCTTAAAACTGTGAAGTCTTAAAGGTTGCAAAAGAGGCTTCAGCTATTATCCAGAGTTTGCAAGGCCTGCGCTGAGAAATCCCAGCTTTGAACAAAAGGCATTTTGATGCCCTGGTGGGGCAAAGGTTAAGCACTCGGCTGCTAACTGTAAGGTTGGCGGTTCAAACCCACCCAGCAGCTCCGAGGGAGAAAAGACCTGGTGATCTGCTCTCGTAAAGATTACAGCCTAGGAAACCCTGTGGGGCAGTTCTGCTCTGTCACCTGGGGTCGCTGTGAGTTGGAATCTACTCGACGGCACCCAACCACAACGTCGTAGGATTAGAGGCTGGGGAGGTAGCCTTGGTACATAGTTTATCCAGGGACAGAAGAAAAACGGACCACTCCAGAATACAGGGGAGACTTTCTGGGGAGAGAGTAAGGTTTTCTTGAGAAGTGGGACTAGAAGACTAGGGGTGGGGATGCTTGGCTTGTTAAGGGTGAATTGAGGGGAGGAGGGAGTAATTTGGGCCAAGCCTAAATCTTGGTTGGTTTGCTCATTGGTTGGGTTTTCACTTGGCACATTAAATAAGCAAACAGAGCAGAAACTATGCCGAGTCATTCTAAAATACATTGAATTTCCTCTTTCAGGGTGGTGGGACTGTAGTTTCTCCCTTTGAATAGCTCTTTGAAGTGGTGGACGAACTGCCTTATGTTTATCTGTTTTTTTTTTTTTAAGGCAATTTTTTGTTTGTTTGTTTATTGTTGTAGTTTAAATGAAGTTTACATTTCAAGTTAGTCTCCCATACAAAAATTTATTCATACATTGTTATGTGACCCTAATTGCGCTCCCCATACTGTGACAGCACACTCCTCCTTTCCACCCCTGATGCCCACATCCATTCAACTGTTTATCTGTTTTGAAGAACTATTCTAAATCAAAATGGGAAATAAAATTTACCTCAGGATATTTGACTTCTTAATTTACAATTTTTCCAGATTTATTGCTTTCAAAAAATATTTAAATACATTTGAAAGAACTTTTTCTGTTTTTTGATCCTTTGTTGTTGTTGTGTTAGATGCCATCTAGTCAGTTCTGACTCCTAGAGACCCTGTGGACAACAGAACGAAACACTGTCTGGTCCTGCGTCGTCATCACAGTCCTTGTTACGCTTGAGCCCATTGTTGCAGCACTGTATCACTCCATCTTGTTGAGGGACTTCCTCTTTTTTGCTGACCCTGTAGTTTACCAAGAATAATGTCCTTCTCCAGGGACTGATCCCTCCTGACTACACGTCCAAAGTATGTAAGATGTAGTCTCACCATCCTTGCTTCTAAGGAGCATTCTGGCTGTACTTCAATACTTTAGGTATTGTTATGTTTGTATAGAAAGTATTTACCTATGCCAAACTAAAAAAATCAGATATGCCAGCTGAAACCTTTAGAGGTTTGGATTTTATTTAATAGTATTGTTACTTTGAGAAATATGTCTTAATAAACACAAAATCTAACGTAAGTCTTATTCTGAACAGTTATTTCCTGAAATATTTGACGCCTTGGAAAGTCTGCAGTCTGCTGCTATTTCTCTCAGCTTAACGAAGCTCACATCATGTCTGGAGCGAGCTTTGGGGAATGTAAGTGTAAGAACGCCTTCGTTATTGCTCCATTCAATTATTTGAATTAATGCTAAAGTGTTTATCACACACTTCTTGATTTTAATTATTGTTTTCCTACAAAATGCAACCATTTGACACAGAATTTTAATGTATTTCTTTTTGGATGACTTTCAAATCAAAACATTGGCATCGAAGTCCTCCCCTCTCCCTGGCTGATACAAACAGTTGGTTTATGGATAATGTTTCTCCTTCAGTTAATTGGCTCACTATAGTGCAACTGTTACGACAATGTTGTTTGAATTGTAGGTGTTTCTGCTGGTTGGGAAGGAATGCCCTTTTCTTCTAAGAGATCTACTTGCATCTGATGAACTTGCTCAAGTCTTCGGGCAGCCTGTGGTAAGCTTATTCACTGAGAGAGTTTATTGAGCAAAAACAACACAAGCCCTGGTGGTGCAGCAGTTAAAGCACTCAGCTGTGAACCAAAAGGTCGGCAATTCAACCCACCAGCCGCTCTGCAGAAGAAAGAGGTGGCAGTCTGCTTCCATAAAGATTACAGCCTCAGAAACCCTGTGGGGCAGTTCTGCTCCATCCTGTAGGGTTGCTATGAGTCGGAATCGACTCTGCAGTGGTGGGTTTGGTTTTTTAAGAGCAACACAAAACAGTTGAAATTACCTATACTTTTGTTCCTCCGACATCGATGCTGCTGTAGGAAAAAAATAATTGTATCAGTGATTGAAACAATTCTCTGCCACCTTCGCTTTCAAAACTGTCCCTCTTCCGGCCACCTCTCACCTTTCCGGCATGTTAGGTTGAGGCGCATTCTGTACCAGAAAGGGACACTTTGACACGTAATATATTAATGATTAGAACACTAACTTAGTTCAGAATAAAATTTTCAGCACTTTCACAGAGTGATATTACAATTTTATTCTGAAATAGCAGTATTTTTAACACGTGGGAAGTGGTGTCCCTTGCCAATGTTTAAGCTTATGGTGAATAAAAATAATTAGTTATTGATTAAAAACACGCGAGGAGGTCCATGCTTTTTCAGAACCTTCTAGAAGGTGCAGGATCAAGTGAGTCTAAGACTCATGAGTGACCTCTAGTTTGGGGTGAGGCCGGGCGAGGCAGAGAATAGGCCTGGGGTGGTCTCGCAGAGGGCGGCGCTGGCCGGGCCAGGCTGTGCTGGACTCTGGTTTTGGATGAGAAGTCTGCAGACTTTAGGTGATGGTTTCCATGCTCTGCACTGCAGCTCCTCACCTGTGGTCACTTGGAAGATAGTTTTCTTTCACAGAGAGTTTGGTACGAAGGTAAACTACAAAGCATTTGTAGTTATACCGAATTCTTAAACAAATTTTGTCTGTTCTTTGCTGTCTGCTCTTTGCTGTTAGCCTACCTGCAGCCATTTCGTAGCCCCGGGATGGTTTTACTTGGCCACTGGCACCTGTATTTCTGATTGCCCAGATGGCATGAACAGAGCGTGTTAGAGTAACGTGAGAGCAGATGCTTTTGGGATGGCATTACAGAACCCATGTTAGGCCTTCTTATCTTGAGAGGAAACTTCTCTCTGATTTCTGCATGCGGGATCAGCCCTTTGAGGGAACTCAGAACACCTCTGCTTCCTCTTCCCAGCAGCAACCTTTCCTACTTGAAGGCAGCTTTCATTGCCTTCCCCGAGTCTCCTGGAGGCTCCCCTGGTCTCCTGAAGTGACTGGTCTTGAGTTCTCTTCATCTCCACATCTGCTGGGTTTTTTTAGTCTAGAGTGTGGTGCTCAGAGCCAGGAAGTAGTTCTCGGGGAGTGGTGTGGTTATTGCAACCCATACAGTAGGGTCCCTGTAATAGGTGTGTGTTTCTAGTTATAAAGACAGTTATTGAGGTGCATAAGCTCATCCAGGGCCAGCCCAGGACCACGGCCTGAGCACCTGGCATGCGCCCTGCTGTCCTCTTGATATCACCTCACAAGCATGTGCTGCTTCATGCTGAGTTTCTGTTTATCATTTTTGTTTCATTTTATTTGGGTATCAGGCATATTGGACGTGCAGCATTGAAGCAGTGCTGCCGGGCCGGTCCGTCTCCCTTCTGTCAGCTCCCTGACTGGGCTTCCCTCTCCTCGCTTGGAATTTGCTCGTCTGCACAGTGGGAACAGTGATAGTGTCTTCTTTATAGCTTGTTCTGAGGATGAATGAGTCACTGAATGCACGGAAAACGTGTCTGGCTCGTGTTAAATGCTCAACACGGGTTGGTTGTATTGTTTTTATGTACCGGCCAAAACTGTTCATTCTGTTAGTTCTAAGGCAGAATGAAAACCTTATTTTAGCATTATGTTGGTTTGTTCAGTCATTACTTGTTTAATAATTTGTTGTCTTTAACCGATCAGATGGACGTGCTAAAAGTGTTCGTTGGCTCTCCATCGGGACTCAACCTGCGCAATGTCTTGTGGCATGGGTTTGCAGCTCCCCAGGAGATCCCTCCAAAGTAAGCGGCCAGTGAAGCAGTTTTCTTCCTTTTTTGATTTACTGAAGAGTTTCTCTTATCTTGAATTTTACAGCAGGGAGGGTGTATATTGAGGAAGGTGAGAGTTTCAAGACAGGGTTTTACAGATAAAGTGCATGTCAATGGCAGAGTGCCAGGGGTGGTGATGGGCTGTGGTTTTACTGCCGACCCCCAGAGACCCTTCAGGAGGAAGTGGTGATGTTCACAGGCCGCAGGTGGGCGGAAGGGCTACAGGCTTCAGCTCCAGAGTTTCTGAGATTCTGTGTTCCTCCCAGCCACTGACAGGCTCAATTCCTACATCGGGAGGGGGAGGGCTTCCGCAGTTTAAGGGTGTTTTAAAGGAAAGTGTTTTACATGCATGGCTGAGTTCGTTTTTTAAGCAAATCTCCTGTGTCCTTCCCCTAGGTACTGTTCAGTGATGGTATTGCTGACAGCAGGCTTGGGTCAGCTCCTGAAACGTTTCCTTCGACAGACTAACCGCACATTGTGGCACCGATCGTTCCTGGCTCTCACAAACCTGGAGGACTGGATCGTGTTTCCTGGTGAGCATTGCATTTCACGTTTTCACAGCTCCTAGAGCTTCCTAACTGTATTTGTAAAGTCAGTAAGGAGCATCAAGACTTCAGCTCTTGAGTTGGAATACAGTATTCTCAAGTGGAGAGGCGGTTTGGAAACTGGCTGAAGAACTCTTTAAACGTGACCACATAAAGCCTCTCCTCTTCCCCCATGTTCTGGGGGATGTGGGAGTTTTTGAGAGTCACACTCTGTGAACTGACGCTAGTGACAGAGTCTCTTTGTCCCTCAGATGTGCGGACGTGCATGGCGGTTCAGAACCATCTTATAACGTGCCTGCTCTTCTCCTTTCACCCCTTGCACCTTCGTACTTGTGGCCGTTACGTCAAAAGTGCTCTAGTGTAGAGAATCTCCTGTATCTTCTGAAAAGATACTCTGCTTCACTTGCTTCATGGGCTCGGCTGGTTGACCTGGAATGTGCCTGGTCAGAATTGTTGCAGCCTCGGTCACTGAAGAGACGCAGTTATCCATGGCCCTTCAATCACGACCCCAAGGTTCCCCACGCCGATTCTAGTTCAGCAGCCTTTCCCTCGAGGCACCTCGTGTGGGTGTCAGACAGGATGGGTCGGTAATGGCGTCATCCCAGGGTGCGCACACCTTCTCTCAGCATCACTTATAAAGACACTTTGCTCTTTTGCAGATGTTACTTCTGAGGCACTTTCAGTGTTGGAAGACGTGATGAAGAAATCCACTTTTGTATTCAAAACAATGCTACCATACTGGGAGGCTGCAGTCATCAAGTTCAGATCCCACAGGTAACGAAAGGGTGGCATTACGCAGCATTGTTGCCATCACAGCCAGTCCTCCTTGAAGCCCCCGACGGCCCGTGCTTTTCTGCTATTGGAATAGAAGCGGATAGAAGTGGTGCTGACTCAGGAATCGGCAGAAGCATAAGATGGCATCAGATAGTCAGTTAAAAACATCTTGTAATTGTGATTTAAACGCTATATATATGTCATCCTTTCGGTACAGTTAATATACATAATTTTTTTTGAGAATCAGCTTGTGTGTGTGTGTGTGTCTGTGTGTCTGTGTGTGTGTTCTTACCATGAGTGGAACGTTATATCCATTGTTAGGGAGTCAAAGACAAAGTCACGTTTGTCTTTATGGAATTATGCTCCCTCAGGAGCAAACCAAACACACCTATCATAGACATCAGTAAGTCTAATGCATTGTTTTCCATTCCTGTGAGGTTACATTTTTTGGATGTATTTGATTTATTCTTTGAAAACCACTGAATCCCTGGTATTTGAGTACTTTTTAGTATTTATTATTTGAGACTCTGGAACTTGCTCTTGAATGTAGAGTAGCTAAAGCAAAAGGGAGATATGATGAAGTAAACGAGCTGAACAGAAGATTTCAAAGGGCAGCTGAAGAAGACAAAGCATTAAATAATGACGCGCAAAGACCTGGAGTTAGAAAACCAAAAGGGAAGAAGACACTTAACGTTTCTCAAACTGAAAGAACTGAAGAAAAAAACTGAAGCTTGAGTTGAAATATTGAAGGATTCTATGGGCAAAAAATTGAACAGTGCAGGAAGCATCAAAAGAAGATGGAGGAATACAGAGTCACTGTACCAAAAAGAATTGGTCGGCATTCAGCCATTTCAGGAGGTAGCATATGATCAAGAACGAATGGTCCTGAAGGAAGAAGTCCAAGCTGCCTGAAGACACTGGTGAAAAACATGGCTCCAGAAACTGATGGAAAACCAACTGAGATGTTTCAGCAACTGGATGCTACACTGGAAGCTCTCACTCGTCTGTGCCAAGAAATCTGGAAGACAGCTGCTTGGCCAACTGATTGGAAGAGATCCATATTTGTGCCCATTCCAAAGAAAGGTGATCCAACTGAATTTGCAAATTATCAAACAATATCATTAATATCACAAGCAAGTAAAATTATGTTGAAGATAATTCAGAAATAGTTGCAACAGTACATTGACAGGGAACTGCCAGAAATTCAAGCCAAATTTAGAAGAGGACCTGGAACATAGGATATCATTGCTGTTGTCAGACAGATCTTGGCTGAAAGCAGAGAATACCAGAAAGATGTTTACCCGTGTTTTATTGACTCTGCGAAGGCGTTCGACTGTGTGGATCATAACAAATTACGGATAACATTGTGAAGAATGGGAATTCGAGAATACTTAATTTTACTCATGAGGAACCTGTGCATAGATGCAGAGGCAGTCATTCCAACAGAACAAGGGGATACTGAGTGGCTTAAAATCAGGAAAGGTGTGCATCAGCATTGTAACCTTTCACCATAATTATTCAGTCTGTATGCTGAGCAAATACCCTGAGAAGCTGGACTATATGAAGAAGAATAGGGCATCAGGATTGGAGGAAGACTCATTAACCTGCGATATGCAGATGGCACAACCTTGCTTGCTGAAAGTGAAGAGGACTTGAAGCTCTTACTGGTGAAGATCAAAGATTACAGCCTTCAGTATAGAGTACACCTCAGCCTAAAGAAAAGAATCCTCACAAGTAGATCAATAAGCAACATCATATTAAATGGAGAAAAGACTGAAGTCGAGGATTTCATTTTGCTTGGATCTGCAGTCAACGCCCATGGAAGCAGCAGTCAGGAGATCAAAAGACAAATTGCACTGGGCACATCTGCTGCAAAAGACCTCTTTAAAGTGTTAAAAAGCAAAGATGTCACCTTGAAGACTAAGGTGCGCCTGACGCAAGGCATGGCATTTTCAATCGCCTCATATGCATGTGAAAGCTGGACCATGAATAAGGAAGACCAGAGAAGAACTGACGCCTTTGAATTATGGTGTTGGCGAAGAATATTGAATATACCATGGACTGCCAAAAGAATGAACAAATCTGTTTTGGAAAAAGTACAACCAGAACGCTCCTTAGAAGCAAGGTTGTCAAGACTTCATCTCACATACTTTGAACATGTTATCAGGAGGGACCAGTCCCTGGAGAAGGACACTGTCATGGATTGAATTATGTCCCCCCAAAAAAGTGTGGGTCACGATTCCCAGTTTTGTAATCTGATGTGATTTCCTTATGTGTTGTAAACTCTATCACTATGATGGGGTTACATGTGATCTCCTTATGTGTTGTAAACTCTATCACTATGATGAGGTTATACTGATGACATCTACAAGGTTGCATAGTGTGTTAAGCCAATCTCTTTTGAGATATAAAAGAGAGAAGCGAGCACAGACACATGGGAACCTCATAACCACCAAGGAAGCAGTGCCAGGAGCAGAGCATGTCCTTTGGACCTGAGGTTCCTGCACAGAGAAGCTCCCAGACCAAGGGAAGATTGATGATATGGACCTTCCTCCAGAGCCAATGGAGAAAGCGTTCCCCTGGAGCTGACGCCCTGAATTTGGATTTGTAGCCTGCTGGACTGTGAGAAAATAAACTTCTCTTTGCTAAAGCCACCCGCTTGTGGTGTTTCTGTTAGAGCAGCACTAGATGACTAAGACAGACATCATGCTTGGTAAAGTAGAGGGTCAGCGAAAAAGAGGAAGACCTTCAATGAGATGCATTGACACAGTGGCTGCAACAGTGGGCTCAAACATAGCAATGATTGTGAGGATAGTGCAGGACCGGGCAATGTTTTGTTCTGTTGTACATAGGATCGCTGTGAGTCAGAACTGACTCAGTAGCACCTAACAACTTCATCGCTTGATTTGGTGAAACAGATTAAATCTTTGATGACATTTTATTCTACTGGAGCTGCTAAAAATGGCTTATCAAACATTAAAACGCATGATGGACTAGTTTTAAAACCGCTTGTCTAATGAGATTCTGTTTTTGTTTTGAACCTTGTATTCACAACTGATACAGCATCTGCTTACTTTGAATACTGTGTTAGTAACATCTGGCCTACGGGGCCCGTGGTGGTTCAGGTGGTAGAATTCTTACCTTCCATTCAGGAGACCCAGGTTCGATTCCTGGCCCATGTACCTCATTCACAGCTACCACCCGTCTGTCATTGGAGACTTGCATGTTGCCGTAATGCTGAACAAGGTTCAGCAGAGATTCCAGGTTAAGACAGACTAGGAATAAAGGCTTAGTGATCTACTTCTGAAATTCAGTCAGTGAAAACCCTGTGGATCACAACGGTCTGATCCCATTGTGGGGTTGCCGTGAGGTTGGGGGCTGGCTGGATGACAACTAGCCGCAATAGCAAACGTGGTCTGCAGCCTAGTTGCTGTGAATCTGATGCCAATGTTTATTTTTAAATGCAGTTTTGCTTCCTTGCCCTCTAATTTCTCAGGTTTGCGGACTGCGTTATACTGTTGTTGACACAACTAGAAGCTGGACTTCGGAGAGCTTTTGCCACGGTCAACAGGTGCCCTCAGAGACTCCTGACAGCCGAGGTGCACACGCTCGTGTCAGATGGGGATTGCTGTTGTGACGGAATTGCCGGTTTACGTTTGTTTGTTTACAGTTAGAGCGCATTTTTTTTAAGCTAAGAACTTTCTTTAGAAGGCTCGACTTTTTTTGTGACTTCCTGTTATATTTATTTTATGGGATTTATATATTTATTTATGATTGGTTTTGATAGTTCTTTGATACTTCCTAGTAGTCTTTTAAGCTTAATCATGTCATAGAAGCACTTATTTTGTGTTCAGCTGTAGTTAGGTATTAGGGACCAGAAGAACCACTTTCTGTCTGTGAGTGTGTGACCCTGTGTCTCGCCCATTACACATGTTCTCTGCGAGACACAGGACAACACTGGCTGTAAGGCCGCGGGAGACCTGGGCTGACTCCTGGCTCTGCCCCCTAGTGCTGCACTTGGCCTCGGGAATGTAATTAAATCCACTGAGCTTTGGTTTATTCATTTTAAAAATGAGGTAGTAACACTTCCCAAGAAAGCTGTTGGATTTAGAGATAGTCTGTATAAAGTGCCCAGTGCACTGCCTGCTGTTATGTAGACAGTGGTGGCCTTTTCACGCCCACTTTCCATCAGCTTTATGTCCCCGCTGCTGTGGCAGGGGTCGTGAGTGAGCTCCTAGTGGCAGTGTCTGAGCTGAGACTCTCGGCCAGTTTCCACCCTGCTACCTTCTTAGGTCCCCGGGCCCTGGCCACCATCCCCTGCTTCTGCACACTCCTCCTCAGCTTCCATAGCCTCTCGGTCTGCCCTCTGTTAGCAGTGATGGTCAGTGACAGAAGCCCGATGTACACATGATGCATGTAAGACACAACGTGACAGTCCAGAGCTGAGGTGGCTGCTCTCCCGCCGTGGCCTGCCATCTTCAAAAGATGACTTCTTCCTCATGGCTCACGCCCACTGCTCCAGCCATCACATCTGCATCCCAGACTAGCAGGAAGAGAAAAGAAGTGCATGCCCCACCTTGCACTCTCATTTCTTTCACAAATTTAGCTTCCTCTTTTCCATATATGGGTATTCCTCAGAATTCTGCTGTCGACCCTGTTGTCTCTTTCCATTTTCTTCCTGGGAGTTCTCGCATGATCCTCTGCCTTAAATTGTCACCTCTGTGGGAACAGTAACAATTAGAAGGTATTTTGGACCTAATGAAAATGGAAGCCCCGCACATCGGAAGTAGAGGGGTGCAGCTGGAGCCGCGGCAGGAGGGCAGCCTGTGGCCTTGGTCCAGCGATTCCCGCCCAGCCTTGTCTCCCACCCACAGTCTCCTCACCTCCAGGGCTAGGTGTGCGCCTGTTTCCCCGAGTGTCTTCATATGCATCCCTACTTCCCAGCATCTCAAGTTCCCTTTATTTCAAAAAAGCATTTTTTCTCCTACAGATTTGTTCCCCGATGTCCCTTTTATTACCATCACTCACCCACTTGTCGCCCTGGTACTGTCTTTTCCTTCTCCCTGCACTTTGTCCTCCACATCTGCTCTGTCATCCACTTTTGATTTGGGCTGTTTCAGACGCTTTTCAAGTTAAAATAAGCTGCCCTGGGCTTCGCTTGTAGAAAGTGTTGAAGTTGGGATTAGAATTGGAGGCAGTGTGACCCCGGAGCCTGTGTTCTCAAACTCTTCCAGTTCCACCAGGGAGCACATAGAGCGGAGACTGACGGCTAGACAAAATGCTGAGGTGTACTTTGTTCCACAAATCCCAGTCATGGGTGGGAGTGTTCTTGATTACTGGGTTCACTGCGCCTCACGCAGCTCCATTACTGGGATCACTGCACTGTCACGCTTTCTGCATCACGTTTATTCTGTCAGTGACCTTCTTCCCGAAGTGACGATAGATGGTTTATTTTCAAAAGGAGGTTTCAGACTCGTGGCCACATACTAGAGTTTGTTTCTAGTTTGAATGATGTCGCTCTATTCGTATTTTGTTTGAATTATTTCTTTCCTTTTCTCTCCATTTCTGAAGTCAACAGTTCTTTATACGACCTTTGATGAGGTGAGTAGCTAAACTTGTACAGTATCTCTAAACAGAGAAAACATTGTGTTCTTTTAAAATACAAATTAAAATACAAAATTAAAGACCAGTCATAATTCATAAGCTTACGGGAAAATATTGATAGCAATTTAAAACAGAAACAGCTTATAATAGAGTTAAGTGTAGGTTTCAGGCTAATTTTGAGACAGTGTTATTCATCTAGTTTCTAAAGTTATAGAAGCTCAAAGTTGGAAAATGCCAAGTCCTGCTAACATTACTGGCTGTAATTATTTAGAGGCTTACATTTTAGATTTCAAGTCAACTTTATTTTTTCCAGATGAAGTATACATCAACTACTGTCTTATGGGAAACCTTGGTGGCATAGTGGTTAAGTGCTACGGCTGCTAACCAAAAGGTCAGCAGTTCAAATTCACCAGGCGCTCCTTGGAAACTCTGTGGGGCAGTTCTCCTGTGTCCTGTAGGGTCGCTATGAGTCAGAATTGACTCGATGGCAACGAGTTTGGTTTTGTTAGTTTGACTCTCATGATTATACAGTATACACTGATGCATTTAATCTGTGAACGGGGACAATAGAGTCATCACCTCAGGGAATTACCGTTAGAAATATCTTTAATCACCCACCATGAGTCCAGGCCTTTGTGTGTGTAATCCTGGGGAGTAGTTCTGTTGCCCTAAAGCACGATACCACAGAGCTAGCCTCTAGGAAGAAAGCAAGGGAGGGTCCTTATGTCAGTGTCTAGGGACTCGATCATCAGTCCTCGCTTCCGAAAGGTAACAGATTCCCACGTGAGTGGGTGGGGGTGCTTGCCGGCAGGGTGCATGCCAGGAGGTAAAGGCAGGTCTGCTGTTACATTGCTATAACCTGCACTTGGTACTGGAATGCGGTAAATTAGTGTGATCAGGGTGGTCACATCTGTATGGGGTGGGGCGGGGTGGTTGGTCCTGAAGTCCATGGTGAGTTAAGTGACTTAGGAAGTGACTCTGGTGTGTACTGGTATTTATCTGTATGTGTGTATTTAAATTATGTACACATACGTACGTGTGTGCGTATATGTGTGTTTATAATCATATTTGTGTTTGTTCACAGAAAAGTAAAATCTAGATGTGAAATTTAGCATTGTTCTTCTCTCTCAGAAACTTTACAAGTTTTAAATATGTTTCTTAGTCATTATACTGGTTAAGAGAAGTTTTCCCGACCAGGTGTTTTCTGTGTTTTTAAGACTGCCCATCTATCTGATTTTCTTGGGCTTATAGTACAGGTCACACCAGAGGCATGGTATCCCGAGTTCTGTGCGTGTGTGTGTGCGCTTGTGTGTGTGTGTGCTTGTGTGTGTATGTGTGTGTGCGCTTGTGTGTGTGTGTGCGTGCTTGTGTGTGTGTGCTTGTGTGTGCTTGTGTGCATGTGTGTGCTTGTGTGTGTGCGTGTGTGTGTGTACTGATAAATCAGTTCGTTTATTCTTGGTGTTTCAGATGTTGGCAAAAGAGTTGAACGATGGTACAATCAATCAACTTCCACTTCTCCTTGGGGAGCCTGTTATGGTAAAGTATTAGGTATCCCCAGTCTAGTATTTTTGTATTTGTGAATGCCACTAGCTCCTCTCCACAAGGAAATTAACTTTGGCTTGTGTTAAGCTCAGGAAGATACTTCCGAACCAGTCCTATGCTTATCAATTATGTGTAAAGAAATCTTTCAAATTTGGCTTCTGCTTCCCCTTTTTTAGGATCTTCTGTTGGATTTATATTTTTCTAAAACCGTTTAAAAAGGACTCTGTGGACTTTAGTGAAAAGGCTTACACATTTTTTTAAAAACAGACATTACCGCCAGGTGCCGACTCTCCCATCTCTTGGATGTCCATAGAGTAGGAGGTGGCGTCAGAATTCGGGGCCGAGGAACGAGCCTGATGGAACACAGTGCTGGGGAACCCTGATCCCAGTTCTTCTCTGTGACGTTTCTCACTGCCCTAAGCTCCCCGGGCGTCCCGTCCGCGTTCCTAAAACGGGCTCCCCGGGCATCCCGTCCGCGTTCCTAAAATGAGCTCCCTGGGCGTCCCATCTGTGTTCCTAAAACAAGCTCCCTGGGCGTCCCCTCCGGGTTCCTAAGATGCAGGAGTTACTTAGCATTGCCCTTTCTCACCCTGAATCTCTAGCTCGCCATCTGCTGGCCGTTTGCCAGCCAGCAGTTTCTGAGCCCTCTCCCTGCCTCCTGTGGGCGGGTGTCTGGGCTGGTTGTTGGCAGGGAGAACAGTCATCTTCATCGGGCTTCAGAGGTGAAAACCAGACCAAAAAGGGCACGTTTGGAGAGAGTAGCGAGGAGACAGGAGGTCAGCATTTCAAATCCACCAGCCGCTCCTTGGAAACCCTGGGGGGCAGTTCTACTCTGTCTTTGTAGGGTTGCTAGGAGTTGGAATCGACCTCATGGCTACGGGTTTGGTTTGGTTTTTGGTGTTCATACGAGAAGAGAGGAGCGATGCGTCTGTGGCCTTGGAAGAGCCAGTTTGCACAGGTGGTCAGCCTCGTTCTCCGCCTTAGAGGAAGACGGGAACGAGAACCAGCCCCACCCGGTGGTCCTTTCGCCCTCTGCAGCTGGTCCTCGGAACCTCTCCAGTTCCGTCAGTGCTGCTGAGGTGGCTGCTGAGTCAGAAAGAACGCAGCTTCAGGGAGGCCGGACTCCAGCCGAGACACCCGCTGTTCCCGCTGCCGGGAACCCCCACCCCTGCCCCCAAGTCCGTGTGCTTCAGCCTGTCTGCTCCTCTGGGGTACTGGCTCTGACGCATGTTCCCAAAACACCTCTCTGGTCGTTTTCAAGCCCCTTCTTTGTTCTGTTTGTTTTTTTTTTCCATAGCCCTACTACTTCCTGACTGTGTGTCTGTCTGTCTGTCTGTAGCCCCAGTAGAGAGTCCACTCCATGAGGCAGGGACCTGCTTTCTCCCACCACCCACGACCGCTTGGTCTGTAGTGTGGGCACAGTAAGAACTCAGGACCAGTGAGCGGACGATTCAACTGCGCGGCGTCATTACCTTCATCATAGTGAACACGTTAATGAGCGTGTAACACCAGAAATTTAAGTCTGCAGTTGTTTTGTGATCCTGCTAACAAAATGTTTTCTTGTCCACTGTCTGAAGGAGTTTCTCTGGGACTTCTTGAACCATCAGGAGGGTCCCCGCATAAGAGATCGTTTAAGCCACGGGGAGGTCAACTTAAATGAATTTCCAGGAGAAGCAGCCAATCAGTTGCTTGCGTTTTCCACTGTGCTTTTACTCAGGTTCACGAGTGGAGATGTAGTATCAGTGTTGAAGGTCAGTACGGGGAGGGGAAGGGTTGGTTAGCTCCCCTTTCTCAGCTGTGCGTTTTCAAATGTAGTTCACCCTTCATCAGCTCCTGCCTTAGTTGACTGAGCCAGTCTCCTCACCCTTCATCAGCTCCTGCCTTAATTGACTGAGCCAGTCTCCTCACCCTTCATCAGCTCCTGCCTTAATTGACTGAGCCAGAGTCTCCTCACCCTTCATCAGCTCCTGCCTTAGTTGACTGAGCCAGAGTCTCCTCACCCTTCATCAGCTCCTGCCTTAGTTGACTGAGCCAGTCTCCCCATTGGAGCAAATACCTCAGTCGGTTCTCTGTGTGCAGCCTCCTCACAGCCTGTAACAGAGCAGTAAGTGTTGCTTAAGCTGCTCAGAGATAACCTGACCCAGGTCTTAGGAATGCATCCAGGGGCACTGAGAACCAGATAACGCATTACAAAACAGGATCAGCCAAATACTGGGAAATTTTAAAGATGGCGTTCAAGTTGGTATGGGTGGGGTATTTGTATCCATCAATAAATTGTATGTAAATTGTTTCTTTTAAAACAAGTAATTTTGTTGGAAATTTTTGTTATTGACATTTCATCTGCTTTCAGATTTACATATGGCAGCTGTTATAAAAATTGTTGAAAAGTTCAAACAACATAGAAAAATTAATGTAGAAAGGTTAGTGTGGGAAGAAGACAGAAGTGGTCTTTGTAACTTACCATTTTTACCTAGCTTCATTTGAAAGTCATTTTGCTGGTTATGACTGACTACCATGCCAACCCACTGTAGTGAGGAGTCCTGCCTTGTTACAGCCAAATAGAGTAGGGTTATCTGTTACAGCTTCTGTTATAGCTGAGTGGGGTCCTTTGAAGGAGATCATGGGAACTGAGACTCTTAAATGATTTGTAATTCAGTGGAGGAAAACTGGAAACCTAGCCAAAAGTTTCAGTAACTCAACTCATGTCTCTTTTTTCTAAACTAGGAAAAAGCGGCAATAAAATCATTGATTAGCATCGCAGAAGGCTATAGTTCTCACTTTCATCCAGCTTCTCAGCTGAAAAAGCAGGTGTGCAGGAGGTGGGGCCTGGGAGAGGGCTGTGGGGAGAGGTCTTGGGGGAGAGGGCCGGGGGGAGAGGGCCGGGGGGAGAGGGCTGGGGGGAGAGGGCCCGGGAGAGGGCCGGGGGGAGAGGGCTGGGGGGAGAGGGTCCAGGAGAGGGCTGTGGGGAGAGGGCTGGCGGGAGAGAGCCCAGGAGGGGCATGAAGCTGAGCATCTCTGGCGGCGTTGCTCAGCAGGAGGCAGCTCCATGCTGTCAGCTTGGGCTCAGCCTCTGCGTTGGCACCAGCGGGTCTGGCTCGCTGCCCAGTTGTGTCCCTCAGGCTAGGGACTCAGCCTTCCAGGGCATCGGGCTCGTATCTCCAGGTTAGAAGTGACGACAATGTTTGCGTCCTAGTGCACTCTTCGTATTCAGTGGACACACTACGGGCTCACCACCTGTTGTCTTACCCCCAGCTAGCCAGGGCTTCTCTCTTACTGTTGTCAACTCACAGCGCCCCGATGTGTGTCGGAGTAGAACTGTACTCCATAGGGTTTTCAGTGGCTGTTTTTTTGGAAGTAGGTCACCAGGCCTTTCTTCTGAGGCAGCTCTGGGCAGACTCAAACCTCCAGCCTTTTCGTTAGCAGCCGGGCTCTTGACCACTGTGACACCAGGGTCCGATACTGACATTAGGGCACACTTTATCGTCACCGTATTACATTACGGAGCGTTGGTGGCACAGTGGTTAAGAGCCCGGCGGCTAACCACAAGATCGGCAGTTTGAATCCACCAGCCGCTTCTCTTGGAAACTCTGTGGAGCAGTTCTCCTCTGTCCTTTTGGGTCGCTGTGAGTTGACTCAGTAGCAATGGGGTTTTTTTTTCTTTTTTTCATACATTATAGTAAAAACAAGTTTTTAGGGTGATACATAAAGAGAATACAATACTTAAATATCTTTGTAGAAGTGAATTAGAGCTAGTACATATAGAAATGCTTCTAGTCCTGTATTGTCAGTATATTATAAAAACCAGAATAACTTTAATTTTACATTCACAGCGTTTGCTGATTTCTTCCGTTTGAGGTCCCACTTTACAACATTCTCATACATTAATCCAGCACCTTTTTGAAGAAAAATCTCACTTCATAGTGATGCCATCAAGTTGTTTTCAGTGAAATAACGGTATATTGCAATTGAAATATTAATTTTCTTCATATTAGTTACTGTGATGCTGGAAGATATGCCACCAGTATTTCAGATACCAGCAGGGTTACCCATGGTGGACAGGTTTCAGCGGAGCTTCCAAACTAAGACAGACTAGGAAGAAGGACCTGGAGGTCTACTTCTAAAAAAATTGGCCAGTAGAAACCTTATGAATAGCAGCAGAACATTGTCTGGTATAGTGCCGGAAGATGCGCCCCTCAGGTTGGAAGGCACTCAGTGGGGAAGAGCTGCCTCCTCAAAGTAGGGTCGACCTTAGTGACGTGGATGGAGTCAAGCTTTTGGGACCTTCATTTGCTGATGTGGCACAACTCAAAATAACAGCTGCAAACATTGATTAATAATTGGAACGTGGAATATACAAAGTATGAATCTAGGAAAATTAGAAGTCATCAGAAATGAAATGGAACACATAAAGTTCAATATTCTAGGCATTACTGTGCAGAAATGGACCGATATTGGCTGTTTTGAATTGGACAATCGTATAGTTTGCTGTGCCGGGAATGACAAATTAAAGACGAATGGTATCACAGTCATGTTCAAAAAGACATTTCAAGATCTATCCTGAAGTACAGCTGTCAGTGGCTAGTATTTATCCATTCGCCTACAAGGAAGACCAGCTAATACGACTGTTGTTCACATTTTGACACCAGCCACTAATGCCAAAGATGAAAAAATTGAAGATTTTTACCAACTTCTGCAGTATGAAATTGATCAAGCATGCAATAAAGATGCATTGATAATTAATTACTGGTGATTGGAATGCCAAAGTTGTAAACAAAGAAGGATCAGTAGTTGGAAAACAGGGCCTTAGTGATAGAAACAATATCAGAAATTGCATGGTAGAATATTGCAAGATCAATGACTTATTCATTGCAAATACTTTTTTTCAACAACATAAATGGTGACTGTACACATGGACCTCACCGAATGGAATACACAGGAATCAAATCAACTATCTGTGGAAAGAGACGATGGAGAAGCTCAATATCAGTCAGAACAAGGCCAGGGGCCGACTGTGGAGCAGACCATCAACCGCTCATTTGCAAGTTCAGGTTGAAGCTGAAGAAAATTAAAACAAGTCCATGAGAGCCAAGATACAACCTTGAGTATATCCCACCTGAATTTAGAGACCATCTCAAGAATAGATTTGATGCACTGAATGCTAATGACCAAAGACCAGATGAGTTGTGTGATGACATCAAGCACATCATACATGAAGAAAGCAAGAGGTCATTAAAAAGACAGGAAAGAAAGAAAAGACCAAAATGAATGTCAGAAGAGACTCTGAAACTTGCTTTTGAACATAGAATAGCTAAAGCAGATGGAAGAAATAATGAAGTAAAAGCTGAACAGAAGATTTCAAAGGGTGGCTCGAGAAGACAAAGTATTATGATGAAATGTACAAAGACGTGGAGTTAGAAAACCAAAAAGGAAGAACACACTTAACATTTGTCAGATGAAAAGAACTGAAGAAAAAATACAAGCCTCAAGTTGCAGTATTGAAGTATCTTGTGTGCAAAAAAGCATTAAAAGAAGATGGAATACACAGAGTCAGTGTACCAAAAAGAATAGGTTGATGTTCAGCCATTTCAGGAGGTAGCATTTAATCAAGAATCGATGGTATTGAAGGAAGAGCTGCAAACTTTACTGAAGGCATTGACAAAAAACAAGGCTTCAGGAATTAACAGAATACCAATTGAGATATTTCAGCAAAGGGATGCAGCTCTGGAGATGTCAGGAAATTTGGAAGACGGTTTCCTGGCCAGCTGACTAAAGAGATATATTTATGTGCCCATTCCAAAGAGAGGAGATGCGGAAATTTTGAAACAATATTGTTAATATCATACACAAGTAGGATTTTTTGAAAGATGATTTAAAAATGATTGGAGCAGTACGTTGACAGTTAACGGCCAGGAAGTCAAACTGGATTCAGAAGAGGACGTGGAATGAGGGATTATCATTGCTGATGTCAGATGGATCTTGGCTGAAAGCAGAGAATACCAGAAAGATGCTTACCTGTGTTTTAGTGACCATGCAAAGATGTTTGACTGTGTGGATCATAACAAATTATGGATAACATTGGGAAGAATGAGTACTCCAGAACACATAATTGTGCTCATGCTGAACCTGTACATAGAGCAAGAGGCAATTATTCAAACAAGAGGATACCACATGGTTTAAAATCAGGAAAGGTGTGCATCAAGGTTGTATCCTTTTACTAATTCAGTCTGAAAAGCTAGGCTATATAAAGAGGAACTCAACATGAGGATTGGAGGAAGACTCATTAACCACCTTCGATATGCAGATAACATACCTGTACGTAGATCAAGAGGCAGTCGTTGGAACAGAACAAGGGGATACCGCGTGGTTTAAAGTCAGGAAAGGTGTGTATCAGGGTTATATCCTTTCACCATACTTATTCAGTCTGCATGCTGAGCAAATAATGCGAAAAGCTGGACTCTATGAAGAAGAACAGGGCATCAGGATTGGAGGAAGACTCATCAACAACCTTGCTTGCTGAAAGTGAAGAGGACTTGAAGTACTTACTAATGAAGATCAAAGACCACAGCCTTCAGTATGGATTGCACCTCAAGACAAAGAAAAATCCTCACAACTGGACCAATAAGCAACATCATGATAAACGGAGAAAAGACTGAAGTTGTCAAGGATTTCATTTTACTTGGATCCACAATCAACACCAACGGAAGCAGCAGGCAGGAAATCAGATGACGTATTGCCTTAGGAAAATCTGCTGCAAAAGACCTCTTTAAAGTGTTAAAAAGTAAAGTCGCTTTGAGAACTAAGGTATGCCTGATCCAAGCTATGCATGGTATTTTCAGTTGCCTTTTATGCATGTGAAAGCTGGACTGTGAATAAGGAAGATGGAAGAAAAAATATTTGAATTATGATGTTATTGAAAAATATTGAATATACCATGGACTGCCAGAAGAACGAGCTAATCTGTCTTGGAAGAAGTACAGCCAGAATGCAATTAGAAGCAAGGATGGCAAGACTTTGTCTCACATACTTTGGACATGTTATCAGGAGGGACCAATCCCTGGAGAAGGATATCATGCTTGGTAAAGTAGAGGGTCAGTAAAAAGAGGAAGACCCTGAACAAGATGAATTGACACAGTGGCTGCAACAATGGGCTCAAACATAGCAATGATTGTGAGGATGGCGCAGGACTGGGCACTGTTTCATTCTGTTGTACATGGGGTCACTATGAGTTGGAACGAACTCAGTGGCATCTAACAAGAACATCAAGCTGCTTGTGTTTGGTAACATTTCAATTTATGAGGTAAATACGAAATTTAAACATGTAAGTGCAAACTTTGTGATAGTACATTGAGATTGAATGCAAGGATAGAATCATCAAAAAATTATATGCTGTGGGGAGGGGAAATCACTAACTAGATAGTAACCCATTGCTGCTGAGTCGATTCCGACTCATGGCGTCCCTATAGGACAGAGAAGAACTGCCCCGTAGGGTTTCCATGGAGTGGCTGGTAGATTTGAATTGCCGTCCTTTTGGTTAGCAGCCAAGCGCTTAACCATTGCGCTACCAGGGCTCCAAGTGTTAAGCTTGGTGAAGGAAAAGACAGCACACAGTGTAGGTGAAGTTTGCACAGCTTGACCAACGCAAAGTCATAGAAGCTTCCTAGACACAGCCAAACATCTTGAGGGACCAAGTTACTGGGGTTGAGGGCTGGGGACCGTAGTCTCGGAGGACATCTAATTCAATTGGCATAACGTAGTTCATAAAATGTTCTACCTCCTACTTTGGTGAGTAGTGTCTGGGGTCTTAAAAGCTTGCTGGTGGCCACCTAAAATACATCTGTTGGTCCCATCCTGTCAGGACTAAAGGAGAATGAAGAAAACCAAAGACACAAGGAAAATAGTCCAGAGGACTAAAGGACCACACGAACCACAGCCTCCTCCAGCCTGAACCCAGGAGAACTAGATGGTGCCCAGCTACCACCAGCAGCCACTCCGACAGGGATCACAATAGGGGGTTCCAGACAGAGCGGGACAAAAATGTAAAACAAAATTCAAATTCACAGAAAAAGACCAGACTTACTGGTCTGACAGAGACTGGAGGAACCCCTGAGACTATGGCCCCCGACACACTGCTATCTCAGAACTGAAGCCACTCCTGAAGTCCACCTTTCGGCCAAAGATTAGACATGCCTATAAAAACAAACGGTAACACGTGTGAGTAACATGCTGCTTAGCTCAATCAAGTATAGAGACCAGATAGGTAACATCTGCCCAAAAGCAAAGACAAGAAGGCAGGAAGGGACAGAAGACTGGATGAATGGATATGGGGAACCTGGGGTGGAAAGGGAAAGGAGAAGCTTGCTGACGCAATGCCTGGATTGCAGCCATTGTCACAAGACAACTGTGTATACATTTTTGAATGAGAAACTAAAGAAATACGTATATAAGTGTAGTTGCCTTGGGAAGATTTAATTCACATAAAGAATATTGAGCTAGCATTCTTATTTTTGTTCATTAAACACTGTCTTTTTAATTAAAAAAATCGTACACTGTTTTCTACTTCTTGAATTTAAATATCAGATGTATAAAATGTGAATAATGTAGGTTTACAATGTTGACACCTGACAAATTTCCGTTCACATGAAACTGTTCAGAACTCAATGCAGGTTAACCTGCTCTTCCGGATTTCTGACTACGAGTGTTCTCAGTCACCGAGGGCTTCTCGCATCTTCAGCAGGCACAGCTCTCGTTACCGTGCGGGAGGTCACGCTCGGAACAGAAACAGCGACCTCTGACTGCGTGTGAGTCGTCTCCTGTCATGGTCGTCATCATCTATCGCTGGGGCTGCACAGCCTCGCCTACTGAAGCAACGAACTGTGCCCTCACCAGCCGTGTGCCAGAGACGCATTCAGCATACATGGGCACCAGATGCAAATCAAACGTGAACGGTCCAGTGGTCTTGCTTACAGCTTAAGATATTGTTGAACCAAAAATAGTAGAGCAAAAAGAAACTATCTCCATTTCAGTTCTGGTTCAGAAAAATTTTTTTCAATTTGGTTGTTGGTTTCACTTGCAAAATTTTTGAGGTTTTTTTGGTTTTTGGTTTCTGTTTGAAGTCCTGTATTAAAAAGATAATTTCCTAGGGGGCTTCCTGGAAACATCTGTATCAATTTAAAATTGTGTATTTCTGGGAAGTCAATGGTAAAATATTTAAAAATAACGAAACGCCTCCTTTTTCAGGTGCTGAGGTGTGAGGAAAGCATCCACAGTTGGCCTGCACTTCCTTTGCCGGAAGAGCGCATTCTGGAAGCAGCCAGGTATAGTTCACCCCGAGGCTGGTGTGAGATGGTGTCAGTTACAGTCAACTCCAGGATTTCTTCTGCAGCCAGCCTGTCAGAGGCAGGATGCTGAGGTGGACTGGAGAGGCTGGAGACCAGGCTGGGCAGTGGGAGGGCGGGAAGTGCTCAGGCCCAGCACAGGAGATGTGGGCTTGTGGGAAGGATGGTGATGTTCATGTGGGAAGACTGGCTGGCTCAGGAGAGCAGTGAGGCAAGAGAGACCAGTGAGGCATAGGGCCCCCTGTGGACTCAGTCTCTTATCAACAAAGTTCACTGCTTTCAGCAGATGTGCTGTGTGTTTTTACCACTGCTTCTGGGATGGGCGTCTCATTTTACATTTGGGGTCTGCAGTGGGGGGGTCTTGTTTTAATTTGGGGTCTATGATGGTGTCTCTCATTTTACATTTGGGGTCTGTGATGGGTCTCTCATTTTACCTTTGGGGTCTGCAGTGGGGGGTCTTGTTTTAATTTGGGGTCTATGATGGTGTCATTTTACATTGGGGGCCTGTGATGGGTCTCATTTTACATTTGGGGTCTGCAGTGGGGGGTTCATTTTATTTTAGGGGTCTGTAGTGGTGGTCTTTTCATTTTACATTTGAGGTTTGTGATGGCATCTCATTTTACATCTGAGGAAACAAAATCACTTTGCTCAGTGAACCATTAAAATTAACACTATTTTTCATTGGCCTAATGTGGACATATTAATTATTGTTATTTACCTTAATATTTTATATATTTCAGATTAGAAGGTCAGTTTGAAACAAATGCCTGCAAGTCTTTAATTATAAAGATCATGTCTGAGCTCTGCCGTCACTTACCTGGGTATCACAGTGGTCTTGATAACTTGGATTATTTTCCTGCTGAGAAGTAAGTTTCAGAACATTCTGGGAATTGTGAAAACATTGATTAAGCAAATTCGGAGTATAAACACAGCTGTTCTCTGTTTTTTGAATTGTGTTATTTGGTAGTAGCATTGGAATTCCACTCTTACTGCCCCAAGGAAGAGTTACGGTTATGAGATGTGTACCACTAGATCCGAAACCAAACCGGTTGCCTTTGAGTCAGTTTCGACTCACAGCGACTCTACAGGACAGAGTAGAACTGCCTCATAGGGTTTCCAAGGAACAGGTGGTGGGTTCAGACTGCTGACCTTTGGGTTAGCAGCTGTCGCTCTTGACTACTGCACCACCGGGGCCCTTACAACTAGGTAAGCTTTGGGAGTATTTGCCCGTGCTGTGGTGTCTGGTGGAACACTACGCACGCTTGGTTCCAGGCAGTTAAGCACGCACGTGATTAATACCTGCCTGTGTGACAGTTGTTTCAGCAGACCTAAATGTAACAATACACATGTCGGTCATTAAAGGTACACTCAGAGTCACCATCTAATCTGCAGGTGGTCCCAGGCGCTCCGGGTGCTCTGCGGCACATCCATCCCGACTTTGTACTGCCCCCGAATTGTTCTCGAAGTGCTTGCCGTGCTCCGAAAAGTCAGCGCACAGTGCCAGCAGGTGTGCGACCAGGTCGTCTCCTCCGCGAAGCTGCGGCACCGACAGTGGGTGGAGAAGACCCTGCGGTCTCGGCAGAGGCAGAACTACCTGCGCATGTTGGGGAGGTGTGGATCCCGTGCTTTGGGCAAGCCCTCTGGGACAGGAAGTTACTTAGGGAGGCAGTTTCTTAAAATTTTTACTCTGAGAAGTTCTTATCTTCAGGGGAAGTTATGGTACATATTGCAGTAACACTTGCGAAAGCCAGAACCTGTCAGAGAGGGAAAATGCAAATATCGTCCAGTTGTAAAGAGTGATAGACAAGCAGTAAGACCGCCTGCTGACGAAGGCAGAAAACTCACGAGACCCAGAGAAATGGAGTCCTGTCCGGTTCTGGCTCTCACAGGTTTCACTGTACAGGTAGTTCTTGACTTCCCACGTATTCGAGTTACAACAAACCACATTTATGACCTTTTTTTCGGTACGTCTCACCGTTAGTAATATACACTACATGCGATGTCACAGCACGGGGTTTGCTGAGGGTGCCGTTTCTCAGACGTTGACTCGCAGATGTCAAAGATTGGATTTATACAGAACTGATCATAAAAACAATAATAATGAAAACTTAAAAAAAAAGATATGAGACTTACATCAGAACCGACGTAACGACAGTCATCAGAATGGAACCCCATCGCAAGCCAGGGACTACCTGTATTTTAAAATCATGTTTGCAACTCTGGCATATGGGAATAAAATACAGTTCTACCTACCCAAGTGAATATTTAGGTATAAAACACAGCAGCAGATCAGTGTGAGTGTGTGAGCGTGGTGGTTTCTGAGCTTATAGTGCGTTTTTGAATGTGCTGCATCCTTAAGAAATTACCGTTTTTGACAGATTTCTGGGTTTGTGTGCCGAGTGGTGTCTGTTTCTCAGGTCGCTAACACGCTCCTCCTTGCCTCCCAGAAAAGTTGTGCCCGGCGTGCGCTGTCACCGGCAGCTTGTGACGCCCTTCCTGAGACGGGGTGTGTTTCTAAGTCTCTGCCAGTTTCATGGGAAAGATAGTATCTTAATCTGATTGGAATTCCTTTGGCACCTGGCGATGTTGGGCGCACTTCCACGTTTAAGCCATTTGAATTTCTCTTCTTCGGAGCGCTCTGCGGGATAGCAGGTTATAGGAGGGGTGGCATCCACATATGAGTGGACGTCTGAGTGAGCACTGACCAGGCAAGGTCCAGAAACCACAGCACGTGACAACTGTAGGACCCAGGGATGTTGCCCTGGGAAAAGAGGGTGTGTGCGGACAAAGGATGCCGGGGGGAAGGGCTGGACAGCTGTCGCGTGAGACAGCATGGACGGGTCTTCCCAGAGGTTTTAAAAACACGGAGATAGGAGTGGAGAACGGAGCTGTAGATCTTTGGCCTGCTCACAACTGGCAGATGGGAAGGAGGAGGAGTCAGGAAAGGGACGGACAGGGCGGGTCAGACACGCGGACACGGAGCCAGAGTGGGGCGGCTGAGGACATGACAGACGGACAGGGCGGGTCAGACACGCGGACACG
>NW_004443938.1:782578-783699 GCF_000243295.1 Trichechus manatus latirostris | reverse complement strand
GACGGGGCGGGTCAGACACGCGGACACGGAGCCAGTGTGGGGTGCTGAGGTCATGACAGACGGATGGGGCGGGTCAGACACGTGGACGTGGAGCCAGTGTGGGGTGCTGAGGTCATGACAGACGGACGGGGCGGGTCAGACGTGGACACGGAGCCAGTGTGGGGTGCTGAGGTCATGACAGACGGACAGGGCGGGTCAGACACGAGGACACGGAGCCAGTGTGGGGCGGCTGAGACTGAGGGACATCCAGGTACAGGTAGTAGTAGGAAGGTGCCCTGTAAGGTGAATAAATGAGAAAACCCATGTCCTCGGGGTAAGAAGCACAGCCACCTGGGCTCCCTAAGGTGGCCGGCTGGCGGGGGAGGCGGACCTGGGGCCGCCGTTTTCAGAAAATGCCATGGGTGTGCCCCACCCCTCTGAGAATGTGGGACAAACGTGCTGGCTAGGTGGGACGTTGTTTTCCTCGTGAGGGGGAAATATTTGTTACGTTTTTGTTTATCTGTTTTCAGCATTAAGCTCCTGTCCCCTGTCCTCTACCTGATTTTGTTGCTCATTGCACTGGAATTGGTCAACATTCACGCGGTTCAAGGAAAACATACCTGTGAATATCAGCGGTACTTAAAGTAAGTGTATCGCCCTCATAGAAAAGGAGACTGCTCTGGGAGTTTCATGTCCTTTGAACCCCTCTGTCGTTTCCCCGGGTGACTCTTTACCCCCAGGCCCGGAAGGCCCCCCCGGGGTTCTCTCCCAGGAGCTCAGTGCCAGCAGGTTTGTGAACGTTTAACACTCCCCACTAGAGGCACCTTTTAGGAAACTGCGTCTGGTTGAAGCGTGACTGCTCTCAGAATTCCTCCTCCTCTGTGTGATGATAACACAGAGGTGCAGACTGGATCAGGATTTTGTAGGGAGTCAGTTTGCTAGGGGGAGCCTGAGGAGGCCGTCCAGTGGTCGATGGCATCCGGCTGTAATCTCCTGGCCGGCTCGGGCTGGGCTGCACCTTTGCCTTGGAGTCCAGGTGCATCCAGTGTGATCTCCCGGCCGTGTCGGCGTGTGCCCGCACCTTCACCTTCACATCCAGGCGTGTGCGGCGTGATCTCCCGGCCGTGTCGGCGTGTGCCCGC
>NW_004443938.1:779819-782478 GCF_000243295.1 Trichechus manatus latirostris | reverse complement strand
TCCAGGCGTGTGCGGCGTGATCTCCCGGCCGTGTCGGCGTGTGCCCGCACCTTCACCTTCACGTCCAGGCGTGTGCGGCGTGATCTCCCGGCCGTCTCAGGCTGTGCTGCCACCCTTTGCCATCAAGCCCACTAGGACGATTTGGAAGCCTCCATGTCGAAAGGGTTTAAGACCAAATTTGCTTTTCATGACTGTTTGCAGATTTGGAACGTTTGTCTTTTCTAACCACCTGGATCCAGGTGTGAGAGCTGTGTGATGCTGGTTTCAAATGGACACTGTGCAGGATGGGCGGCTCTGTGGGGGCGCTCTGTGGAGCTCCGTGTGGGAGGGCGGCTGCCCCCTTGATCCAGAGGGCTTGCTGCCACAACGACTGTGGAATCCTGGGTGTTTGAGTTGGTTTCGGCAGTTCTTTGCCTGCAGCAGGCACCTCGATGCCTTACGTGACAGGTGGAAATCAGATGCCGGCTCGTTATTGAGAGGAGCATGGCGTTCAGACAAGAGCGACAAAGCAGGCTACAGGTGCGGACACTGGTGGCTGCAGAGCAGGCCGTCGTCCTCGGCGCTGCGGACGCCTGGGGCCAAATCGCTCTCTGTGGGGAGGCGTGCTGTGCACTGCAGAACGCTGAGCAGCGTCCCTGGCCTCTGCCCACCAGACGCCAGCAGCACCCCCAGTTGTGACAATCAGAAATGGTATAGACATTACCACCTGTCCCCCGGAGGAGGAAATCGGCCCTGATTGAGACCCAGGTCTAGATGGAGGATCTCTGGGTTTTTATTGTGTTATTTTTCAGATTTCTTCCTAGGTCTGAATTTTTTCAAAATAACAAGTTGGGAACAAATTGTAATCTGCGTGGGAAACTTTGGGAAGAACGTGGAAAAAGTAAAAGTTTTGTGTATCCCCCCTGGTTTGAGTAACACCTGATACCAGTTTGGTGAAGATCCTCAAGGAAAGACTAATAGCAGTAGTGGTCCCCAAGTGGACCGTGTCTCCTACGAAATGATAGCTCTCCGTTACAAAGAGAGAAGCCAGGTGTGTTCAGAGGACATAGAGGTGTGCCGTCCAGAAGGCCCTCGGTGGGGGAAGGTCCGTTCATTCATTCTTCAAATGTACGAGACACTGCATGTCAGCTGGATCTAGGTGGCTTCTAAGATCCTTTCTGAAATTAAGTTCTATCGCCTAGAAAAAGTTGTGTCTGGATTTGTGAGAATGTGTGTAAGAGGCATTTGGGATTTGTAAGCTTTTGGGATGGGAGCAGTGGTGGTGCAGAGGTAGGATTCTCACCTTCCACACGGGAGACCCGAGTTCGATTCCCACCCAGTGCACCTCACGCACAGCCACCACCCGTCTGCAGTGGAGCTGGGTGTTGCTGTGATGCTGAGCAGGTTTCAGCAGAGCTTCCAGTCTAGGTGGACTAGGAAGAGGCCTGGCAATCTGCTTCTGAAAATCACCCGGTGAAAAGCCTGTAGCTCACAGCAGCCTGATCCACAGCCGAGCGTGGGGATGGCCCCGGAGCGGGCAGCGTTTGGTTCCGTTGTGCTTGGAGTCGCCATGAGTCGGGGGCTGGCTCAAGGGAGCTAACAACAGCTGTCTTTCGGTGCTCACTCAGGTCTCTGATGGCCTTTACGTTTTAGTGTTTTTCAGTTAATTCGTATTGTTTTATTTCCATTTTGCATTGGTTTCTTTTTCTTGATTCTTTAGACAAAAATTACTTAGAGTTTACTTCAGGAGTAATTCCAATAACGAACAGAAGGCATGAGCATCATTACTGTGTTTTATAATGGAATGAGGAGAGAAATTAATTGAGTTTTTTCTCTTTAAACAGATTCTTAAAGTCAGTCTTGCAGTACACTGAGAACCTGGCAACTTACACCAGCCAAGAGAAAAACAAATGGGACGAAACCGTCAGTCTTACACATGGAGTGTTGTTGAAAATTTGGACTTACAGTGAGAAGAAACAAATGTTAATGCATTTAGCCGAGAAACCCACAGATAAAGCAGTCTCATGAAAACACTTGTAAGTCAGAGTGGTTTTGGTTATGACAGAAAGCCTTACTTAGATAGACACCCAGAGTGTGTAAACTAAGGCAGGGTGTGTTCCAGGGTTCAGGTTCTGTTGCTGTGAAGTTTCTGATATGCTCTTCCTTGGTTGCCGGCTTGAGCCTCCAGCTACCTTTTTCTGTGGTCACATATTGTCCAGAGGAAGAGAGAGCTTCCTACTCAGAAGTATGTGGCTTTACCCTTAACTGGCCACGTGCTCACTCTGGAAAACAACAAAACAAAACCTCTGTGCCCAGGATAATGCCTTGCACTCACTGCTTCATTCTGAGTGACCCTCTTCCCTGAGTCTCCATTCCTGGACTTCTCTTGAACCAGTCATTGCAGCAAGGAGAGGGCCTGTGCCCCTGGCTTAGGCCAACCACCGCTCATCCCTGGAGCTGAGGATAGGGATAACACAGTGCAGATCTCAGGGGCAGGAGGTAGGGAGAGGGAAATAGGAATGGCAGGGGTGGGTACATTATGGAAGCCAATGGGCTTGTCCAACAGTCAGGGTTTTGTTGGGAGGGCAGAAGCTATTCTATGTATTTTGAATGGATGGATGGATGGATGATGGATGGGTGGGTGGGTGGATGGATGGATGATGGATGAATGGGTGGGTGG
>NW_004443938.1:766591-779719 GCF_000243295.1 Trichechus manatus latirostris | reverse complement strand
AATGGGGTGGGTGGGTGGATGGATGGATGGATGGATGGATGGATGGATGGATGGATGGATGGATGATGGATGGATGGATAGATGAGTAGATGGATGGATACATGGGTGGGTGGGTAGATGGATGGATGGATGATGGATCAATGGGGTGGGTGGGTGGATGGATGGATGGATTGATGGATGGATGATGGATGGATGGATGGATAGATGAGTGGATGGATGGATACATGGGTGGGTGGGTAGATGGATGGATGGATGGATCAGTACATGATGGATGGGTGAATGCGTGGGTAGATGGATGGATGGATGGCTGGGTGGATGGATGGATGGATGATGGATGGATGAGTACATGATGGATGGGTGAATGCGTGGGTAGATGGATGGATGGATGGATGGATGGATGGATGGTTGGTTGGGTGGGTGGATGGATAGCTGCCGTCGAGTCAACTTCGACTGAAGGCAACTTTATATACAATAGAATGAAACATTGCCTGGTCCTGTGTCATCCTCAAGGTCGCTGGCATGTTCAAGTTCATCATAGCACCTCTTGTGTCAGTCCATCTCACTGAGAGTCTCCTTCACCCTTGTTGGCCCTCTACTTCAACAAACATGATGTTTTCTTCCAGCAGTTGATCCATTCTGATGACATATCCAAAGCAAGCAAGTTGGACAATTCGTAAGATTTTCATTGGCTAATTTTTGGAAGTAGATTGCCAGAACTTTCTTCCTAGTCTTTCTTAATCTGGAGGCTCTGCTGAAACCTGCCCGCAGGGTGACTCTGCTGGTTTTTGAAATACTGGTGGCATAGCTTCCAGTACTACAGCAACCCACAGGCCACCACAGTAGGACAAGCTGACAGACGGGTGGTGGGTGTGTTCTCGGTTGGAAGAGCTTAGTATGGAAACCAGAAGAAGGAGTGAAGACCAGAGAAGCCACCACCAATAATTTTAGCTGCAAGAACTAAAGCCAGTGATCTTCAAGAGTCACTGGGAAGCCACCGGAATTCTCTACAATACCTGGGCAGCTCCCACCACCTACTTCAGTTGGCAGCTGCAGTAAAGCAGGTGGTCCTCAGGAAATCACCGGGAAGCTGTGTGAACCTCACCTGCCTGTGCATGTGGCTGCAGCTGCCCTCAGTGGATGACGGCCTCTCTTCTGTCCCACCTCCCATGTCTCTGAGCTGCACCAGACAAGGAATGGTCACCCAAGGTGTGCATCTCTGGCTTCTCTGCTACCAGAGGTCCATGTAGAGGAGACCTGGGGGGCAGCATGTGACAACAGCACAGTCCATCTATCCTCTGTCAACTCAGCACCCTCCCGCCCACCCCCCTTTTTCTTTTTTAAACTAAACTTCTGGGCAAAGACAGTAACAACATTGTTCTCTGCCTAACATGGTGCACTTTCCCTTGTACAGTTGAAGATGTGTTCATCCTCTCCCCGGAAGTGGAGGCACAAGGCCCCCACACCCCTGTAACAGCGTACTTGTCTCTGAGAGATGGTCTTTCTTTTTATGGCACAGTCCAACCTCCCTCTGATGTACTGCACCCTAAAAAACAAACAAACATACAGAAAAAACCATTGCTGTTGAGTCGATTCTGACTCATAGTGACCCTATAGGACAGAGTAGAACTGCACCATGGGGTTTCCAAGGAGCAGATGGTAGATTTGAACTGCTGACGTTTTAGTTAGCAGGCAAGCTCTTAACCACTGTGCCACGGAAAGGGGAAAAAAGAACTGATTTTTTTGTATATTTCTATATGTTTATCAGTCAGCGAAACACATGCAGAAGTACTGTGTACCTTGTTTTTACACGTGGTGATTTGGCAGAAGTTGGTATTTAAGAATTCCTCTTCTATGCATTCCATGTCCCTCTGCCCTCAGCCACTCAGCTCTGCTGGTTTGGTTCTTCACTTGGTAGGTTGACCCAAACCTCATTCCTGGAAGGTCTTTCCCATTAGAAGTCATGTTTTGGGGTAACTGTAGTTCTCCATTGACATCACTGGACATGGGAATACTAAGAGGTTCCCCCCCTTTTATGGCAGTGGCACTATTTCCCCCAAGATAATCAGGAACAATCACCCCAGTTAAAGCAAACTCTTCCTTGTCCGTTGGTCATTGGCATGAGGAGTCCAGAGTAGCCAGGTGGCAGGCTCAGCTTGCAGGTCAGTGGAACACCACTTTGTGGAAGCATCCCTTATCTGGGAATGAAGACATCTAAACCAGCAGAGTCCAAACTGTGAGATGAGAATACACAGTGTTGCTGGTGGTTCATGAGGGTGTACTGAGGGGAATCACTCCCACGTCACATGCTGCTCAACCTCTGTGTTCTGACCGTGGGAGAAGCTTTACTATGTGTTGGCTGATGGTTCAGACCCCGAGACACATCATGGGATAGCAGCCTAGCCCCAGCTGGCATCATAATCAAGTCTTTGGGAGGCCATGCCACCTTATTACCAGGCTAGCTGCTCTGAAGTAATGGAGTACATACTAAGACCAATGTATGCCATGGACTTCATGGCTGTACTTCTGTAAAATGTACCTTCTAGAAGTGATGCTGTAAGCAGCCATTGTAGTGAGTAAGACTTTCTTCAAGTCCATTGACAGTGGTGCTGGCAGAAGCATAGTGGGCAAAGAAAGTAGACAAATCTATTTCCAGAGTGAGGATCTGTTTCAGTGAGGAAAAATCATGGCCCCATCTATAATGGAAGGAATGCAATATAATCAGCCTGACACCAGATGGCTGGCTGTTCTTTCTGGATAATTTTTCCGTACTAGCAACCCTTTTGGTCTCTGCCATTAGCAGATTGGACATTTAACAGTGGACCATAGCCAGATCAGACTTGGTGAGAGGAAAGCCATTTTGTTGAAACCATTTATGACCTCCTTCCCTGCTGCCATGTCTACTTTGCTTATGAAATTATTGAGCAAGGGCTGGGGTGGCTGGAGAGAGGCTGACACCCACCTGATTATTGAGAGCATTCTCTGCAGTTCTTGCCAATGGAGCATTCACTGGGGTACAAGTACCCTCACACTCTGCTCATTCAAGAGGTCTAACCCTTCCCTCTTTCTTGTCCTTGTCAACAGTTAAGATACCACTTGTGGCCAATTATCCAGTCATGTTGCTTCCAAGACTGTGACAACCCAGCCAAACTTTTACTCATTGTCCATACTTGTGGCCATCTCTCCTTCCAGGCAAAGTGAACAGTCAATGTGGCACTTGAAGATATGCCAGCTGGTGGGGTGTCTCTCCCCACTGTCTGTAGGGCCACCAGTGAGTGGGCTGTCATGCTGCCACTTTTTACCTTTACTTCAAGCAACTTGTTGCAGGAAACTCCATAAAGTCGTGGGAACAAGAGGACGGAGAGATGGCTGTGCAGCAGTGTGGGTGCCTGGAGAATCTGAAGTGTTGGCTTATGGAATTTGTGTCTTCCGGACAAGCTCAAGGCCAATCGTTTGTATATGTTCTTCAGTTTACCAGAGGAGTGCTGCTATTGCCTGGGCAACAACTGGGCTGGGCAGACAACAGCGTATGACAGTCAGCTGGAGGTACATGGTCACTAGGAGTCCATGGTCAAGTGTAGCATTTCAGTCTACACCAGGGCCCAGAAGGCCAGCCAAGTGCTGACTCAGGAGGAGAGTAAGCATCTGCAGAAGAGGGTGATACCCCAGAACCCTTAGGGGCTGTGTAGCATCTGGCTATCCACAGACACTTGGTATACTGCTGGCCCTTACTGGTACCACGGCCTGAGGGGCAGCACATCCACATCAGCCTGGACCTGCTGAGAGCCTCTGTCATGGTTTGAATTATGTCTCCCAAAAAATGTGTGTATCAATTTGGCTAGGCCATGATTCCTGGTACTGTGTGATTTTCCTGTATGTTGTAAACCTGCCTCTACGATGTTAATGAGGGAGGATGGGTGGCAGTTGTGTTAGTAAGGCAGGACCTGATCTACAAGACTGGATTGTGTCCTGAGGCAATCTCTTGAGATATAAAATACAGAGGTGAGCAGAAAGACGGGGACCTCGTACCATCAAGAAAGCAGTGCCGGGAGCAGAGTGCGTCCTTTGGACCGGGTCCGCAGAGACGCTCCTAGTCTGGGGGAACACTGAGGAGAAGGCTGAGAGAGAGAAAGCCTTCCCCTGGAGCTGACGCCCTGAATTTGGACTTTTAGCCTACTTTGACTGTGAAGAAATAAATTTCTCTTTGTTAAAACCATCCACTTGTGGTATTTCTGTTATGGTGGCACTAGATGACTAAGACAGCCTCTTATTCTTCTGGACCTCATGCACAACTGGCATTTTATGGATTGACAGTAAATGGTCAGAAGAGCATGAGCAGATGTGGTGAATGTTGCTTCCAGAATCCAAAGAGGCTCACTGGGCATCTTGCCTCTTCTTCGTGGTAGTGGGTGTAAGATACAGAAAGTTATCCTTCCCCTTGGAGGGTACATCTAAACACTCCAAGGTCACTGGACCCTAGAGAATTCAAGGTGGCAGCCCCTGCACTTCTGTAGGGTTTAGCTCCCATGCTTTGGCATTTGTGTGTTTTACCAAAACATCTGGGTACCTTTTGTTTCCTGCTCACCTGGTCCAGCCAGCATGATGCCATTGGTGTGGTAGACCATCATGATCTCCTGAGTGCTGGATTATGACAGAGCTGAAGAGGTAGCATAGCCCTGACACAGAACTATGAAGGTCTACTGCTGTTCTGGCCAGTTGAAAACAAACGGTTCCTGGTAATTTTTGCAGCAGGTATAGAGAAAAATCACTTGCCAGATCAATAGCTGCAGACCAGAGACGAGAGGCGAATTGATTTGTTCCAATAAAGAAACCACATCTAGAACAGCAGCTGCAACTGGAGTCAGTATCTGATTAAGCTTGTGACAATCCACCATCTGCCTTCTGCACAGGTCAGGTGGACACAGGTCATGAGACACTGATCCCTGAAATTTTTCCAGTAATGCAGTATTGCTTTTGATCTTACTATTTTGGAGGAGAGAGGCAGTTCTGGGGGTTTATACTCATCCCTTCCACCATACTAGACCTTGCTTCACGGGTCAGGGAACCAGTGTGGAAATCCCACCAGTTACTAAGGATGTCTTTTTCAACCATGAGTCCAGGATCTGAGGGAATATTGTGGTGGGCCAGCTGTGAAGCTGACTGGCCCAACTTCATTTCCCACCTGACCTCCATAAGCTGCTACTCAGGCATTTCGGGTACCCAGGAATTAGCATCAGTTCAGAGTTAGTTTCCAGTAATTCCTGAACAATCTGGGTGTTTTCCTTTCCCCAGTTCACAGTAACCCTTGTAAGTGATCACAGTTCCTTTTGAGGAAAACTAAAAGGAAAATGATTGTATATATTTGCGGCACTATCAGATCCTTAAGGATATCTGGCTGCCTCTTCAAGAAATTCTGGGTCTTTGAACTGGCCCAGTTCTGGGACTGGGGGCGGGATGTGATTCTATATTGTGACAGGTTGAGAGAGGTCTTCACTTATACAGCTCCAGGGTGATGCACGTGCTTGCCCACCGATGCCAGTCCTAGGCACCATGATCAATTAGCCATCCCAAAGCTCTCTGTAGGTTAAGGCATTCTGATTGGTTCTCTGACCCTGTTGCCCATTACAGGAACCATAGTGGCCGTATGCATTTTTTAAAAAAAGCAACTAAGGGCTTTCCCTTCTCCTCTGCCATCCCAGGGTCCCATCATTCCCAGGGAAATCAAGTAGCTGATTTAGATGGTGGCACTCCCACTATTGTATGTGCATAAAGACAATAGCCACTACAGAAACTTTTGAGGGTGCGGGTGCTCCCCTGGCCTCAACAGTGGGCTCAAACATATCAAAGATTATGGAGATGGCACAGGACCAGGCAGCGTTTTGTTCTGTGATAACATAAAGTCACCATGAGTCAGCTGACTGACTTGACAGTCTCTAACAACACTATGTTGTTGTTGTTCGTTTCCTCCGAGTTGGTTCCAACTCATAGTGACCCCATGAACAACAGAAAAAAACACTGCCTGGTCCTGCACCATCCTCACACTTGTTGCTATGTTTGAGCCCATTGTTGCAGCCACTGTGACAGTCCGTCTCCTTGAGGGTCTTTCTCTCCTTCGCTGACCCTCTACTTTATGAAGCATGATGTCCTTCTCCAGGAACTGGTGTCCCTTATGACATCTCCAAAGTACGTGAGACGAAGTCTCGCCATCCTTGCTACTAAGGAGCATTCTGGCTATACTTCTTCCAAGATAGATTTATTCATTCTTATGGCAGTTCATGGCATATTCAATGTTCTTCAACAACACCATCATTCAAAAGCATCAGTTCTTCTTAGGTCTTCCTTATTCATTGTCCAGCTTTCACATGCATATGAGATCATTGAAAACACCATGACTTGGGTCAGGGGCACCTTAGTCCTCAGAGTGACATCTTTGCTTTTTAACAGTTGGAAGAGGTCTTTTGCAGCAGATTTGCTCAATGCAGTACGTTTGATTTCTTGACTGCTGCTTCCAAAGGCGTTGATTGTGGATCTGAGTAAAATGAAATCCTTAACAACTTCAGTATTTTCTCCATTTATAATGATGTTGCTTATTAGTCCAGTTGTGAAATTTTTTTTTTAATGTTGTCGTTGTTATTAGGTGCTGTACAGTTGGTTTCGACTCCTAGTGACCCCATGCACAACAGAACAAAACACTGCGTGGTCCTGCGCCATCCTCACAGTTGTTGCTATGCTTGAGCCCACTGTTGCAGCCACCATGTCGATCCATCTCGTTGAGGGTGTTTCTCTCTTTAACTGACCTTCTACTTTACCAAGTGTCTTAGGCTGGGTTCTCTAGAGAACCAAAACCAGTAAAGCGTATAAATATATACAGAGAGAGATTTATGTCAAGGAAAGAGCTCACACGATTGTAGAGGCTAGAACGTCCCAAGTCCATGGATCAGGGTAGAGGCCTTTCCCAATTCATGCAGCTGCAGAAGCTGGCTAGCCCAAGAGCAGCAGGTTGGAGAGCAGGGCTCCTACTCATAGGCTGTGAAGGTTGATGAATTCCAAGATTGGCAAGCAAGACCTCAAGGTTTCTCCTGATTCACATTGTTGTAGGGGCTGGTGAACCCAAGATTGGCAGGTCAGAAAGCAGGAGTCCACTCACAGGCTGCGAAGATCTACGAATCCCAAATTAAGCAGATAAGCTGACAGCTCAAGTCCCAAGAACCAGAGGTGAGATGACAGGAGGCAGCCGCAGGATCCAGAGTGAGCAAAAAGCCAGAACGTGCGCTTGTATTCAGATGGAGACTGCATCCCCAAGGAAACTCCCTTTCATCTGATTGGCTACTCACAGCATATTCAATCATGGGAGTAATCACATATAAACACTGAGAATCATGGCCTAGTCAAGTTGACACACAATCTTAACCATCACACCAAGCATGACATCCTTCTCCAGGGACTGTTCCCTCCTGATAACATGTCCAAAGTATGTGAGACATATAGTCTTGCCATCCTTGCTTCTAAGGAGCATTCTGATTGTACTTCTTTCAAGACAGATTTGTTCGTTCTTTTTTTTTTTTTTATTATACTTTAGGTGAAGGATTACAGAAAAAATGTAGTTTCTCATTAAACAGTCAGTACACATATTGTTTTATGACATTGGTTAACAACACGCTTGCTTCTCAGCCTTGGAGGACCTTTTTTTTTTTTTTGGTGAAAATATACATAGCCAAAGATGCACCATTTCAAAAATTTCTACATGCACAATTAAGTGATATCGATTACATTCTTCCAGTTGTGCTGCTATTCTCACTTTAGATGAAGGTTTACAGAACAAAATAGTTTCTCATTAACCAGTTAGTATACATATTGCCCTATGACAATGGTTAAGAACCCCACTACATGTCAACAGTGTCCTTACTCAACCTTGGGTTCCCTATCACCAGCTTTCCTGTCCCTTTCTGCCTTCTAGTACTTGTCCATGGACTGCTGTGCCTCATTAGTCCAATCCCCAGCTGAATGGTGAACCTCAGGAGTGACTTCACTGAGCTAAAAGGATGTCCAGGGCCCATACTCTTGGGGTTTCTCCAGTCTCTTGTCAGGCCAGTAAATCTGGTCTTTTTTTTTTTGTTTGGAATTTTGTTCTATATCCTTCTCCAGCTCTGTCCAGAACCCTCTGTTGTGATCCCGGTCAAAGCAGTCAGTGGTGGTAGTCAGTCAACCATCTAGGTGTACTGGACTCAGTCTGGTGGAGGCCTTGCTAGCTGTGGTCCATTAGTCTTTGAACTAATCTTTTCCTTGTATCCTGTTATCTTCATTCTCCCTTGCTCCTGAAGGGGTGAGACCAGTGGAGTATCTTAGATGGCTGCTCACAGGCTTTTAAGACCCCAGATGCTACTCATCAAGGTAGAATGTAGAACATTGTCTTTATAAACTGTGTTATGCCAATTGAGCTAGATGTTCCCTGAAACTGTCATCTCCAGGCCCCAGTCCCAGCTACTCTGTGCCTCAAAGTGTTTGGATATGTCTAGGAAACTGCTTTGCTTTTGCTTTGGTCTAGTTGTACTGACTTCCCCTGTATTGTGTGTTGTCCTTCCCTTCACCAAAGTTGATCCTTGTCTACTACCTAGTTAGTGATTTCCCCTCTCTCCCCACCCTTGTAACCATCAAAGAATGCTTTTTTCTGTGTTTAAAGCTTTCATTGAGTTCTTGTAATAGTGGTCTCATACAATATTTGTTCTTTTCTGACTGACTTATTTCACTCAGCATAAAGCCCTCCAGATTCATCCATGTTGTGAGATGTTTCTCGGATTCATCATTGTTCTTTATCACTCATAGTATTCCATTGTGTGTATGTACCATAATTTGTTTATCCATTCATCTGTTGATGGGCACTTAGGTTGTTTCCATCTTTTTGCTATTGTGAATAATGCTGCAATGAACATGGGTGTGCATATGTCTATTCATGTGATGGCTCTTATCTCTCGGGTATATTCCTAGGAGCTGGATTTTATGGTATCTCTACTTCTAGGTTTTTTTTAAGAAAGCGCCTGTCATGGATTGAATTGTGTCCCCCAAAATATCTGTCAGCTTGGCTAGGTCATGATTCCCAGTATTGTATGATTTCCTACCATTTTGTCATCTGATGTGATTTCTCTATGTGTTGTAAATCCTATCACTATGATGTAATGAGATGGATTAGTGGCAGTTACATTGATGAGAGCTACAAGATTAGACAGTGTCTTAAGCCAGTCTCTTTTGAGACATAAAAGAGAGAAGCAAGCAGAGAGACATGGGGACCTCATACCACCAAGAAAGCAGTGCTGGGAGCAGAGCGTGTCCTTTGGACCTGAGGATCCTGTGCTGAGATGCTCCCAGATCAAGGGAAGACTGATGACAAGGACCCCCCTCCAGAGTCGACAGAGAAAGCCTTCCCCTGGAGCTGATGTGCTGTATTTGGACTTGTAGCCTACTAGACTGTGGGAGAATAAATTTCTCTTTGTTGAAGCCATCCACTCGTGGTATTTCTGTTATAGCAGTACTAGGTGACTAAGACAGCGCCATATCATTTTCCAACGTGGTTGTACCATTTTATATTCCCACCAGCAGTGCATAAGAGTTCCAGTCTCCCCACAGCCTCTCCAATATTTGTTATTTTGTGTTTTTTGGATTAGTGCCAGCATTGTTGGGGTAAGATGGTATCTCATTGTAGTTTTGATTTGCATTTCTCTAATCGCTAATGATCGTGAGCATTTCTTCATGCATCTGTTAGCCACCTGAATGTCTTCTTTGGTGAAGTGTCTGTCCATATTCTTTGCCCATTTTTAAATTGGATTATTTATCTTTTTGTTGTTGACATGTTGCAGTATTTTGTGCATTTTAGAGATTAGACCCTTATCGGATATGTCGCAGCCAAAATTTTTTTCCCAGTCTGTAGGTTGTCTTCTTACTCTTTTGGTGATGTTTTTTGATGAGCTTAAGTGTTTGAGTTTTAGGAGCTCCCAGTTATCTAGTTTCTCTTCTGGTGTTTGTGCATTGTTAGTTATGGTTTGTTATACTATTTATGCCATGCATTAGGGCCCCTAGCATTGTCCCTGTTTTTTCTTCCATGATCTTTATCCTTTTAGGTTTTATATTAGGTCTTTTATCCATTTTGAGTTAGTTTTTGTGTATGGTGTGATGTATGGGTCCTGTTTCTTTTCTTTTTTTTTTTTTTACAGATGTGTATTCAGTTATGTCAGCACCGTTTGTTAAAGAGACTATCTTTTCCCCATTTAATGAACTTAGGGCCTTTATCAAATATCAGCTGCTCATAGGTGGATGGATTTACGTCTGGGTATCTGTTGTACCAGTACCAGGCTGTTTTGACTACTGTGGCCATATAATAGGTTCTAAAATCAGGTGTGTGAAGCCTCCCACTTTGTTCTTCTTCAGTAATGATTTACTTATCCAGGACCTCTTCCCTTTCCGTATAAAGTTGGTGATTTTTTTCTCTATCTCATTAAAAAATGCCATTGGAATTTGGATCAGGATTGCATTGTATCTCTAGATTGGTTTGGATAGAATTGACATTTTCACAATGTTGAGTCTTCGTATCCGTGAGCATTGTATGTTTTTCCACTTATGTAGGACTCTTTTGATTTCTTGCAGTAGTGTTTTGTAGTTTTCTTTGTGTAGGTCTCTTATGTCTCTGGTTAGATTTATTCCTAAGTATTTTATCTTCTTGGGGGCGATAGTAAATGGTATTGATTTGGTGATTTCCTTTTGAAGTTCTTTTTTTTGGTGTAGAGGAATCCAGCTGATTTTTGTATGCTTATCTTGTATCCTGATACTTTTCTGAAATCTTCTTTAGTTCCAGTAGTTTCTTGTGGATTCTTTGGAGTTTTCTGTGTATAAGATCATATCATCTGCAAATAGAGATACTTTTACTTCTTCCTTACCAGTTTGGATGCCGTTTATTTCTTTTTCTTGCCTCTTTGCCCTGGCAAGGACCTCTAGCACAGAGTTCAATAAGAGTGGTGATAAAGGGCATCCTTGTCTGGTTCCCATTCTCAAGGGGACTGCTTTTAGTCTGTCTCCGTTTAGAATGATGTTGGCTGTTGACTTTGTATAAATGCCCTTTATTATGTCAAGGAATTTCTCTTCCTATTTTTGCTGAGAGTTTTTATCATGAATGGGTGTTGACTTTGTCAAATGCCTTTTCTGCACTGATTGATAGGATCATTTTCTTTTCTTTTGTTTTATGTATGTGATGGATTACGTTGATTGATTTTCTAATGTTGAACCATCCCTGCATACCTGGTATGAATCCCACTTGGTCATAATCTGCTATTCTTCTGATACGTTGTTGCGTTCTATTGGCTAGAATTTTGTTGAGAATTTTTGCATCTATGTTCATGAGGGATATTGGTCTGTACTTTTTTTTGTGTTATCTTTGCCTGGCTTTGGTATCAGGGTTATGCTGGCTTCATAGAATGAGTTCAGGAGTGTTCCTTTTCTATGCTCTGAAATACCTTTAGTAGTACTGGTGTTAACTCTTCTCTGAAAATTTGGTAGAATTCTCCAGTGAAGCTGTCAGGGCCAGGGCTTTTTTTGTTTGTTTGTTTGTTGGGAGTTTTTTTCTTAATTACCTCTTCAATCTCTTCTTTTGTTATAGAGTCATTTAGTTTTTCTACCTCAGTTTGTCTTAGTTGTAGGTAGGTAGTCGGTTTCTAGAAATGTGTCCATTTCCTCTAATTTTTCAAATTTGTTGGGGTACAATTTTTCATAGTATTCTATTGTGATCCTTTTTATTTCAGTTGAATCTGTTGTGATATCATCCATCTCATTTGTTATTCGGGTTATTTGCTTCCTCTCCTGTTTTTCCTTTTGTCAGTTTGGCCAATGGTTTATCGATTTTGTTGATCTTTTCAAAGAACCAGCTTTTGGTCTTGTTAACTCTTTCAATTGTTTTTCTATTTTCTGCCTCATTTAATTCTGCTCTAATTTTTATTATTTGATTTCTTCAGGTGCCCCAGGGCTTCTTTTGTTGCTCTATTTGTTCGAGTCGTAGGGTTAATGTTTTGATTTTGGCCCCTTCTTCTTTTTGTATATGTGCATTTATTGCTATAAATTGACGTCTAAGTACTGCTTTTCCTGTGTTCCAAAGGTTTTGGTAAAATTTATTTTCATTCTCACTTGATTCTATGCATTTCTTTATTACATTCTTGATTTCTTCTATGACCCAGTAGTTTTTACGCAAGATGTTGTTCAGTTTTCATGTATTGGATTTTTTCCTTGCTGTTTCTATTATTAAATTCTACTTTTATGGTGCTGTGATCAGAAAAGATGTCTTGTATTATTTCATTGTTTTGGACTCTGTTAAGGCTTGCTTTATGGCCTAAAACACGATCTATTCTGGAGAATGTTCCATGTGTGTTGAAGCAGAATGTATACTTGTCTGCTGTTGGATGGAGTGTTCTGTATATTTCTAAGAGGTCAAGTTGATTGATTGTGGCATTTAGATCTTCTGTATCTTTATTGCGTTTCTTTCTAGATGTTCTGTCCCTCACCGAAAGTGGTGTGTTAAAGTCTCCTACTATTATTGTGGAGCTGTCTATTTCTCTTTTCAGTGCTGTTAGAATTTATGTATTTTGGAGCCCTGTCACTGGGTGCGTATATATTTACTATGGTTATGTCCTCCTGGTGTATTGACCCTTTAATCATTATAATCCTTCTTTATACTTCATGGTGGATTTTGCTTTAACATCTATTTTGTCAGAGTTTAATATTGTTACTCCTGCTCTTTTTGGTTGTTTGCTATATATATTTGTTTCCATCCTTTGAGTTTTATTTGTGTGTTTGTGTCTAAGATGTTTCTCTTGTAGACAGCTTATAGATGGATTGTGTTTTTGTATCCATTATTCCACTGTCTGTTTCTTTAATGGTGCATTTAGGCCATTTACATTCAGTGTAATTATTGATAGGTATGAGTTTACTGCTGTCACTTTGATGTTTTTTTCTTGTGTGTGATGTTGACAGTTTCTTTTTTCCACTGAATTTTCTGTGCTGAGTTCTTTTTCTTTATGTGTTGTCTTTTAATTTTTTTCAATATTGTTGATTTTGTGTTTGCTGATTCCTTACGTTTTTCTTCTTTTTTTTTTTTTA
>NW_004443938.1:748752-757409 GCF_000243295.1 Trichechus manatus latirostris | reverse complement strand
GTAGGGGACCTTTGCATGAATCTCTCCTCGCTCTCCATTCTCTGTCAGTTTTCTCACTCCATTTGGTGCTTGGCTGAGTTCTTTATCTCTTCATTTGACGTTTTAGGGTTTCAGGATTGTTGTATTCTCTGTATGGCTTAGTTTTTCGGATCTTTGCTGTGGAGGGATGGCGTGGTGCTTCTGCTTAGAGCGCCATTTTGCCGGAACCTCTTCTTTTTTATTTTGATGGGTAGGTTTGTTAGCTTCCTTTGTGGTTACCTTGAAATTAACTTTATTTTTCTAAGTTTAAACCAATCTTTTATTTCTTGATATTGCCTTAACTTCATCTCCATATGGAAGTTGTTTGATTACACTGTTTATTCCCTCTTTTTTGTTTTGACATTGTCATCGTTTACATGTTGACATCTCTTGTTCCCTATTTTCAGTCTTTTAGCTGTGATTTGTTTTTGTGAATTTTCTGTCTGGGTTGATAACTGGTTGATCTGCCTTGTATCCTAGTCTTGGATTTTTGTCTGATATTGTTGGTTCTGTAACTGGAGTATTCTCTTTAATATTTCTTGCAATTTTGGTTTCACTTTTACAAATTCCCTTAACTTCTGTTTATCTGGAAATGACCTAATTTCACCATTGTATTTAAGAGACAGTTTTATTCAATACATAATTCTTGGCTGGCAGTTTTTTTCCTTCAAGGCTTTATATATGTCACCTCATTGCCTTCTTGCCTGCATAGTTTCTGCTGAGTAGTCAGAGCTTAGTCTTATTGGTTATCCTTTGTAGATGACTTTTTGTTTATCCCTAGCTGCTCTCAAGATTCTATCTTTGTATTTGATTTTGACAAGTTTGATTGTGATATGTCTTGGTGACTTTCTTTTGGGGTCTACCCTATGTGAGGTTCGTTGAGCTTCTTGGATAGATAATTCTCATCTTTCATGATATCAGGGAAGTTTTCTGCCAGCAAATCTTCAACAATTCTTTGCGTTTTCTGTTATCCCACCCTGTACTGGTTACTCCAATTACTCATAGGTTTTTCTTCTTGATAGTGTCCCATATAATTCTTAGGCTTTCTTCATTTTTAAAAATTCTTTTTTTCTGATTTTTCCTCAAATAAATTGGTGTCAATGGATTTATCTTAACTGTCACTAATTCTGATTTCCATTGTCTCAGTTCTGCTACTATGACCTTCTACTGAGTTGTCTAATTCTGATATTTTATTGTTAATTGTTTGGATTTCTAGTTGCTGTCTTGCTATGTTTTCTAGCAGCCTGTTAAATTTGTTGTTTTGTTCTTGTATTATTTTCTGAATTCCTCTATTGCTTTGTGTGTTCCTTGGCTTAGTCTGAGTTTTGCATGATCTCTTGGAGAGCTCTGTATATTACTCTTTTGAATTCTTTCTCTGGTAGTTCCATTGCCTAATTTTCTTCTGGAAGATTTCCTGGTTCTTTATTTTGCTTGCTTGCTGGAGCCATCTTGGTCTGTTTCTTTATGTGATTTGATATTGACTGCTGTCTCTGAGGCATCACTAAGTTATTATATTTAGTTATCTTATGTTTGTTTACTGTGTCCTGAATTTTTGTTTTGTTTTGATATGCACAGGTACGCTGGGCATGTGAACTAGTTTGGTTGTTGGTGTATTTGAAGCTCTCACGTCCCGTCTTCAGGTGCTCAGAGTAGCTATTAGATGTGTGAGCTCAGGAGTCTCTTCACTTGTCTTGTTTGAGTGTGGCACAGGTGTCCAGGTCATCAGTCACTGAGTATGTGGTGCAGACTCTTACCTACAGTCCTAGATGGGCAGGGCTGCATAGGGGTGTTCAGAACAGGCACAGGTATCTGGCTGCAGTGGGGGGCTATTTGTGGAGCAAGGCAGGGGGCTGATGGCTGCCCCTGGGTGTCCCTGTCCCCTAGAGCACATAGTAGGGGGTATTGTACCTGGTCCTTGAGCACCCAGTGTTGGTGGCTGAAGGGACTGGGAAGTGCCTCTAATTCTTAGACCCCTGTTGTGGGTGGCTAGATGCAGCGGGTGATACCGCCAGCCCTTAGGTCCCCAGTGTGGGTGGATGAGGCCCCTGCTTAGGGGGCAGGATGGTGTCAAATGTCACAAATCTATAGCTCCCCCTTGGCTGCTGCAGTTGAAAATGGACTTCAGGTGTATGCCTTGCTGTTTTATGGTAACAAGGGCATGTGGTGCTGAATTGGCCCACACAGGTCTGGACAGGGTAAAGGGCGCTGCAATTCCATGGACCCCTTATGACAGTGACTGGGCTAAGGGGCAGGGCCTCTGACCTGCCCTGAGTTCCTGGCTTAGGGGGCGTGGCAGTTGTTGAATAGTGCTGGACTGGTGTCAGAGTCATGCAGGGTATGGGGTGGGTGAGGGGAAGGAAGCACTTCTCTGCTGTGAAACTCTGCTAGGGAGAGGGGTTATTTTGCCCCCACATGGTAGGTTAGAAGCTTGCACTTAACTCTTACTGGTCTGGTGTCACTCCTACTTGGTTCTGGAGGTATGTGCAAATTCACTGCTGCTTTGCTGTGCCCGATGTGGTGAGCTCATCTTTGAATGATGCTACTTGCCTCAGCCCATGTGCACTGCACAGACTCAGCAGGCAGGCCGCTGACAATCTCATGATCTGTACTTCACTGCTGCTTTTGAATTGTCTCTACTCCCACCTGCTGCTCAGTCTGATTCTTCAGCTTTGTCTTTGATAATTAGAGTTCCTAGATTGTCGTATATAATCAATTCACTTGTTTTTTGGGGTCTTTGTTATAAGACGGATGGTGGGAAGCATCTGTCTATTCCGCCATCTTGGCCCCGCCTCTGTGATGCTTTGTTTTGGCAGCCACAGGACACCCACAGAGAAGCCAGACCCTCCTGAGAGGGTGCCTCCTCGCATGACTCTGGGCAAGCACCACCCACGTGCTTCCTGGGCTTCCCTCCTGTCTCCCATTGACTGGATTCATCAGCACATTCATTCAGATTGTGACAGCAGCTTAAGAAAAAGAACAATAGTTGCGGTTGAGTCAGCCCCGACTCGTGGTAACCATATGTGTGTGAGAGTAGAACTGAGCTCCATGAGATTTTCAATGGCTGACTTTTTGGAAGTAGATCACCAGGCCTTTCTTCTGAGATGCCTCTAACAGGCAAGCATGTTCACTGTGCCACCCACAGATGACCAATGACAGCTCAAGGGTCAAAATGCATTGTTTTCTTAAAATGATATTATAAACTGTGCTCTGATCCTCCTCACAGCTGAATTAATTTATAACTTAACTCTCTAACACATCTCATTTTCACCTTCCTGAGGGATGTGACTACATTGTCCATCTTGGCTGTGGGAGTCATAGTCAGTGACAGAGAGTAATTCCTGCTGTTGATTTAAGAACACCTGATCCAGAGTGAAACACAGACACCTGGAGACCTTGAGGGTAGCAGAAAGGCATCTTATGTTTGCACGGCCATTTCAAACTCTCTTCCGTGTGTTTTTTGTTTTCTGTCTCTGCTGGTAGAATAACGTTAGCCAACTGAATTATGGGGGAGAGGGAGGACATGACGAGGACCCTAGCGTATGCACCATCCAGAGCAGTGATGAGAACGAGTCTCTCATAAGAGCAGTAACAAACCTGTCAACATGCAGTCTTCATCTGACACGTGTTGGAGAGTGAAACATTCACTTTGAGGAGTTGTGTTTAGCCCTCAGAGAGCACTGATGCAGCCTTGAATGCAGGGTGAGGTGCCCTCTTGCGTTGGTGAGTCGTGGTCCTGGAGACACGGAGAGAGGTCTGAGCAGTCTGGGCACGTGCAGGAGAGTCTGGGCTGCGCGACCTCATTATCTAATTGCGTAGAGGCCCATCCCTCTCTAAAGTGATGGGGTGGCCGAGCCTGCACGTGTCCTTGTCGCCATCCATTCTCCACCCCCTGCTGGGCTCCAGGCTGCTTCGTTTTCCTGCAGGAAGTAGATTTGGCCCTGTGTCTAGACGTGGGTGTCAGGACTATGACCTCTGTCCCTCCAGCTGCCTTCCCCTCTCATCAGCAACAAGATGAGGGGCCAGGTGGGACATGTGTTTGAAGCTCTGTTTAGATCCACTTCGATGCCTTTTCTCAAGCAGTGGTTTAAAATCCTTTGTGTGAAGACACTCAGCCTCCACTCTGGTCATCCAGACACAGCTCCTCCTTCCCTTCTTGCCTGCTGCTGCATGTCCTGTACCTAGAACAGGGCCTGCCCCATCCTGGGCACTTGGTAAATGTCTGTTGAGTACTAAATTCCAAAGAATATTGTCGTGGAGTATCATCATGGGGAAAGAAGCTACAGCAGCTAGGTAGAAAAATGGGATTATGACATGTTAAAATAGAATCCTCAGTATTCTTGTGAAAAATGCAGTCGTGTGTTAGATTCCCAAGGGGGAATCTTCCTTCCTAACCCTAGGATGGGGGCAGTAAAAGTCTACACTTGCGGCCATCCATGTAATTAATATCTTGAAGACTTAGTAACGCTAGACTTAGACCATACATTGTGGATGTTTTCTAAGCAGTGTCCACAGTAGCTCAGAAGAAAGTTTATTCATTAATTTAGACCTCGTAGGCAATAATTCCTTGCAACTTACTTACAACCTGCTTAGTGGCTGAGGGAGGAAGTAATTTGCTGGCTTATCTGTATTGGTCCCTGGCACCATTAGTTTTTCTTTCTTTTAGAGCCATGTAAATCTGGCTATATATACCACATTAAACAGTGCCTCAAGCCAAGAATAAAACCTTGGCCATGCAGGACACCTAACAAACATACAAGGGAGGCACGTGCGTGAAGCCAGGTGTCTTAGTCATCTAGTGCTGCTATAACAGAAATACCACAAGTCGATGGCTTAAACAAAGAGAAATTTATTCTCTCACAGTCCAGTAGGCTACAAGTCCAAATTGAGGGTGTAAGCTCCAGGGGAATGCTTTCTCTGTCAGCTCTGGAGGAAGGTCTGTGTCATCAATCTTCCCTTGGTCTGGGAGCTTCTCTGCACAGGAACCTCAGGTCCAAAGGACATGCTCTGTTCCTGGCACTGCTTTCTTGGTGATATGAGGTTCCTGTGTGTCTCTGCTCACTTCTCTTTTATATCTCAAAAGAGATTGGCTTAAGACACTATTCAATCTTGTAAACCTCATCAGTATAACTGCTGCTAATCCATCTTATTACATCAGTCATAGTGATTGAATTTACAACACATAGGGAAATCACATCACATGATAAAATGGTAGACAATCATACAATACTGGGAATGATGACCTAGCCAAGTTGATAGGTATTTTTGGGGGACACAATTCAATCCATGACACTAGGTGTGTAAGGCTTAACAGGAGGCCCAGGCTTGTTTTCTGCTTGACCCTGCCAGGAGAGTATTCAGTTGGATGACACGTGTCCAGATTCATTTCTGATGGACCGATAATTGCTGGGCACGTTCTATTACAGGGGCTTTGCCTACTGAGCGTACAAAGAAAATGATGCATGGCCCTCCAAACATAATATGTGCATCACCAGTCAAGATCCATGTCCTGTCAGTTCTACAGAGACACAAGACCCAGAGTAACGGAGGAAGGAACAGAAAATCAAAGCATACACATTTTAGATCTGCTTTACTCAAATAATCCTGGAAAAATAATTATCACCCAGATAGTTTTTTTCTTTTTAGTGTGTGCATCTGTTGTAAACCCACTGAGTGCTTCCCTACCTGTGTCCTCTCCCAGAAAATCTCCCCAGGTGAGTGGATGGTGAGCCTCTCTGCCCTCCAGGCCCCTCTGTGCTCTGGCCACAGCTGGCTGGACCAGTGGCGGCCACTGCTAGTGGCAAGCCTGTCTGTTGGAGCCAACAGCTCAAGACCTTTGTTGGTTGACAAAGTGAGTGGCCCCCTGGGTTCCTCTCTAGGGTTTTTGGGATGGGGAAACTAAGAGGCAGAAGCAGCTGTAGCTAAAAGATCATGGTGGCCAAGCAAGTGTTGGGTCTACTGTGTCAGGTGGGATTAGTACCAAGTGTTGAGAGAGAAGAGAATGGAGCCGATGGAAGGAGAGAGATAGACACACTGTCTTAGGCTTAGTTCTCTAGAGAAGCAAAACCAGTGAAGTGTATACACACACACACACACACACACATACAGAAAGGGATTTATCTCAAAGAAATGGCTTACACAGTTGTAGAAGCTGGAAAGTCTCAAGGCCATAGGTCAGGCATCAGGCTGGAGGCTTCTGACTCAGTAGCTACAGGGGCTGATGAACTCCAGATCGGCAGGTAAGACAGCAGGCCACTGGCTCACAGGCTGCGGAAACTAATGAACCCCAAGATCAGCAGGCAATACGGCAGGCCACTGGCTCAAGTCCCAGGAACTGGAGGTCGGATGATGACAAGCTGGATGCAGGATTTAGAGCACTCAAAAACCAGTGAGCTTTTTCAGAATGTCCATATATATTGGATGCAGGCCACACCCCTGATGAAACTCCGCTTACAACTTATTGGCTGATCACATCAGATCACATCATGGAGTGATTACATTATTTCACAAAGTGGAGGATAACTACATCATTACACAGCTACCAAACTACATCATTACATGACTGCAAAACCACATCATTACATAACTGCTAAATCACTGAGAATCATGACCCAGCCAAGCTGACACAGAACCTTAACCATCACAGTCCATTCCTTGTCAGCTTGACACCTGTACACATCTTAAACCATACACAATCTCTAAATAAACACAATTACGAAGTCATATTTGCACCTAACATGATACAACTAACATGCATACAACCGAAAATGCACTAGCTCAATTTACATCTTACATTTTATAAGTGAAAAAAAAAAAACGTGATGCACACGTACAAGGAAGGAATACACCTAACAATTACTGTCCTCATTTCTGCAACTGGTTACGTGGTCGTAACTGGTATTTAGAACTACCTTCTTCCACCACCCATTCTGTATTCCCTTTGGCCCTCAGCAAGCACCTCAGCTGGTTGTGGTTCTTTGCCTGGTGGGGAGACCCAAACCTTCATTCCTGAAGGATCTGGGCCATTAGTAGTCATGTCAGAATTGGGTTGCTGTAGTTTTCCATTGAATTTAATCACAGGGCATGGTAGTAGGAAGAGACACCCTAAGGAATCTCCTATATTCCAGACATAGTCATCTTTACCTCTATTTAGTATTAATCAGATTTCTCTTTGATAATCAGGATCAATCACACCAGCCAATACAGTAACTCCTTTCTTTGCCTGTTGATCCAGAGAGTGAGGAGCCCAAAGTGGCCAGGTGGCATTCTTGACTTCCAGTTCATTGGAATCTGTTTTATTTCCTAGTGGGAGCATTCCTCCCTTTGGAACTAAGACCTTTAGACCTGCAGAGCATAGGGTCATAGATGCAAGGAAGCAAAAATTTTACGAGTGGGTCACTAGGGGTAATAGTGGTGCCATTCCCATTTCCACCCCTTGATTCCTGAATCTATGAATCCTGGCTATGGGAGAAACAGCACCATATATTGGACCCTAGTTTAGAGCATATACAGCCTCCTGGAGAACCTTGCCCCAATCCTGCAAGGTATTGCCACCTAGCTGGTGCTATAATTGTGTCTTTAGAAGGCCATTCCATCGTTCTGTCAAGCCAGCTGCTTCAGGATGATGAGGAACATGGAAAGACCAGTGAATTCCATGGGCATTGGCCCATTGCCATACTTCATTGGCTGTGAAGTGAGTCCCTTGATCTGAGGCGATACTGTGTGGGAAACTGTAACAGTGGATAAGGCATTCTGTAAGTCCAAGGATGGTAGTTTTGGCAGAAGCAGTGCATGCAGGGAAGGCAAATCCATATCCAAAGTAAAGTGTCTATTCCAGTAAGAAGAAAATGCTGCCCTTTCCATGATGGAAGCAGTCCAATCTAACGAACCTGCCACCAGGTTGCTGGCTGATCATCTTGAAGAATGGCGCCATATCAGGGACTTAATGTTGGTCTCTGATGCTGGAAGACTGGGGACTCAGCAGTGGCTGTAGCCAAGTCAGTCTTGATGAGTGGAAATCCATGTTGCTGAGCCCATGCATAACCTCCATCCCTGCCACCATAGCTCCTTGGGTTCATGAACCCATTAGGCAATGATGGGAGTAGCTGGAGAAAGGATGACTTGTTTCCACAGAAGGCGTCATCCTGTCCACTTGATTGTTAAAATATTCTGCCGAGGTCACCCTTTGGTGAGCATTCACATGAGACACAAATATATTCACCTCTTTGGTCCATTCAGAGAGATCTGTCCACACACCTCTTCTCCATACTGCCTTGTCTCCAGTTTTCCAATCATGTTCCTTCCAAATCCCTGACCATCCAGCCAAACCATTGGCCACAGCCCAAGAATCAGTATACAGTCACACATCTGGCCATTTCTCCTTCCAAAGTGAACAACCAGGTGTACTGCTTGAAATTTTGCCCAATGGGAGGATTTCCCTTCCCTGCTGTCCTTCAGGGAGGTCCCAGAAAGGGGCTGTAGTGCTGCTGCTGTCCACTTTTGAGTGGTGCTTGCATATCTCACAGAACCATCACGAATTTTCTCTCAGTCAACTGATTATGAGGAACTCTCCATGAGGCCATAAGTGGAGACTCGGAGAAGGCGGGTAATGTGACAGGAGTGGAAACCATGAGCATTTGGGC
>NW_004443938.1:745582-748652 GCF_000243295.1 Trichechus manatus latirostris | reverse complement strand
GTCAACTGATTATGAGGAACTCTCCATGAGGCCATAAGTGGAGACTCGGAGAAGGCGGGTAATGTGACAGGAGTGGAAACCATGAGCATTTGGGCCACTTCTTCATGCAACTTACTTGTGCCTTCATATCCTGCTCAGGCCTGATCTTGTATATACCACTTCCATTTAATGATGGTGTGCTGCTGTGCATGTCCCAATTTATGGCTCTGTGGGTCAGACAACACCCAGTTCATGATGGGCAGCTCAGGCTGCATGGTGACTTTGTGGCCCATGGTTAAGTGTTCAGTCTCTACTAAGGCCCAGTGATGAGCCAAAAGCTGTTTCTTAAAAGGAGAGTAGTTATCTGCAGAGGATAGCAGGGCTTTGCTCCAAAATCCTAAGGGTCTACACTGTGATTCACCAATAGGGGCCTGCCAAAGCCTCCAAACAGCATCTCTGTCTGCCACTGACACTTCAAGCACCATTAGATCAGCTGGATCATATGGCTCAAGTGGAAGAGTGGCTTGCACAGCAGCCTGAACTTGTTGCAGAGCCTTCTCTTGTTCTGGTCCCCACTCAAAACTAGCATCTTTTTGAGTCACTTGATAAATAGCTTGGAGTAGCACTCCCAAATGAGGGATATGCTGCCTCCAAAATCCAAAGAGGCCCACCAGGCATCGTGCTTCCTTTTTAGTTGTAGGAGGGGCCAGATGTAACAACTTATCCTTCTCTTTAGAAGGAATATCTCAACATGCCCCATACCACTGGACCCCTATAAATTTGCTGAGGTGGAAGTTGCCCGAGTTTTTGTAGGATTAATTTCCCATCCTCTAGCACTTAAATGTTTTATTAATATGTCCAGAGTCACTGACACTTCTTACTAGGTCAAATTAGCATAATGTTAACAATACACAATGGACCAGTGTGATGTTTTTGGAAGGGAAAGGTGATCGAGGTCTCTGTGGACTAAATTATGGCCTAGGGCTGGAGAGTTGATATACCTCTGAGGAGGACAGTGAAGGTGTATTGCTGGCCTTGCCAGCTGAAAGCAAACTTTCTGGTGTTTCTTCTAAACTAGAATCGAGAAAAAGACATAGGCCAGATAAATAGCTGCATACCAGGTACCAGGAGATGTATTAATTTGCTCAAGCCATGAAACCACATTTGGAACGGCAGCTGCAATTGGAGTCACCACCTGGTTAGTCATTCTCCAAGATCCATCTGTTTTTTGCACAAGCCAAATAGGCAAGTGGAATGGTGATGTGGTGAGAATCACCAGCCCTGCTTACTTCAAGTCCTTGATGGTGGCAGTAATCTCTGCAATCCTTCCAGGAATGCAATATTGCTTTTGATTTACTATTTTCCTAGGTAGGGGCAGTTCTAATGCTTGCACTTGGCCTTTTCCTGTCATAATAGCCCTTAGCTGCTGGCTCGTGGGCTGTGGAGGCTGATGAATCCAAGATCAGCAGGTAAGAAGTCAGACTGCTGGCTTTCAGGCTGCTGGCTCTTAGGCTGCAGATGGTGACAAATCCCAAGATTGGCAGGCAGTACTGCAAGTCACTGGCTCAAGTCCCAAGAACTGGAGGTCAGATGATGATGAGCCAGATGAAGGATCCAGAGCAGTGATCTTTGCCGGACACTGACATATATTGTATGCAGGCCACACCCCAATGAAACTCCCCTCACAACTTATTTGCTGTTCAAATTAGATCACATCATGGAGGTGATCACATTATATCACAAAATGGAGGATAACTACATCATTACATAACTGCCAAACCACTGAAAATCATGGTCCAGCCAAGCTGTCATGCAACCTTAACCATCACACACTCCATGAAATAATGGATGGAGAAGAAAGAAATTGCCAGGCCAGGACTGCCTCGCTCCTTCCCCTTCCCAGGGACTTTTTGCTCAGTGGTTTGTTGGATCCCCACATTGATTCAACAAATTCCCTCGGAGAATCTCTGACGATTGCAAGTGAAATATATAACTGACCAGTTACAGACCCAACTCAAAGAGGGAAGCAGAGACATAATGTCCATCGTGATACAGTTGAGCCTGGGAGAAGGAGACACAGTGGAGTAGGGCTGCAGGCTCTGGGATTGGACACCACAGAATAAGGTCCTTACTCTACAGTTTAGTCATTTTATGGGTAAGTTATTTACCCTCTCACAACTTGAGTTTCCTCATCTGTAAAGTGTTGATAATAACGTCGCTGTAAGGATTATTGTTAGTTTGCCGTCGAGTTGAATCTGACTCATGGTGACTCCACGTGTGCAGAATAGAACTGTGCTCCATAGGGTTTTTAAGGCTGTGACCTTTTGGAAGCAGATTGCATGGCCTTTCTTCTGAGGTGTCCCTAGGTGCACTAGAACTCCAGCCTTTCAGCTAGCAGTCGAGCACTTAACCGTCTGTGCCATCCAGGGGCTCCTGATGTGAGGATAAAAGGAGGTAATGCACAGAATGTACTCAACACAATTCCTGACATGTAGTCTGCGCAACAAATACTAGTGATTCCTAGATCTCTTGATGCTGCTAGGAGGAAAGAAATAATTTTGGATTCACTCCATCTAAAAGTCAAGCTGTCTGTGTCAGGGAACACTTTCCACATCCTCAGCATGCAACTGAGATATCTTTAAACGCCCCCACCCCATGTGCTCAGGATCTCTTAGGAGTCAGGGAGAATGGATGCCAGACACCAAGCCCTTGCTGAATCCCAGAGCTGCAAACCGTCGTCGGTTCAGCCAAGAAGCACCACCGGACTGAGAATGGGGACCGTTAGCCATGTGTAGGTGAGTGTCTGACTGTCCCTCACCATGCCCAAGGTGGGAGTCTGGTACTGGCTGAGGACACTCATCCTGAGGAGGGCACTGAGCTAAGGGAAGAGCTGGTCATATCGTAGGGTTTGCTCTTCTGAGTAAATGGGACCCCACAGTGACTTGCTCCTCATCTTCTTTTTCAGGGTCTGGTGAGGAAGCCGCTCCCGTGTGTGACCTGGGGTCTGGTGAGGAAGTCGCTCCTCTGTGTGACCTGGGGTCTGGTGAGGACGCCACTCCCGTGTGCGAACTGGGGTCTGATGAGGAAGCCG
>NW_004443938.1:736088-744440 GCF_000243295.1 Trichechus manatus latirostris | reverse complement strand
TGTGTGTGTAACCTGGGGTCTGGTGAGGAAGCCGCTCCCTTGAATGAACTGGGGTCTGATGAGTATGCAGCTCCTGTGTGTGACCTGGGGTCTGGTAAGGACGCCGCTCCCCTGTGTGAACTGGGGTCTGTGAGGAAGCCGCTCTTGTGCGTGAACTTTGAATTTCTGGTGCAGCATGATCCATGGATGGCATTTGCATTTTCTCCAGAAAGACACTGGATGGCGCTGTTGGCAAAGCAGTGGTAGCTGGGCGGCTGCCCACAGGCTTTTAAACGTGCACATGGGTGGGGCAGATGAAGGACTTTCTCTTCAGCTGTAATTAAAGTAGAAGCCTCCTGAAAAGGAGTGAGTCACGGGTGAGCGCCATTCAGATGGAAAGCGCCCCCTCTTTCCCTCTGACAGCTAATAGATAAGACCAGGCTTCTCCAGGTGTTGCCAAGGGGCCCCGGCGAGAGGATTTCTGAAGGAGGGCCTAGCCACACACCTGACGGATGAGATCTCCACTGGGGAGATGAGGTCCTTCTCCTCTGAGATCTCTCCGTCGCCGTCTTTGGGGTGAAGGCTGCATCACATCCAGTGTTTTAACGGGTCCTGTGTTTAAAGACAGCACAGCTGAAGGACGGCAACTATCCTGGGCTCAGGGGCAGCTGTTGGCTTAAAGCAGCGGGAAGGATTTCCTGCTAGGAGGATGTCAGGGTGCACGTTTGCGGTGGAAATCGGCCTCTTTGTTAGTCTGCGCAGAGCCAGGCTCACACTGCCGCCACGTCACCGTAAACCTGCTCCCGGCCTGCAGACCTGCGGGCACAGCGGCATGTCAGGGCTCATCGGGCTTTTCCAGCTGCCAGAGGACATTCCTGAAATTGGTGAGGAGGGAGTGGCTGTGGTGAGGTTTACAGCCATACTGGGAATTTTAATAAAACCAAGTTACTATTTAGCTTTACGGTGTCTCTGGGTCTAACAGGTCAACCTCAATCATCATCTGCCTACAGTCAGATGCCTCTGGACATATCCTGTTGATGACTCATTGCCATTAGTAGCCGAGCGCTTAACCACTGTGTCACCAGGGTTCTCTGGGTGCCCAGGGACCCCAAATCATATCGTGTTCCTGTGAGCTAATTTGGGACTCTTTACATACATGATCAGATCTTAAGTTTTTTCAAATAAGACTGGCTGAATGCAAGTTCTTTGGCATGTTGTTTAGTTACTTTAAAATATTTTATGTGAAGTTCAAAACAGCCAGTCATAAAGCGAAGCCCCATCGCAATGATTATGGTTTCCGAAGCCAGCGGGCACAGACTGGTTGTTATATTACTCACCACCGTTACCAGTAGGGGCATTTATTCCAAAGTGGTTGGCGAACGTTAGCTGCTCACATCTGAGAGCCTGTGAGATGGATGCTGTCATTAACTCCATTTACAAGGGAGGAGGCCAAGGCGCGGGAAGCCTAAGGAGTCAGTCCCTCCTCGTGCACGGGAGACCCCGAGGGCTGCCTGTCCCCTCCTGAGTCTTCTCTGGGTGAAATGTCGCACGGGGCACTAGTCCACCCCTCTTAACTCCTGCCGATGGCCACGCCTCCTTGTGGCTGTTAGCCGCTGCTCTGCACGCGGCACGTTTGGGGCTACAGCCCATAGTGCCTCTAAATCGTATGGCAATCACTTTCCAGTTGCTGTCGAGTCAACCCCAACTCAAGGCGACCCGTGTGTGTCGGATAGAACTGTGCTCCATAGGGTCTTCAGTGGCTGATCTTCCGGAAGTAGCTCTCCGAGACTGCCTTACGAGGCGCCTCTGGGTAGGCTCAAGCCTCCAGCTTTTTGGTCAGTTGTCAAGTGTGTTAAGTGTCTGCACCACCCAGGGGTGGTGATCGCTTTACGGGTTGATTATGCCAGTGTATTAAAAAGAACAATAACAAAAACAAACCCAGTGCTGTCGAGTCGATTCTGACTCCTAGTGACCCTATAGGACAGAGGAGAACTGCCAATAGGTTTCCAAGGAGCAGCTGGTGGGTTTGAACTGCCGACCTTTTGGTTAGCAGCTGAGCTCTTAACCACTGCGCCACCATCTCAAACATAAACAGAGGCAAACGTTTCTTGGTGAGGGAGGAGGAATGGGGAGGACTACTTAGTGGGTACGGAGCTTCTGTTTGGGATGATGACAAAGGTTGTACAATACTGGGAGTGTGATTAATACCACTCAAGCATACACCTAAAAGAGACCAAAATGGAAAATTTCATGTTTTTTATATTTTACCACAATAGGAGGGAAAAAGAAAATCCCATAACCACCCTATGAAGGAGTAATGTGAACCCCATTTATAGATGAAAAGATGGCAGATCAGTGAGGTTCTGTGACTCCCCAGAGTCACACAGCAGAGAGACATGGGACCCCTGTTTTAAAGCAGGTCTTCTGTGTCCACTCACCACCCCATCTGTGCTGGTTCCAGAAAGTGCCGGTCAGAACAGAAAACAAGAGCCGTGGATATGGGGGCATCCAGCTAAGCCACCTCACTGACTTCCAACCCACCTCATTTGTGTTTTGGGTTTTATTTAAGGGGGGCCTCTGAAAGTATTTTTGGACCTTCCTGGTACCTTTCTACAGCCTAGTGTTGCAAAATTAGCTTGGTCTCTCCAGATCATGAATAAATCCATTTTAAAAAGCCAGTAGAATTTTCTCCAGGCCTCACTGCTCAGTTTTATAAATCTCAAAACATGGGGGTATCCACTAGCTTCATTTTCTTGTTCTTTCTCTAAAGAGGATTAACCTTCAATGACTTATAAATTGGAGAAAAGTAAACACTGGCTTTAAGTTTTCTTTAGTCTGGCCCATCACATCTACAAGTAGAAATTTAGCGCTAGGTTGTGGGTTCAGGTGCCCGAAGAGTCGATGGGGAAGCCATTTGCTGTGTGGTGTTTACACATCGTACACAGCTGCTGTGGTCGAGTCAAGGAAGCAAAACAGCCCGAAGGTGTAAGGGCTTCGGCCTCTCCAGAGACCCAGCCAGGTTGCAAGGTGTAAGGTCCAGCAGGGAGAGGCAAATGGTGGGGATTCTGCTGCCTTTAAAGTTTGTTCTGTCTCCAAACGGCTGCTGAGATGCTCAGTGCCACACTGCCATGTGTTGGATAAATCTCGTCCTTAGGTGCTGGCCCCTTGCCCTCTCCTCCCCTCCGTTCCCTCGGAGTCTTCCTCTTCACCCCTTCATTGCTACTCTGGGCCCATAATGTACTAGGCCCTGGTTTGCACTTTGCCAACAACTTCCCTCTGCCATTACCGATGCCAAATTAGCAAATGCAAAAGATTCTAGCATCTAAGAATCTAGGATCTTGGATTTCAAGAACCTGTGAGAAATACGTTGTTGTTGCTATTCTTTAGCATCACCCAATAAGCCCAATCTGTTGAGGGTCATATCTTCATTCCTTTATGATCTTTGCCACGGCAGAGGGTTTCCAAATTCTCACTGTCACTTCTTTCAGAGCAGATAGGCTATGAGCCCAAGGCATCTAGAGGACGAGGAGGGGAATGTTCCCAGTGAGCCCCTAGGATTTCTTCTCTGTGACCATTGGGTGGTGATCTAAGATGAACATGTTTAAGCTTGTGTCTCCCCTCCCCACACCGTCCCTTCGTGGTTTCTAGAACACACCCAAGAGTCTGTTCTGGTTTCCTTAGGGATGAGGTGGAAGGGATAGTTTTCATATTAATCTTGCTTTGGCTACCATGGATTCTGCCCGTCTGTCGGTGTGTTTAACTGTGATGGCTTGCGTGTTGCTGTGATGCAGGAAGCTATGCCGTTGGTATTTCAAATTCCAGCAGAGTCAGCCATGGGGGACAGGTTTAGTGGCGCTTCCAGACTAAGACAGAGTAGGAAGAAAGACCTGGCAATCTACCTCCAAACATCAGCCACTGGAAACCCTATGGATCACAACAGAACACTGTCCGACTCGCTTGCTTTGGACTCGTCATCAGGAGGGCTCAGTCGCTGGAGGAGGACATCGTGTTGGTGAATCACAACAGTGAATTGCTTGATATAGTGCTGGAAGATGAGCCCCTAGGTTGGGAGGAGTCAGAATACACAGTGGCTGCAGCAATGCACTCAGACATGCCAACGATCATGATCAACGATCATGGCGCAGGACTGGGCAATGTTTCTTCATTCTGTGCATGGGGTTGCTATGAGTCGACTCAATGGCAACTGGTTTTTTAATCTTACTAAATTTTCTTATTATTTATAGAAAATTTTCACTACATACTCTTGGGTTTTCCAGGTATTCAATAATTTCAAATGCAAACAGTGATATTTTACCTCCTCCTTTTCAAATGCTCTATTTTTAGTTTCTTTTTCTGTGTATAACTGTATTCTACTTCCAGAACAATGTTAAATAAGAGCGACAATAGTGGACTTCTTTGTCTTATTACAGACTTGAATGGGAATGTAGATATTGATTTTTGAGCTGAGGTAGATGTATCTTACCATGTTAAGAAAATATTTATCTAATCCAATTTCATTACTTTTTTTTAATGTTGAATTTTATCAAACACTTTCAACTTCTGTGAAGATGCTGTATTATTTTTATTATCGTGTCTGTTAAAATGATATTGTACCTATCCTAAAACATCTCCTAATATCCACTCATCCTTGAATTAGCTGATATTTTATTTAGGACTTTTGCACTGAGATTCATAAGTGAGATTGCTCTATAGATTTTTGGGTATGAGCAATCTTTGAAAGACTTTGGTTTCGATATCTTACTCATATTATTAAATGAATTTGAAAGTTTTTCTCTTTTGTCTCTATTTGGATCAGGTAAATAACATTGTAATTATCTGATCTTTAAAGTTTGGGTTGAATTTCACACTGTACCCACTGGCAGGGCTAGACCACATAAGTCCCCTATGGAACCATTAAAGTATAAGGCCTGCTACTGCACTTGTTTTAAAGTCTCCGGTACATATGGCTGAATTGTTTTCCAGAAGTTTTACCATGTTTCTCTGTTTTCCCAAACACTGGGGTTATTATTTCTGTTTCTCAAAGAGAAAATTGAGGCAAAATGATTTGACCTAGACCATGTGACTTGTACAGGGTGAATCCTGGACCGGGTCTTGTCTTTTCACTTGTGGTCTAATGCTCTTTCACTGGGGTGCTTTTTGGTCCTGTATAGCATGCACAAGGGTTACACGCAACATAGCCATGGGACATGTGGCCTGAGAAACCCTCAGTGTAGGAACCCAGGTGTGAGCACATTTGGGCAGGCGCTGTACAGAATGACAGGGGCAGGACACATGAGGAAAGACAAAAATGCCCAGAACCAGCTTTTGAAACCAGTTTCTTAAGTTTTCAAATTTTACTTGGACATGAATTGTGTCTAGCTGTACTCTGTAGCATGCATCATTCAAAACTCGATTTTTCAGAAGGATATACTGTTTTCTTAAGCAACTGAAGTTCAATAGCCATTTGAATTTATTTAACAAACTACTGAAGCAGAAAAAACTTAGAGCTAATGCACTTGTGCTATTATTTAAAAGCTTACATTTTTCTCTGAATTTGAAAAAAGAATAGATCTTCCTTTTTTTTTGATAAAGCAATTTACATGATGCCCATCTTAAATTCTTTCTAAAACAAGGCTGGCATGGATGTGTGGATGGATCTAGATTGACAGGTAGGTAGGTGGGTAGCTAGATTCGATAAAAATTAACACGATGTGCACTTTTCAAACCCTTTCTTGAATAAGAGAAGAAATAAGTAAGAAAACAAGTCAGTAAGAAATTCTAACCCACACGACACCATGCTGCGAGCATGGATCCAGCCCAGCTCTGGTCTCCATGGAAATAGTGGGGGGCGGGGAGAGGACACCAAAGGGCCTTCCAGCACACCCACTTCATTCTCCAAAACATCACCGCTCCCCAAGATTACTTACTGTCTCCCTTCACTTCGCTGAATCACAACATGAGTTGGTGGTCGCTGGGAACCAGCAGTAGAAAAATCCGCATCTCCAAGGCCTGGAGCGGGCGCTGACTGTGAAAAGGAAGCCATCTTGGCTTTTCAAGGACATTCATCTCCCAGGACTTCAGTGAGGCCCCAGGGAGAGCCGGCCAAGTGCCTGGAATCGAAAAGCTCCAGCGTTCTGCCCAGTACCCAGCGTGCCACGTCATGCGGGTCACGGAGGGTCCTTAAATGGGCTGTGGACACCACCGGCAGGGTTATTTATTTGTCCCTTCTGCCAGGAAGCTGATAAAAAGTACATCTCCTAGGAGGTGGGGGAGGAAAGAGGAACGATCAAATTGGAAGCGGTTACACTGACTGTGTTTTTCTTTCCTCCTTGGTGACAGCGGAGGTGATGTGTCTGACCTGGTGGCCCCGGGACGGGGATGGGGCTCAGCGTGGGGCTCTGGAGCCGAGACTCGACCTGGCGCACAGTTGTCTCTGGGTCCAGAGCTTGTTTCTGTTTAAAGCGATCGGTGGTTTCTTACGGTAGCTCTCATACCAAAAGGCTCAGCCGGCACTGACAAGAGTAACAAAATTCACGTCGTGACAGCCATCCTGGTGAATGAAGCCCACTTCCTAGTATCGCAGGCTTTCTCCGTACACCGACCCTATGCGCCTGTCTTTATGGCTGTTACATGTTTCTTAAAGGAGTACCCACGTATGTGGGATGAACTTCTGCACAACAGAGTGACCAGAAAGCGGCGCCTGAAGATGCTGCTCTGCCAGGAACGCCGAGAGCAGGCGGGGGCCTCATTCAGCCGAGCGCACGTGTCCAGAGGTGCTCGGGGTGTGAGAAGAGCAACTAACTCAACGGGGAAGGAGTTAGGGGTGTGCGCGGGTAGGGCAGCGGAGCAAAGGCGAGAGACAGCAAGGGAGAATGGCTCACTTAAATTTTGAAATGTTGTTTAATAAAAAGCAGATGTAAAGAATAGCTGTTGTCGATAGCTGTCCTCAATGGCCCCCGACTCATGGTGACCCGGCAAACAGAGTGCAATGCTTCCCGGTCCTGTGCCATCCCCGTGATCAGTGTGGATCAGACCGTTGTGATCATAGGATTGTCATTGCTGATTTTTGGAAGTCGATCACCAGGCCTAGTCCATCTCTGTCTGGAAGCGCCGCTGAAACCTCTTCAACATCGTGCGAACACACAGCCTCCGCTGACAGACGGGTGGGGGCTGTGCACGACGTGCATTGGCCAGGAGTCAAACCCTGGTCTCCCACATGGAAGGCGAGAATTCTACCACTGAGCCGCCACGCCCCTGAAGAAGAGTGTGAGTCTGTTGATGTTTGTGGACTGGTACACAAATGGATTGCTAACAAATCGGTATCGTGTACTGCCTTCATGTGGAGCGCTCAGCTCTGCTCCGGATGCGTGTAAGACGCATGGACACTTCTCTGTGTGCTTGGCAATCACTGTCATGTTAGAAGAGTCCCTGGGCTGCGCAAATGGTTCAACACTCAACTACCAGCTGAAAGGCTGGTGGTTCGAAGCCCCCCAGAAGCACCTTGGAAGACAGGCCTGGTGATCTGCTTCAGAAATGTCAGCCTTGAAAGCCCTACGGAGCAGTTCTACTCTGCGCACAAGAGGTCCCCATGAGTGGGAGTTGACTTGACAGCAACTGACAGCAACAGCTTTCTCTGAGGAAGACCCGCAGGGCACACACAGAAGCCAGGTGGAGGGCACCGCGCGTAGCTCCTGCACTGTGCTGTGTCCTGCGTGTGAGTAACCCACGTTTCGCCTCTTCATCTCCTGCCTCTGGAAGAGGAGGCTTTAATGTGATTTACCCTTTATATGCGCCACTAAGCACTGTTGTTACTAGGTGCCGTCGAGTCAGCTCTGGCTCGTGGTGACCTTACAACAGAACGAAACGTTGCCCGGTCCCGTGCCACCTTGGCGATCATTGGCGTGTTGGAGCCCATTGCTATGGCTGCGGTGTCATCCGTCACGGAGGGCAAGCACTAGATGAGCAGAAACTACCCAGGGCCGTTCTTGGGCTCAGCTGTGTGCCTCACAGCCGCAGAGACAGAGCTATCGGAATGTAAAACCCACCCGCTCTACCGTCATCAAGTTGATTCTGGCTTATGGTGACTGTAGGACAGAACAGAATTGCCCCATAGGGTTTCCAACGCTGTCAATCTTTATGGAAGCAGACTGCCACATCTTTCTCCCATGGAGCAGCTGGTGGGTTTGAACTGTCAACTTTTTTGTTAGCAGCCAAGCGCTTAACCACTGCACCACCAGGGCTCACAGTGTCGGGGCTGTGCCCACAGAGGGCCAGAGCATCTCACAGTGTCAGGGCTGTGCCCACAGAGGGCCGGGGCGTCTCACGGTGTCGGGGCTGTGCCCACAGAGGGCCGGGGCGTCTTACAGCGTCGGG
>NW_004443938.1:727605-735986 GCF_000243295.1 Trichechus manatus latirostris | reverse complement strand
GGGCTGTGCCCACAGAGGGCCGGGGCGTCTCACAGTGTCGGGGCTGTGCCCACAGAGGGCCGGGGCGTCTTACAGCGTGGGGTACCTGTGCCCACAGACGGCCAGGGTGTCTGGAAGCAGCCAAAGGCTCCCTCTGAAGATGCCAGAGGGAAAGTTGTGGTGCAGACCCCCTACTATAGAATTCCGTTTCTGCTGTGGCTCCCATGGGGGCTTCCGAACGGGAAAAGTCCCGTCTGCTCCTGCCCCCTGCTCCCTGCCCTCCTCCCTGTGCCCCTGTGCAGCCCTCCTGTGGAATGTTTGAACAGCACCGATAACACGCCCTAATAGCCCGAATAAAGGAATAAAGTTTTACAGGGCGAACAGGTGGGCCTGCTCCAGAGAGATAAAGTCTCTCCGAGGCAACAGCTAGACAAACGATTGGGATCGCGGTCGAGTTAATGTTTCTCTCCCGGCTGCTGTGCGCACAGACGTCCGGCCAGCCGCCTGGAGCCGTGCCCGTGTGTTCCAGGGCCGCCTGCCATCAGCCTCACCTGGTGTCCGGGCCAGACGGCCTTTAATCAGCCACATGGTTGTCTGCACTCGGGCTGCACACCTCTCTGCACCCCACTAGCCATTATCTCAACGGCCAGAGCCCCGTCTGTTTGGCGTCAGGTGGAATCAGGCCGTCTGAGCCGCGCAGCCCCCACCGTGCTTCCCTTGAGGCCTGGGCTAGACCAAGGTGGTGGGGTGTCTGCAGCTAATCCCGGTTTCCCTCCACAAGAAGTGCCCTCCCAGCACCTGGCCTGTGGGCGACAGGGCCTGAGCCCTGGGCCGGGACGCGCTGGTAACCGGGCTCCCTGTGCGCATCCTCACCTCTCTCGGGGGGCCGTGGACACCCACCTGATCTCAGAGAGCAGACTGATGTGGCTCCTCGAAGACACTGAGGTGCCGGCTCCTGGCTTCAGCCCAGAGGGCTGTTTCTACGTGGAGGAGGCCCACTCCTCCTGGGCCTAAACCCCGTCCGAGCTGGCGGAGGTTCCTGGGGTTGCGGGTCACCACCAGGCCCTCTCTTGGTGGTCCTTCTGCACCAGGCTGGTCAGGACGCTGCAGCGGACTGTTCCTCAGATTGAGAAGCCATGGTCCTAGCCCAAATGAGAGGGTCTGTCCTGATTCTAAGAATGCTAAAAATAAATAAAAAGAAAAACACAACAAAACCAGGAGCCTTGGTGGGTTTCAGTGTTTCCTGGGCACAAAATGACCCGAAGACTTGTCTACTCGTCCACAACAGGTCATTTGTCTGTGCAGTCACAGAGTTGGGGAGGGGCTTCCACAAGCAAAGAATATTGAATATGCCATGGACTGCCAAAAAAACAAACAAATCTGTCTTGGAAGAAGTACAACCAGAATGCTCCTTAGAAGCAAGGACGGCGTGACTACGTCTCACATACTTTGGACACGTTATCAGGAAGAACCAGTCCCTGGAGAAGGACATCATGCCTGATTTCTCCTTCCTAATTAGCACCCAAGCAGCCCTGAGTCCCTCTGAGCAGGATAGCCCATTGTCTCCAGGGTGAACTTCCTGAGGCAGGATGCTCTGCCAACTAGAAAGAGGGAGTATTTCCATGCCAGACGCCTCCCCGTTGATTATCTGATCAGACCAAGTGCCCAGGGCAAGGAGATGAACTGACCACCTCAGACCAAGATTTAGGGCTGCAGAAGGCTTAAGATGTACATTAGATAGCTAGATAGATGATAGTATTTAGATAGACGATAGATGATAGACAGATAGATAGTAGAGAGATGATACATGATAGTGGATGGTAGATAGATGGATATAGAGACAGATAAATCTATATAGATAGATGACTGATGGAACATAGATACAGATAGATGAGAGATAGATAGATGAGAGATAGTTGAGTTGACTCGTGGTGACGTATGTACAACAGAACAAAACATTGCCCAGTCCTGTGTCATCCTCACAATCACTAACATGTTTGAGTTCATTGCTGTGGCTATTGTGTCAATCCATCTCACATAGGGTCTCCCTCACCCTCACTGGCCCTGTACTTCACCAAACCTGATGTCTTCCTCCACTGATTGATCCTTCCTGATGATGTGTCCAAACGAAGCAAGTCAGAAAGTGTTCTGTTGTGACCCATGGTGTTGCTGTTGTTAGGTGCTGTCTGGTTGCTTCTGACCCATAGTGACCCTATATACAACAAAACGAAACACTGCTAGGTCCTGTGCCATCCTCACAGTCATTGTTATGCTTGAGCCCATTGTTGCAGCCACTGTGTTAATTCATTTTGATGAGGGTCTTCTTTTTCACTGGCCCTCTGCTTTACCAGGCATGATGTCCTCCTCCAGGGACTGGTTCTTCCTGATAACATGTCCAAAGTATGTGAGACGTAGTCACGCCGTCCTTGCTTCTAAGGAGCATTCTGGTTGTACTTCTTCCAAGACAGATTTGTTTGTTCTTTTGGCAGTCCATGGTATATTCAATATTCTTCACCAACACCACAATTCAAAGGCGTCAATTCTTCTTTGGGCTTCCTTATTCATCATCTAGCTTTCCCATGCATATATGAGGTGACATCTTTGCTTTTCAACACTTTAAAGAGGTCTTTTGCAGCAGATTTGCCCAATGCAATGTGTCTTTTGATTTCTTGACTGCTGCTTCATGAGTGTTCATTGTGGATCCAAGTAAAATGAAATCCTTGACAACTTCAATCTTTTCTCCGTTTATCATGATGTTGCTTATTGGTCCAGTTGTGAGGATTTTTGTTTTCTTTATGTCGAGGTGTAATCCATACTGAAGGCTGTGGTCTTTGATCTTTATCAGTAAGTGCTTCAAGTCCTCTTCACTTTCAGCAACCAAGGTTGTGTCATCTGCACATCCCAGGTTGTTAATGAGTCTTCCTCCAATCCTGGCACCCATTCTTCTTCATAGAGTCCAGTTTATCGGATTATTTGCTCAGCATACAGATTGAATAGGTATGGTGAAAGGATGCAACCCTGACACACACCTTTCCTGACTTTAAGCCATGCAGTATCCCCTTGTTCTGTTCGAACGACTGCCTCTTAATCTATGTACAGGTTCCTCATGAGCACAATTAAGTGTTCCAGAATTCCCATTCTTTGCAATATTATCCATAATTTGTTATGATCCACACATTTGAATGCCTTTGTATAGTCAATAAAACACAGGTAAACATCTTTCTGGTGTTCTCTGTTTTCAGCCAGGATCCATCTGACATCAGCAATGGTATCTCTGGTTCCACGTTCTCTTCTGAATCCGGCTTGAATTTCTGGCAGTTCCCTGTTGATATACTGCTGCAGCCGCTTTTGAATGATCTTCAGCAAAATTTTACTTGATTTAATATTAATGATATTGTTTGATAATTTCCACATTCAGTTAGATCACCTTTATTGGGAATAGGCACAAATACAGATTTCTTTCAGTTGGTTGGCCAGGTAGCTGTCTTCCAAATTTCTTAGCATAGACAAGTGAGCACTTCCCGTGCTACATCTGTTTGTTGAAACATCTCAGTTAGTATTCCATCAATTCCTGGAGCCTTGTTTTTTGCCAATGCCTTCAGCACAGCTCGGAATTCTTCCTTCAGTACCGTCGGTTCCTGATCAGATACTACCTCCTGAAATGGATGAATGTTGACCAGTTCTTTTTGGTATAGTGACTCTGTGTAATCCTTCCATCTGCTTTTAATGCTTCCTGCATTGTTTAATATTTTCCCCATAGAATCCTTCAGTATTGCAACTCGAGGCTCGAATTTTTTTCTTCAGTTCTTTCAGGTTTGAGAAATGCCAAGATTGTTCTTCCCTTTTTGTTTTCTACCTCCAGGTCTTTGCACATGTTATTATAGTACTTTGTCTTCTCAAGCTGCCCTTTTAAATCTTCTGTTTAGCTCTTTCACTTCATCATTTCTTCTTTTCTCTTTAGCTACTGGACGATCAAGAGCAAGTTTCAGAGTCTCTTCTGACATCCATTTTGGTCTTTTCTTTCTTCCCTGTCTTTTTAATGACCTCTTGTTTTCTTGCTGTATGATGTCCTTGATGTCATTCCACAACTCATCTGGTCTTTGGTCATTAGTGTTCAACATGTCAAAACTAATCTTGAGATGGTCTCTAAATTCAGGTGGGATATGCTCAAGGTCATACTTTGGCTCTTGTGGACTTGTTCTAATTTTCTTCAGTTTCAGCTTTAACTTGCATATGAGTAATTGATGGTCTGATCCACAGTCGGCCCCTCGCCTTGTTCTGACTGATGATATTGAGCTTTTCCATCATCTCTTTCCACGGATGTAGCCCATTTGATTACTGTGTATTCCATCTGGTGGGGTCCACATGTATAATCGCTGTTTATGTTGGTGAAACAAGGTATTTGCAATGAAGAAGTCATTGGTCTTACAGAATTCTATCATGCGATCTCCAGCATCGTTTCTGTCACCAAGGCCGTATTTTTCAACTACTGATCCTTCTTTGTTTCCAACTTTTGCATTCCAATCACCAGTAATTATCAATGCATCCTGATTGCATATTCGATCAATTTCAGACTGCAGAAGCTGGTAAAAATCTTCAATTTCTTCATCTTTGGCCTTAGTAATTGGTGAGTAAATTTGAATAATAGTCGGATTAACTGGTCTTCCTTGTAGGCTTATGGATATTATTCTATCATTGACAGCGTTGTACTTCAGGATAGATCTTGAAATATTCGTTTTGACAATGAATGCGACGCCATTCCTCTTCAATTTGTCATTCCCAGCATAGTAGATCATATGATTATCTAATTCAAAATGGCCAATACCAGTCCATTTCAGCTCACTAATGCGTAGGATGTCAATATTTATGCATTCCATTTCATTTTTGACAATTTCCAATTTTCCTAGATTCATACTTTGTACATTCCATGTATCAATTATTAGTGGATGTTTGCAGTTGTTTCTTCTCATTTTGAGTCATGCCACATCAGCAAATAAAGGTCCCAAAAGCTTGACTCCATCCACATCATTAAGGTCAACTCTACTTTGAGGAGGCCCCTCTTTCCCAGTCGTATTTTCAGTGCCTTCCAACCTGAGGGGCTCATCTTCTTGCACTATATCAGACAATGTTCTGGTGCTACGCATAATGTTTTCATTGGCCAAGTTTTTCAGAAGTAGACTGCCAGGTTCTTCTTCCTCGTTTGTCTTAATCTGAAAGCTCCCTTGAAACCTGTCCACCATGGGTGATCCTGAAATACTAGTGGCATAGCTTTTAGCATCACAGCAACAGGCAAGCTACCACAGAACAACAAACTGACAGACGAGTGGTGTAAGCTGGACCTGCTGTTGTGTTGTTAGGTGCCGTCGAGTCTGTTCTGACTCACAGTGACCCGATGTACAACAGAAGGAAACACTGCCCAGTCCTGCGCCATCCTCACAATCGTTGTTATGCTTGAGCCCACTGTTGCAGCCACTGTGTCAATCTATCTCGTTGAGAGTCTTCTTCTTTTTCACTGACCTTCTACCAAGCATGATGTCCTCCAGGGACTGATCCCTCCTGATAACACGTCCAAAGTATATGAATCGACATCTCGCCATCCTTGCTTCTAAGGAGCATTCTGGTTGTACTTCTTCCAAAACAGATTTGTTCATTCTTCTGGCAGTCCCTGGTATATTCAAGATTCTTTGCACGATATTCCCGAGTACTCTGTGCGTGTGTGTGCGCGCTGCTCCAGGGAAAACCCTCGCCTGCAGGACAGTTTTGTCTCAGGATGGCTTCGTCTGTGGCAGATTTGACACCTGTCCCTGAGAGAGAGATCACATTAGACTGCTAAGTGTTTGCTAGAGTGAAGCTGACGATGTCAGAGCATTTAACTCGGTCAGACAGTTTGGGACACACTGATTCCCAATAGCTCCCTTCTGTCTATGTCAATTTGTGTGAACAGTACAGATAATTAAAGGCTAATTGTGATTGTCCTTTCACGGGATACTGAGCACGAGACCCACGCAGGACCCCAGCTTCCATGGTCTGGAGAGGTGGTGCTTCCTGCAGGAGTGCTTCCTGGAGGGAGTTAATCCGCGGCTGCAGGCCTGCTTCAATTTACTCTCTGGATAGTTAAGACCCAGATTCAAAGGGGCAGCTGGAACCTTTGCCCCTGGGAACAAAGGCGAGAGATTAGCTCTGTGTTATCAATCAGCATTGTCAGGAAGGAATCAAAAGGCTCACTTTAGGGGCCTCACCTGTGGGAGCCTTAGTTCGTGCCTCCAATGGGAGCAAAGGTCACCCCTGCCTAAGGTTTTGTGTCCCTGAGTCCTCAAATGGGCAGCACTGAGTCACCTTTAAAGAGTGGCCTCAAAGGGCCGGAGATGAAGCACAGATTAGTGTCTTAATCCCAATAGCACGAGGCCTGTCCTTAGGGCTGGGGCACTCCAGGGAATAGATGGTATTGTCCCAGCCGTCCCAGCATAGGCGACCATTGGAGGTGGGCTGGGGAGATGAGTGGGGCTTTGTGACTAGGGACACGGATCTTGTGACCAGCTCGGGGTGTCTCTCTGAGCTTTGCCAGCCAACGTAGCACCCCCTGGGACAATGGCATTTGTCAAGAGCCCAGTGAATGGAATGGCAGGCTCCGACAGGGGAGCGCCCTGCCTCTGGTCTTCCTGTTGGGAACAATGGTGGTCAGCTGCCTCTTGGGGCTAGAGAACACCCTGCAACGTCACCTGGTGACTCCAGTGTTCAGAACCGCCCCTGAGGGGAACCAAGTCAGATACGAGCGTGCCTTCTGCAGCCACTCCTGACCCCGGTGCGGAGCATCCCCAGCACTGTTGTAAAATGTGAGTCTCCCTGTGGAGTGGGGTGGAGTGCTGCCATTTTAGATCCTTTGTGCCAAGAAAAGAAGCCAGGTGGCAGAAGGGAAAGAGCCACCATAACGGAGAGTCAAGGTCTAGCTTCAACTCTCTTTGTATTCATGTGAAGTGGGTGAGCCCCACTGCCTGCTGGAGCCTCAAGCTCCTTGTCTGCAGATTGGAGATTACTGCACTGGTTAACATGCTCACTGCCAACTGAAAGGTTGATGGTTCAAGTACACTTAGATGTACCTCAGAAGAAAGGCCTGGCTATCTACTTCTAAAAAATCAGCCACTGAAAACTCTATGGAGCACAGTTCTACTCTGACACACATGGGGTCACCATGAGCTGGAATCCACTTGACAGTAACTTTTTTTTTTTTTTAAATGAGGCTACTAACATCACCCCTTTCATGTGAAGCCACATGAGTGCCTGGCAAAGCACGTGGTACACATGTGTACCACGCTGGTAAATGTTCAGAAGTGTTGTCTAGCGATGCTGCTGTGACTACTGTGACAATCTCCACTGACACCGATGACTGGATGTGCGTTCTGATTTCCCCTCCCTGATGGCGAAGGCCTCATTCTCCACGCTTGTTACTTCCCACAGTCCAGCTTATTCTCATGACCTGCGTGTAAACGGAGCTGACCCGGCCAGGACACAGGCTGCAGTGCCAGGGCACGGTGAAGGAAACGGTGATCTTGGCTCCAGTCACACCCAGCATGAACTAGCCCTGGGGTCATGCTTTTAAACGTGAACTGTATCTGGAGGTTTATTTTGGGTGCACCAGGTAGGAACAAGCCTCAGTGGCGGCTCCAGGCCTGTCAGGAATGTGGGTGGTTCCAACGCCTGGCCAGCGCTGGGAGAGGGAGCTGGCTCTGGATCGGCTGACAATGAACACAGCCCCATCCTCCCTAGGGAATGCAAGGCTTTGTGCACAAGCACGTTCCTGGTTTAGTTACTCAGCTGTTGAGTAAACCACACAGTATACATCTGCCTATGCCTCAGCCATTCATTTCAGGGAAAGTACTTTAAATATTAGAGCTCCTTATTTGTTATCAGGAGGGACCAGTCCCTGCAGAAGGACATCATGCTTGGTAAGGTTGAGGGTCAGTGAAGAGAGGAAGGCCCTTAACAAGATGAGTTGACATAGAGGCTGCAGTGATGGGGTCAAACATAGCAACGATTGTGAGGATGGTGCGGGACTGGGCAGTGTTCCGTTCTGTTGTTCATAGGATCGCTATGAGTCAGAACCGACTAGACGGCACCCAACTACAATAACAATGCCTCAGCCATTAATCTCAGGGAAAGTACTTCAAACATTAGGGCTCCTAATTTGAGGAATCTGTTGGCTTTTGTGTTGCCATATATTTACTTAGATCGAATAAAAGCTATTATGAGTTTTGTAAAACATAAAACTCGGGCATTGCTGCCATAGCCAGTACTATGACCTGAAATGTGAGTACTGCAGCCTGTAAACGTGAGTACTGCAGCCTGTAAACATGAGTACTGTGGCCTGTAAAGGCAAGTACTGTGGCCTGTAAACGTGAGTACTG
>NW_004443938.1:705732-726650 GCF_000243295.1 Trichechus manatus latirostris | reverse complement strand
AGTACTGTGGCCTGTAAACCTGAGTACTGCGGCCTGTAAATGTGAGTGCATGCTGCCAGCGGATGTTTGGATGTGTGGCACCAAGCATACTCAGTGATCAGAACTTGGAAATATCTCCATTGGCCCTGGCCAGTAGCAGGGAAGCCAAGTTCTTCTTTCCCATTATCTGTCAGAACTTGTTAACTAAGGTGTTGTAGTATGAATATGGCAGTTTAAATGGAACATGAATCAAATAGAAAAGTGTATTACCCATGGGGATATAATGGAATAATACAATTCTATCAACTTAAGAAAGTCTGAGACAGCATGCAACAGATGCGATAGAAAAAAGCTTTAAGTAGGAAATGTTAAAACAATATAATGATGAGTTGGTTTTCCACTGAAAAAATATTGACTAATTATACAGCTGGTTTCACAATAAATTAAAATTTCTATAGTGTTTAGTAAGGCCCCTGGGTGGCGCAAATGGTTTGCAGTTGACTACTACCCTAAAGGTTGGCAGTTCAAACCCACCCAATGGCCCCATGGAAGAAAGTCCTGGCGATCTGCTCCTGTAAAGATTACAGCCAAGAAAATCTTGTGGAGCGGTTCTACTCTGTAACACACAGGGTTACCATGAGTCAGAATTGACTTGACGGCAATGGGTTATAGTGTTCATTTGGGTCAGTTGGCATGCAGGGTGTTAGGTTAAAGATGTAGGTTTCTTCCTTGAATCTTCACATTTTTTAGATAATGTTGGACAGCTCTCTAAGCCATATTTCTGCTCCCAGAAATAAGTGATGAGGTTGTTTGGTCAGACGCTGGTAGCAGTAGGGTGGGCTGTCCTTGGTTGTGGAGGTGCTGACAGTCTCAGGTGTGGTGACATCGCTTCCTGGAGCTTCTCTTGACAATGAACAAACTCAGCGTGTCAAGTGCTGAGTGATGGCTGAGTGCAGTCTGCTCACTCACTCAGAGACCTGGCTTCTGTCAGAGAGAAGAAGAGGCCCCTCTGGATTTCTCTGTGGTGAAAACAGACAGTAGGTTGAAGAGGTTTGCAGCATTTTGGAAGAAAGGTGTTTTGCAAATCCCCAAGTAATTACTCTTAGAGTGGAATTTTTAGAACTTGTTTTTCTTTGAATATAATCAGGAAATTGACCGCTTATTTTCCCAGAAACTCGATGTGATTTCTTAGATCCGGAGCTGATCTGAGAAGCAAGCAACCTACGTGATGTGCCCACACAGCTCTGAGTAAACACCTAAGGAATTCTGACTCATTTTTGGAATAAAACTAATTTATTACTGTTGTTGCTGTTGTCGTTATTATTTTGCCAAGAGCAAAAAGGAAGTCGGGCTTGTTTAGGAAAATTCAACCCTTATCTACATTTCTTTTGTCACTGTGTCTGTTTCCCTCTGCATGTTGCTCACCGCTCCATGGGCTGCTGTGGACCTAGAGCTCTGAGACCCCCTCCCAGGCAGCTGGAAGCCCCGCCTCTCACTGTGGAACCTCCACCAAGTCGCCCCTCAATTCCTGTGAGGTGTCACCCACTGTCTTCTGTGTGTTTGGCCATGTCTGAGTGTCCCCGTGCACCACCCAAATGAACAGACAGGAGACAAGGCTGCCAAGGACGGTCGAGGGGTCAACAGATCAGATATTTTCGAGAAATAGACCATCAGTGTCTTGATGGACCCGCTGGACACTCACAGCCTGGAGGAGGGACACGGTCACAGATTCTCCCTCCAGGACCCTGGTCTGTATTGTGCGCCGGGGACTTAGCTGGTGTCAGTCCCCGCGATGCCGGCCTGTGGCGTTCAGAGGAAACTGCATGTATGACTGGGAGGGAGCTTTCCTTCCAGAGCTGAAGTGCTCATTCACAAGTCTGGCCTCTGGCTCTCCTTCCTCTTTGGTTTCCTACTTACACTGTCTGAGGTTCGTTTGCACGGTGACGTCCCTGCCTCTTGTCCCCACCTGCCTCTGGCTTCCATTGAGGCTCCTGGTCCAGAGCCTTGGTACAATGCCACTTGAACACACTTTCTTTGAGGAATTTTCACCTTTTGAGTTAAGTCTTTGTTTTTTGGTCAAGAACAAGTTGAGAAGGGCATAAATATTAATTACACGTGGAAATTCTGAGACTGCTTCTACTCAGAGCATGTTGGTTTATGAATGGTCACGATCACCATACAAGAGGAAAGGGGAGAGAGTAGGGGAGACCAGGGTCAGTAATTTCTCTCTTTCTATTCCTTTGCCATTTTGGTTTGAGACACCTCTGAGTGGAATCGAACTGCCAACCTTTCAGTTAGCAGCCCACTGCGTTAACCATTTGCATCATGCAGTTAGCAACCTTCTATCTAACGACTCTTTATGTTAGCAATTCTTTACGTTAAATTCTTCTGTTCAAATAGCTGGAGTGATTTCTTCTCCTGGCTGGGTGCACACCACAAACACTGACTCAAAGGACTGGTGTTCCAAAGCTATGGTTCTATCAGGATGTTCTCAGAAAGCACGGCTTTTCTTTTCACCACCCAAATGGCAGAGTCCTGTCTGCAGTCACAGAATGACAAAGACACCTCTCCTTTTCCCCTCATCCTGTCACCTCTGGTTCCATTCTTCTGGAGAGTGGAACTCACTTTGCTGGAAGCCCAACGTGGCGGCTGGAGGCTGCATGATTTGCTTTAATAATTCAAGGTCGACGAAACGGAGGAGGTCATGGAACCAAAGCTCTCAAACTGTACCTGGTTGCAAAGAGATTTCCCATCCAGGGGATGGCCTTGTGTTCACCAACACATCAGGGTCTGGCCAGCAGCTGCAGAAATGCACATGGAGGTGAGGAGACTGGGTTGGGTGGTGGATTCTAAGCAGCAGTATTTCTAAATTACAACAGGTAGAGCTATTGCTATGTAAGAGAATTTCCTTTCAAATTGCATTTCTTTCAAATACACTTAACTGGCTTAGCACTATACTTTCTCAGAGTGTAATAGGCACTATTTTATGGTTTAAAAACATGGGGATTTCCAGATTTATTGGTTATGTGCCCTTGGGTAAACTGCTCATGCCTCAACTTCTTCACCTGTAAATTGGGGTTAATAATACTTATCTTACAGGATTGTTATGAGGATTACATGAGAGGGCATGTAAAAAGTCTAGTACAGTACTCGACATGTAACAATTGCTTAGTAAATATTAGCTATTATTATGATTAGTGAAGATACCCACCCAATACATTACCTGGCACTTTTTTGGCCCTCAATAAGTATCTTACTTCTAATTATCACACAAGGCATTTTGCTCTACCATTAACCCTATTTTAGAACACCAAAGTAATATGAAAGAGTCAGGATTAAAACTTAGATTGCCATTTTTTCTTCTACCCTGAGAGGAAAAAGAGTAACATATCTTCTTCCTTTTTATATCTAATGGGCATGTATATGTGTAAGAATTGTAAATTACTCTTGAATTGCTGATCAGCTACTTTGGGGGAAAATATTGAGTCCTTAAAGACTCTAGGGTTCCCTTCAGCAGATTAAAAATTACTACAATTTGTTTAAGAAATTATGGATAAATTGCTTGTGAAATTTATAAAGCAATCCTCAAAGATGATAAACTCAAAGAAATCCACACCCAGACACATCATAATCAAACAGCTGAAAACTAAAGACAAAAAAATCTTGAAACTAGCTAGAGAAAAACAACACATTACATATAGGGGAATGATTACTGAAACCAAAATGTGGATTTGTCACCAGAAACCATGCTGGTACAACAGTTTTAAAGTACTCAAAGAAAGTAACTGTCAACATAGAATTCTATACCCAGCAAAAGTATCTTTCAGCAATGAAAGTAAGCTACAGACATTCTCAAATGGAGAAAAGCAAAGAGAATTTATTTCCAACAGACTTGTGCTAAAAGAAATGCTAAAGGAAATTCTTCAGGTGGGAAAATAGCAAATTATACCACAAGGTAATTTGGAACTTCAAGAATGAAGGAAGAGCAACAAAAATATTAACTGTCTGGGTGTCTTTGATATCTAGTGCTGCTGTAACAGAAATACCACAAGTGGATGGCTTTAACAAAGAGAAATTTATTTTCTCACAGTCTAGTAGGCTACAAGTCCAAATTCAGGGCATCAGCTCCAGGAGAAGACTTTCTCTCTCTGTTGGCTCTGGGGGAAGGTCCTTGTCATCAAACTTCCCCTGGACTAGGAGCTTCCCTGCATAGGAACCCGGGTCTAAAGGATGAGCTCTGCTCCCATTGCTGCTTTCTTGGTGGTGTGACGTTCCCAACTCTCTGCTCGCTTCCCTTTCCTTTTATCTCTTGTAAGATAAAAGGTGGTGCAGGCCATACCCCAGGGAAACTCCCTTTACATTAGATCAGTGATGTCCTGAGCAAGTGTGTTACATCCCACCCTAATCCTCTTTAACATAATCTAATCTACCTCATTAACCACAGGCAGAGATTAGGATTTACATCACATAGGAAAATTATATCAATCATAAGATGGAAGACAACGACACAAGACTGGGAATCATGGCCTAACCAAGTTGACACATATTTTTGGGGGGCACAATTCAATCTATGACACTGGGTAAATAAAATAGACCATTTTTCTTCTCTTGTTGTTGTTATGTTGTTAGGTGCTGTTGAGTTGGTCCTGACTCATGGCAACCCTATGTACAATAATAGAACAAAACACTGCCCGGTCGTGTGCTGTCCTCACAACCATTGTTATGCTTGAGCCCACTGTTGTAGCCAATGTGTCAATCCATCTTGTTGAGGGTCTTCCTCTTTATCACTGATCCTCTACTTACCAAGCATGATGTCCTTCTCCAGGGACTGGTCCCTCCTTATAACATGTCCAAAGTATGTGAGATAGAGTCTCACCATCCTTGCTTCTAAGGATCTTTCTGGCTGTGCTTCTTCTAAGACAGATTCGTTCGTTCTTCTGGCAGTCTCCTCTTAAGTTCTTCAAAATGCATATGGTGGATGAAAGCATAATCAGTAACATTATCTGTGATGCTTTTAATCTGTGTAGCTGGGATACAACATAAAGAGGAAGGATAAAGCGAACTGTATTGAAATAAGGTTTATGAATGCCACTTGAAGTGGTAAAGTATTAATTCTAACTAGATGTGAAAGTTAAATATGTAAATTGTAATCCCTACAGCAACCACACATTCACATAGCTATACAAAAAGATGTAGACCAGACCCCAAGAGAGAAATCAGCACGGAAAACAACAACAACAAAAATTCTGTTAATCCAAAAGAAGGCAGAAAAAATGAAATGTAAGAATCAGAAATGTAGGAGACAAACAGAAAACAATAAGAGTAGACTTAAATCTAAACATAGCAATAATTAAACATAAATGGTCTAAGTATATCAATGAAAAATAGAGATTATCAGTTAGAATTCAAAACAAATCCCCAAACCAATTATGCTGCTTATAGGAATCCTACTTTAAATAGTAATGATGTATGTAGGTAAAATGATGAAAAGGGTACACCATGCAAACACGAACAAAAAGAAATTGCAGTGGCTATATTGATATAAGACAAGGCAGACTTCAGAACAAGGAAAATTACTATCGGTAAAGGACATTCCATGATGCTAAAAGGGTCAAATCACCAAGGAGACAGAATAACCGAAAATGAGTGTGCACTTAACCGAAGGACTTCAAGGTACATGAAACATAAACTGACAGAACTGAAAGGAGAAATGGGCCAAACAACAATTATAGTTGGAGACTTCAATACGTCTTTACCAGTGATTGATAGAACTACATACCCACTGCCGTCCAGTCAATTCCGACTCATAGCGACCCTATAGGACAGAGTAGAACTGCCCCATAGGGTTTCCAAGGAGAGGCTGGTGGATTCGAACTGCTGACCTTTTGGCTAGCAGCTGCGCACTTAACCACGGCACCACCGGGGTTCCTTGATAGAACTAGTAGACAGAAAATCATCAAGTCACAGAAGAACTGAACAACAGTATTAACCATCTGGATCTCGTTCACCTGTAAGAACACTCCACCAAACAACCGCAGCGTGTGCATTCTCTTCAAGTGCGTGTCAAATACTCACCAACACGACCATATCTGGGGACGCAAAAAAACTGTAATACATTTAAAAGAACTGAAATCGTACAAAGTATGTTTTCTGACCATAATAAAATTAAACTATAAATCAATAACAAAAAGAGATTCAGAAAACCTCCAAATACTTGGAAATTCAAGGACACACTTAAAAAACCCATGGATCAAATAGGACATCACAGCGAACTTAGAAAACATTCAAAACTGGGTGGAAATTGAAGACAGAAAAACAGTACAGAAAATCAATGAACTCAAAACAGGTTCTTTGAAACAATCAACCAATCTGGTAAACCTCTAACCAGACTTTCAAAGAAGAAAAGAGAGAAGACACAAATTATCAGTATCAAGAATGGAAGAGGAGATACCATTACAGACTCCACAGACATTCAAATGACAATAAAGCATGACTACGAACAACTTCATGCAATACATTTGACAACTTAGATGAAATGAACTGATTACTTAAAGCAACAAACTATTCAAACATACCCACAAAGAAATAGATAACTTCGAGAGTCCTGTATGTATTAAAGAAACTGATTTTTTTAGTAAAAGCCTTCCAAAAAATAAAACTCCAGGTCCCGATTATTTCATAGAAAATTCTACTAAACATTTAAAGAATAAATAACAGAAATTCTACAAATCTTTTTCAGAGAATAGAAGAGGTGGTAACACTTCCCAAATTATTTTCTGAAGCCAACATTACCTTCATGCCTAAATTAAACAAAGATAGTACAAAAAAACTAGAGACGAGTAGCGCTCATATAGATGCAAAAAATTTCAAAAAAGTATTAGCCAATCAAATTAAGCAATATATAAAAGGAATAATCCAGCATGATGAAATGGGGTTTATCCCGGGAATGCGACACTGTTTTCACATTTGAAAATCTGTCAGTGCAATCCACCAAGTTAGCAGACTAAAGAAGAAAACTACATGGTTTTATCAACTGGTGAAGAAGAAGCATAAGACAAAATTCAACATCTATTCATGATAAAAATTCTCAGCAAGTAGGAAGAGAAGGGGAGCCCCTTAACCTGACAAAGGGCATCTATAAAAAAACGAAAGTAGACATCATACTTAATGGTGAAAGATTGAGGTTTTCCTTCTAAGATTCAGAACAAAGTAAGGATGTCCATTCTCACCTCTCCTATTCAACATCGTACTGGAAGTTCTAACCAATACAATGAGGCGAGAAAAAGAAATTAAAAGGCCTACATATTAGGAAAGAAGAAATGAAATTGTCCCTATTCACATGGGACACCATGATTGTTTATGTAGACAATCCCAAGGAACCTACAAAAAAACTCCTAAAACTAAGTGTGCTTAGTAAGTTGTGAGATAGAATGTCAACATTCAAAATGAATCTCATTTCTATAAACTAGCAATGAACAATTGGAGATGTGTATACACATACACACACACATATACTATTTACCATAGCCTCAAAAATTAAATGCTTAGATATAAATTTAAGAAGACGTGCAGAATCTATGTCCCAAGCTACAAAACACTGAAGAAAAATATCAAAGACTACCTAAGTAAATGGAGAGACATACTGTGTTTATAGATTGAAAGACAGAATTTGGTTAAAATGTCAGTAATCCCCAAATTGGTCTGTAGATTTAACACAATTCCAATAAAAATTCTGGTGGGATTTTTTAAATAGATATAGACAAGCTCACTCTGAAACTTACATGACAGGTAAAGAAACTGGAATAGTCAAAATAATTTTTAGAAAGAACAACAAGATTGGAGATCTCATACTACCTGATTTTAAGAAACTATAATGCTACAGTAATCAAGACAGGGTGGTGTTGATAAAGGGATTACACACAGATCAATGGAACACGATCAAGATCCCAGATAGACCCACATAAATAGAGTCGACTGATCTTTGACAAAGGAGAAGAGAAGTTCAGTGGGGAAGGGACAGTCTTTCCAACAGGGCTGAAACAATTGGATGTCCGCATGCAAACAAAACAAAACACACCTTGATCTGAACCTCAAACCTTGTACGAAAACTAACTCAAACTGGATCATAGATCTGAATGTAAAGCATAAAACACTAAAACTTCAGAAGACGCGTAAGAGAAAATCTTTATTATCTGGATTTAGGCAAAGAGTTCTTAAACTGAGCACCAAAAACATGACCCATAAAAGAAAAAATCAGTAAGGTGGACTTTATCAAGTTGAAACACAATTGCTCTGTGGAAGACACATTTAAGACAAGGCTAGAAGAAAATATTCTCAAGTCACTGTCTGATAATGTGTAAAGAACTCTCAAAACTAAACAATAAGAAAATAAACAACCCAACTTAAAAAGTGAGCAGGACACTGGAGCAGGCAATTCACCAAAGAAGATATAAGGACAAAAACTAAGCACGTGAAATGATGCTCAACATCACTGGCCTAGAGAAATGATCGTACAACTGCAGTGAGGTATCGATACACAGCTAACACATGGCTGAAAACAAAAGCTGAAGCTGATGCTTCTGGCGAGGATGGAGAGTCACACGATTTCTCATACGCTGCTGATGGCAATTCAGAATCGTACAGCTACTGTAGAACCAGTTTGGTCCTTTCTTATAAAATTAAACATACACTTATTGGACTATAATTCCACTAGTAGGTATACACCCTAAGAAAACCCAACCCAACCCATTACTGTCTAGTCAATTACAACTCACAGTGACCCTGTAGGATAGAGTAGAACCGGCCCATGGGATTTCCAAGGCTGTAATCTTTACAGAAGTAGATAGTCATATCTTTCGCCCACGGAGCAGCTGGCGAGTTTGAACCTTCAACCTTCTGGTTAGCAGCCAAGCACTTTAACCCACACGCAGCCAGGGCTCCTGGTACACACCCTGGAGAAAGGAGAACACATGTTACTACAGAAGCTTGTCCACCGATGTTTATAGCAGCTTTATTCATAACGTTAAAAACTGGAAATAACCCCAATGTCCTGTCATAGGCGAGCGAATAACAAACCGGTGTACCCAGACCGTGGAGCATTGTTATTGCTGTTGGTTGCTGTCCACTTGGCTCCAGCTCACGGCGACTTCGTGCTCAACAGAAGGAAACATTGCCAATTATTGGTATGTTTGAGTTTATTTTTGTGGCTATTGGGTCCATCTATCTAATGGAAGGTTTCCCCATTTTTGTCGGCCCTCTACTTTACCAACATGATGTCCTTTTCTACTGACTAGTCTTTCCTGATGACGTGCCCAAAGTAAGTGAGCCGAAGCCTCGCCATCCTCCTTCTCAGGAGCAACAGGAAACGCGTACAATGTTTCTCACTGGCTCTCGGCCATCCTCTAACTCTGCTATGGGATCCCTCGGTGCTGACAAGAAATGCAGATCCCAGGGCCCCATTGCAGAGGTACAGCACCAGAATGCCCCAGGGGCGGGGCCCCAGGTGCTGTGTGTGTCACCCCCCCAGCTGCCTGCTCGAGCTGCAGTGCATGGCATTCCTGTGGCCCCACCGGGAGGCACACCCTGAGGGGGTCCAGGCCTGTGGTGTCTGGAGCTGCTGACACAGACGACATCCTGGCCATTTTCGTGTCTGTGTGTTATGAGTAGGAGCCAGCATTTGTCTGGAGCAGAGCGGCTGGCTGAGGATTCTGACTCCTTATCAGCCTATCAGTACCAGTGAGGCAGAACTTCAATCGACCCTGGAAGGAAGCCCACTGGGTCCCACTGTCAGACTGGAAGAGGTCTCCCCACTGCCTTCTGACGGTGCTTCCTGGGCTGGGGTGTGAGTGACAGCTCCCCAGCCACTCAAGTGCTGATCATGAAAAGACGCCCCCCCAACCTGCCACCCGAGCCCCCGGGTCGCCTGCTGCCTCCTTCTGCAGCCGGGAGTGTGGAGGCAGGCGGGCACAGCGCAGACGCTGACAGATGGTGACACTCGGTCTCAGCCCTGACAGATTAGCCGGAGAACTTGGTGTTCAAGGGACCAATTACCACCCCATCCCCTCGGGGAGAGCCTATCAGCTGGTCAGGGGCTGAACAAACGCATTGGAAGAGAAAGCCTGCCCTCTGAGCACCATGCGCTGTGTGTGCCTGTCAGCAGGTTGTAATTAGTTAATTAAATGCCTGGGCTGGCAGGATGGCCCGTGGGGCTGCTCCTGAAACAGGAGAGGAGGCGTCTCGGAACGCGTGGTCGGGAGAGCAGGTGACATGGCCACGAATGGGAGGCGCCCGCGGGAGGAGGACCGGGGGAGCTGGTGTCTATAGTCACGGAGGGGAAGGAGAGACGGGGCTACGGGTTCACGCCGGTACCATGCCATGGAGGCCGTGGAGGCCAAGTTCTCAGAGAGGACAGTGGCCAGAGAAGGATCAGACGGGAGGAAGGGACGACAAGAAAGGCAGCAAACATGGCTGATAACATCCCTGGGTGTCACGTTGCTCGTTTTCAAAACCGACTTTGTGCTTCTGCCACCCGTCTGTCAGTTTGTCCTGCTGTGGGGGCTTGTGTGTTGCTGTGACGCTGGAAGCTAGGCTGCTAGTATTTCAATACCAGCAGGGTCACCCATGGTGGACAGGTTTCAGCGAAGTTTCCAGGCTAAGGCAGACTAGGAAGAAAAGCCTGATGATCTACTTCTAAAAATTAGCAAATGAAAACCCTATGGGTCTGCCCTGAGATGATCGTTAAACCTTAAACCAAAAATATCCCCTGAAGTCATCTTAAAACCGAACACTAGTTTAGCTTAACTAGTAGTTAAGGCCTGCCTTGAGCATTATGCTCTTTTAAGAACTATCTACAACAGCAACTCAGAAGATTAGACGGGAACCTCAGGGGGCGGCGGGTTTATGTTAATGCGGGAGGAAAACTCAGAAAAGGAGGGAGAGTGGTTGCACAACTCGAAGAACGTAATCAATGTCATTAAATTGTATATGTAGGAACCCTTGAATTGGTGTATGTTTTGCTGTGTATATTTTCAACAACAACAAAATAAATAAAATTTAGAAAAAAAAAAAACACCCTATGGGTCACAACTGAACTTTTTCCGATCCAGTGCTGGAAGATGAGCTCCCAAGGTTGGAAGGCACTCAAAATACACAGTGGCCTCCACAATGGCCTGGAGAGCACTGATTGTGAAGATGGTGCAGGACGGGACAGCGCATGGGGGGCCATCAAGAGGAGAGCGGGGCAACCACCCACCATGCAGGTTTATCCCAATGCCTCCATGGCCTCCTGTCACATCCAATTCACCAACAAGCCGCAGTGGTGCTAACTCCAGATTCAATGCCAACCCAGCCTCGGAGAGCAAAGCTGTCCTCCACTCCACCTCTCCTGCTACCCTCCTTGCTTCCATCCTCACCCCGTTTAATCTGTTCCCCACAAAAGAGCCAGTGCTGTCTTCTCAAAGTGAGGCGTCAGAGCTGGTAGGCCCCCAGCTCAGAACCCGCAGTACCTTTCCCATGCGCCAGGGTCACCTCCAGCCCCCACCCCGCTTCCCAGGCCCCACCTGGTTCCTGCCAAGCTCCAGTGTCCCGTCTCTTCCCCACGGGCCTCTGTGCCCCAGTTCAAACCCCTAACCCCTTCCCAGTAACACACACTCTTCATCTGTCCAAATCCTCCTGCTCAGTTTCCAGCTCGGTTTGTGGTGGGGACCGGATGTATTCACCTGTCCTCGGCTCTCCAGCCACGCCCCAACTCCTCCCACCTCCTGTCCCCAGCGTCTTCGCAACCTGACTCCTGGTTCTGGTGCGTTGAGGACTCTGGAAAACGGGTGGAAAATGTGGGAGTTAGGGTTGGGGGAGGGGCAGAGATGCAGGAGGAGTCGGTGTGGCAGAACTCAGGGTGACTGAGAAAGGCCTTTGAGAGGTACTGCTGTCCTTTATTATTCCTTAGGAGATGCAGCTGAAGGTTAATTGATATGCAATCCCTTTGAAGTCCTTCCTGGAGCCTAACAGTGCTTCTCTGAAGCCCCTTTGTGCAGACAGGGCTAGGTGGGGTCGTCCCTGTCACGGGTAGCAGGTGAGATGCCCCGTCACAGCTTCGAGGGGCTTTCCTTGACTCCCAACGTCACCCCGGTCTCCATCGCAACCTCTCCTAGAGCTTTGTGATCCTCGATAGAGCCTTCCAGATGGACAGCAATGACCTGTCGTCCTGAGAACTACTATGCTCAGCACCGCAGGCGCCCAGAAAGACGTGGGCCATGTGTCCTACAGCTCTTCACCTGCCCAGTGGATGGCAGGTGCGTCCCAGAGGGAATTAGGAAGTAGGTTTCTTGCTATTCCCTAAAAAACCAAAATGGAGTAATTAGAAATTACTGTTGAGAGCTGTGAGGGCACACGTCATTTGCTTCAGAACTTAGTAAAGCACATGGCTGTCACTTGCCAAATAAAAACGTTCCTGAGGGTGGGTGTGTCACACTGTGCCGGTCACCGTGCGTGTGCCAGGGACACAGCAAACACCAGTCTTGCCCTCACCGGACTTGCCTGCAGTGACTGACAGAAGGGCCCAGCGCAGGGCCTCTGCCTCTCGCCCTTCTTTCAGCTACCAGGGGCTGCTCCTCGTCTTGGCTCCAGTTGATATAAAGGAGATGTGCACGCTGGGCGCTTTCTGCTGTTTCTCACTGATCGTCCACGAGGCTGCACAACAGCCAGCAGAGAAAGGAACCCCTGGCACAGAGGCCACCCCCCTGCGCCTGTTGGCTCTGTGACCACTAGAAGACACGCCTCGCCAACAGCTTGTACGGAGCACTGCTAAACCACGAGCTGTAAATGGGAAATGCGTGCAGTCGTCCACTAGAGCAGTCCCAGGCCCAGCTGACACTGTCAGAGTCTCCTCTGGAATCTTATCTTTGAATAGATCTCAGGGGCTGGTCTTCTTTCACCAGCCGGAATGCTGGGTTTGCCACGGTTTGGTCTTGGATAGATGGCACTATCGTGGATGATAGACTTGATACAGCTCATAGCGATCTAGTCTTACGGTTTTGCTGGTTATAGGCCAAGAAAATGCAGACTTTTCACGCTGGAGTCATCGCGTGTTGTGCGTCAAACCTGAGCTCAGCCAGGAATCATTTTACGATGTTTCAGTTTTGCCAGTGGGTCTCCTTTTTTAATGATTGACCTCAGTTTATCAGTTTGCTTTCTTCCTTTCTGTCTCTTAGAATACACAACATAGCTTGAAAAAAATTTTTTAAATCTTTTTGTTATTGTAGGTATTAAATAATCAAAAAGCTGGAGTCGACCTTGTATTCACATAAAATACCTCCTTGCATATCCGTCTTCCACTTTGTGGTTGTTGTCGTTGACTCAGTTTTGACTCAGCGACACCATGTGACCAAGTAGAACTGCCCCATAGGGTATGCTCGGCTGTCATCTTTACGGAAGCAGATTGCCAGGTCTTTTCTCCTGCGGAGTCACTGGGTGGGTTCTAACCGCCCACCTTTTGGTTAGCAGCCGAGCACTTAACTTTTGGACCACCACTTTACTGGGGTGAATTGGAAATCTCTGAATGGCAGAGCTCTGTATGGTCGTCAGCTCTTCAATGTAGGATACGTTTAATTATGCTATTTCCTCTACCACTTCTTTCTTTCTCTAGCTTGCTGGTTGAAACTTTCATGCTGAGCCCGGAGCTGTTGAAATTTCGCTTTTCTGTGGCCAGTAGAGAATACAAACAAGCAAAGCCTGAACTTGATAATGAGGTTCCTCCATGTAAAGACATGATCCCCTAATAAACTGTCTGATGACAAAGAAAACACCCAGGTAGCTTCAGAGAAGGGTGATGGCAACAGGGGTTGGAGGAGTCCAGCTTGGGAAGGTAGTCTCCAGACCTGAGTTCAAGTCCTTCCTTGATCCCAGACTTGAATCTATGTATCTTCTTTTCACTGTAGAAGCTCATTTCCAGCCAGATAACCTTTATTTCAGGCATCCCATAGTCTTTGGCAATTTGGAAGAAGATGTTCTGCAGGGAGTGCTAATGAAGTGATCTTGAAGCTGTGTTCCTGCTGTTGTTAGGTGCTGTTGAGTCAGTTCTGACTCATAGCAACCCCACGTACCACAGAACGAAACACTGCCTGGTCCGGCGCCATCCTCACAATCGTTGCTATGTTTGAGCCCATAGTTGCAGCCACTGTGTCAATCCATCTTGTCGAGGGTTTCCTTTTTTTTAGCTGACCCTCTACTTTACCAAGCATGATGTCCTTCTCTAGGGAATGGTCCCTCCTGAAAACATGTCCAAAGTTCATGAGATGAAGTCTCACCATCCTTGCTTCTAAGGAGCATTCTGGCTGTACTTCTTCCAAGACAGATTTATTCATTCTTCCAGCAGTCCATGGTATATTCAATATTCTTTGCCAGCACCATAATTCAAATGCATCAATTCTTCTCTGGTCTTCCTTATTCATTGTCCAGCTTTCGCGTGCATACGAGGTAATTGAAAACACTATGGCTCGGGTCAGGTTCACCTTAGTCTTCAAGGTGACAGATTTGCTTTGTAACACTTTAAAGAGGTGTTTTACAGCAGATTTACCCAATGCAATGCATCGTTTGATTTCTTGACTGCTGCTTCCATGGGTGTTCATTGTGGATCCAAGTAAAATGAAATCCTTGCCAACTTCAATCTTTTCTCCATTTATTGTGATGTTGCTTATTGGTCCAGTTGTGAAGATTTTTGTTTTCTTTATGTTGAAGTGTAATCCATACTGAAGGCTGTGGTCTTTGCTCTTCATCAGTAAGAGCTTCAAGTCCTCTTCACTTTCTGCATATTACAGATTGTTAATGAGTCTTACTCCAATCCTGAAGCCTCGTTCTTCTTCATATAGTCCAGCTTCTTGGATTACTTGCTGAGCATACAGACTGAATAAGTATGATGAAAGGATGCAACCCTGGCACACACCTTTCCTGACTTTAAACCACGCAGTATTCCCTTGTTTTGTTTGAATGACCGCCCCTTGATCTATGTACAGGTTCCTCATGAGTATAATTAAGTGTTCCAGAATTCCCATTCTTCACAATGTTATCCATGATTTGTTATGATCCACATAGTCAAATGCCTTCGCATAGTCAATAAAACACAGGTAAACATCTTTCTGGTGTTCTCTGCTTTCATCCAAGATCCATCTGACATCAGCAGTGATGTCCTTTATTCCATGCCCTCTTCTAAATCTGGCTTGAATTTCTGGCAGTTCCCTGTTGATGTACTGCTGCAGCTGCTGTTGAATGATCTTCAGCAAAATAAATACACTCGTGTATTCTGAGTGGAATCAACCAATCAATCAGTTGAGTTTTTTGGGTCTTCAAAGAGTGAAGAACAGGTTTGTCACTGACAAGAATCATTCCTGGCGCTGAAGATGATCTGTGTCACCCCTGGGAAGAACTGGTCAGCTTTTAGAAGAATCTTTCATTTTCCATCCTCAGCTGTCTGCCTCAGACAGGGCCCCCCACTTATTTGTTTCACTAGAGACTCATCAGTCCAATGGGAAGCAATTAGGAATCAATACTCAATAACCGTTCACTAAATTGTACTGAATTGAAATGTAGGAGAGACGTACTACGGACTCTGACAGATAAGAGGTACACTCGTAGAGGAAAATTACTTCCAATCTTTTTTTTCTTTAATTTTTTTTTTATTGTCCTTTAGGTGAAGGTTTACAGAGCAAACTGGTTTCTCATTAAACAATTAATACACATATTGTTTCATGACACTGGTTGCCAAACCTATTATATGTTAACACTCTCCCTTCTCAACCTTGGGTTCCCCATTACCAGCTTTCCTGTTCCCTCCTGCCTTCTAGTCCTTGCCCCTGGGCTGTTGTGCCCCTTTAGTCTCGTTTTGTTTCATGGGCCTGGCTAATCTTTGACTGAAGGGTGAACCTCAGGAGTGACTTCATTACTGAGCTAAAAAAGTTTCCAGGGGCCATGCTCTCGGAGTTTCTCCAGTCTCTGTCAGGTCAGTAAGTCTCGTCTTTTTTTGTGAGTTAGGATTTTGTTCTTCATTTTTCTCCAGCTCTGTCCAGGACCCTCTGTTGTGATCCCTGTCAGAGCAGTCAGTGGTGGTGGCCAGGCACCATCTAGTTGTGCTGGCCTCAGTCTAGGGGAGGCCATGGTAGTTGTGGTCTATTAGTCTTTTGGACTAATCTTTCCCTTGTGTCTTTAGTTTTCTTCGTTCTCCCTTGCTCCAGATGAAGTGAGACCAGTGGAGTGTCTTAGATGGCTGCTCACAAGCTTTTAAGACCCCAGGTGCTACTCACCAAAGTAGAATGTAGAACATTTTCTTTATAAACTATGTTATGTCAATTGAGCCAGATGTCCCCCGAGACCATGGACTCCAGCCCTCAGCCCAGTAACTCAGTCCCTCAGGGAGTTTGGATGTGTCTGTGGAGCTTCCATGACCTTCCAGTCTTATTTCCCACTACTTCCCAGACCTCCTTGTCTACTCAGCTCAGACTGGCCTATCCCCTCCCCATGGGCTCTGTGCATTCTTGCCCCGCTCCTCCCTCCACACCTGCAGATCTCGGTGTGAGCCCAGCTCCCTGCTCTCACAGTCTTCTCTCCTGGTGCTCACATTCTTGCTGACCATATCGGCCCACAAAGTCCTCCTCTTTAGAACTGTTCAGCAATAGTGGCTGAAACCACTCATCGGGAACGTAAACACTACTTTAGATGAGACAGTATACTTTCATATTTTTATCTCCCTTCCACATGTAAGCTCCTCAAGAAACCTTCCAGAGAACAGAGACTGTATCTTATATTTTGTTGAATAGTCTATAGCTTTTTGCATCACAGCATCTCAACAAATATTTGAAAACTGAGGAATTGACTTGGGGTTATTTTTTTGTGATCTCATGACCCATTCTTCCTCCTCCACACTCAGTAACTCATTTTTACTCCTTTAATTTATTGTGTTTATGACCCTTCCTGATCCTTACTAGTGAGATCTTTAGCCAGTAAGGTGAATTTGTTGTTGTCGTGAAGTAGATTTCAACTTACAGTGACCCTACCAGGGATAGTCCAAGGAAAGGAGGGAAGAAGTGTACGTGCTGGTGTTATTTAACTGGACTCCCTGGGTGGTGCGAACAGTTAATGCGCTCGGCCGCGAACCAAAAGGTTGGAAGTTTGAGTGCACCCAGAAGCACCTCGGAAGAAAGGCCTGGCAATCTACTTCTGAAAAATCAGCTATTGAAAACCCTATGGAGCACAGTTGTACTCTGATACACAGAGTTGCCATGAGTCAGAGCTGACTCATTGGCGACTCGTTCGCTTTTCCGGCTTTGGTTATTTACTCACCACGAATCAACTCTTTCTGTATCTCATCCGTGGGTAGCTGATCAGCTCTCTCTCGGTCTTCCCAAAGCAGGAGGTTTTGGTTTCAGTGGATCGAGTTGCACTTACACCTATCGCCCACCAGAGGGTGCTGCGTCCACAGCCGTGCTTGCTCAGGACCTGCCAAGCACGCCCCCTCTCGGCAGACAAGGGCCTCGCAGGGCCCGGGGAAGCCTGCCCAGGCCCATCCTCTGGGGGAGGCCTGGAGCTAATCCGCCCCTCATACCTCTCAGGTCTCCCAAGGAAGTGTCTGGGCTCCCACCTTCTTCTCACAGGCCACTCTTGGTTTTGCATCACATCACTCAAGGGCTACTTATGGGGAGATGCTTGGGCTCTTCCCAATCGCTTGGTGACATGTGGGGGCTCTGGAACCTGTCGTCTGCCTGGAAAGCCGGCGTTTCCCCATGGAGGCGCCTGTTGGTTTCTGTCGCCTGTGGTTGGGCTATTTGTGTATTTAATGGAGAGTCAGTGCTGCTAGGTTATTTTCACTCGAGACAAGGGGTGTTGGGGCTCTTGATATAACACATACCTAATAAAGGGATGAAGCCCTGGTGGCACAGTGGTTAAAGAGCTCAACTGCTAAGCAAAATGTTAGTGGTTTAAACCCACAGCTGCTCCGTAGGAGAAAAATGTGGCAGTCTGCTTCCGTAAAGGTTTGTTGTTGTTGTTAGATGCCATTGAGTCGGCTCCTACGCATGGCGACCCCATGTACAACAGAACGAAACACTGCCAGGTCCTGCGCCGCCATCCTCAAAATCATTCTTATGCTTGAGCCCATTCTTGCAGCCACTGTGTTAATCCATCCCGTTGAGGGCCTTCCTCTTTTTTTGCTGACCCTCTACTTTACCAAGCATGATGTCCTCTCCAGGGACTGGTCCCTCCTGATAACATGTCCAAAGTATGTGAGACGAAGTCTCATCATCCTTGCTTCTAAGGAGCATTCTGGTTGTACTTCTTCCAAGACAGATTTGTTCGTTCTTTTGGCAGTCCATGGGATATTCAATATTCTTTGCCAACAGCATAATTCAAAGGTGTCAATTCTTTGGGCTTCCTTATTCATTGTCCAGCTTTGGCGTGCATATGAGGAGATTGAAAACACCATGGCTTGGGTCAGGCCCACCTTAGTCTTCAAGGTGACGTCTTTGCTTTTTAACACTTTAAAGGGGTCTTTTGCAGCAGATTTGCTTCTATGGGTGTTCATTGTGGAGCCAAGTAAAATGAAATCCTTGACATCTTTTCTCTGTTTATTATGATGTTGCTTATTGATCCAGTTGTGAGGATTTTTGTTTTCTTTATGTTGGGATGTAATCCAAACTGAAGACTGTAGTCTTCGATCTTCATCAGTAAGTGCTTCAAGTCCTCTTCACTTTCAGCAAGCAAGGTTGTGTCATCTGCACATCCCAGGTTGTTAATGAGCCTTTCTCCAATCCTGATGCCATGTTTTTGTTCATATAGTCCAGTTTCTCAGATTATTTGCTCAGCATGCAGATTGAATAGGTATGGTGAAAGGATACAACCCTGACACACACCTTTCCTGACTTTAAACCATGTAGTATCCCCTTGTTCTGTTCGAACGACTGCCTCTTGATCTATGTATAGGTTCCTCATGAGCACAATTCAGTGTTCTAGAATTCCCATTCTTCGCAATGTTATCTGTAATTTGTTATGATCCACACAGTTGATTACCTTTGCATAGTCAATAAAACACAGGTAAACATCTTTCTGGTATTCTGGTAAAGATGCACAGCCTTGGAAGCCCTTTTGGGCAGATCTACTCTGTCCTATAGGGTCACTATGAGTTGGAATAGACTCGACGGCAGTGGGCTTGTTTATTTATTTTTTTTAATAAAGTGACTATTTCCATAACTGTAAATTAACAGTAATGACAGCCTAGCTTCTGACTTTGAGGATGTTTTTTCCAAGCCCAGAGAATTCTGGGTGTGAAAGAAGTCTAGATTTTAGCCTTGCACACAGTAGTCGGTCAGTAAACGTGGAAACAGATGCTGTGTCCTGAAGCCCACCGTGTGTAACTTCAATTTCGAGAGAGAGAGCAGACGTTGCTCAGTGAGATAGTCGATCCCATGTGAGTAATTGTGAGACTGTAATACTGGTTGATATCGTTAGTATCATCTCGACTCAGTAAGCTAATGAAAGTGTTGGTTTGCGGTGTTTGGGGATGAGGATATGTAAATATAATGATTTTCCTTTGGAAGAAAGAGCTGCCAATATGGTATTTACTATTTCAGATGTCCCTCATTGGATGTAGAGTTCTTCATAGGTTGAGTGTCACTGGATTGCTGTAAATAGGATCATTGAGAACACATGGGAAGCTTTCAGTTTTAGGGGACTCTTGGTAGGTTAGAGTCTTTGATTATGGGCGCACACCTGTACGGAGCTTTCCTTCCCGACTTCTATGCCCCTGTTTTCCTTTCCCAGCACGTGACCGTCTGCTTTCAGATCGCCGCTCAGCTGCAGCTGCAGCAAGAAAACCCAGTGTTGTGAAAAGTGAAACGCTCTGTGGTTTGGCTTTCACTCTGGGCTGCTGTTTTCCACCAAAAGGAGAGAGAGTTTATATCCTTTAAAGATTCTATCAAGCAGGCTTAAAATGACATCTGTATTTGCCACTGTGAGGTCAGCAAAAACAGGACATGACAATAACAGCCAGAGAAGACAAATGTACGTAGGAGCCTGTTTTAAGCTGCAGATGAGCTGGTGGCAGCTGTATGAAAGACGACAAAAGCAGAGAAATTATGCAAATGTAAGTTTTGGAACAAGGAGAAAATTTTAATATGCAAATAAAAACTAATTTTATGAAAAATATTTGCATGTGTGTTACAAAGCCCACAGATTTAAGTAAAGGAAGAAAATGGGCTCAATAAACTCTTGTTCGTGCCACCAGAATCAGACAGATTCACTAGTTCTTGCAGCTTAATAAGTGGACACATCACTGGTACCCTAGATGTGACCGGAATTAGCCTCACTCTCTGCATGGTGCTTCCACTTCGCAGTCAATAAAGATCTGGGGCAGCCTGGTGGGTGAGGGGCTTGGATTACAGGGCTTTGGCGCCTCTAAAGCAGGGGCTTCCTGGCACAGCCCCTTCCCCTTGAATAGATGCGCTTCCCTGGCTGGTGCCGGGCTGGGCCCAGAGCCCGCCTGCTGCACCTGCTAAGCGGGAATGGAAACACCTGCCCCGGGGGGAGCAGGAGCGAGCGCAGGATCCGGTGCTGTTACTGGAGGAAGTGCGTTTCTTTCCAGCTGCCCCATCCCTTGCTCAGGACCCGCTCAGACTTCCCTCTGCTCAGGACTCCCTCAGAACTGCCCACTGCTCAGGCCTCTCCCCTCAGATCTCCCCTTTTCACAGACCCTCCCCTGCTCAGACTCCCCCCTCAGGCCCCTCCCCTGCTCAGATCCCTCTCTTGCTCAGACCCCCGTTAGGCCCCTCCCATCTCGGCCTCTCCTCTCTCAGCCCCTCCCCTCTAAGGCTCCTCCTCTTTCAGCCCCCTCCTCTCTAAGCCCCTCCCCTCTCATCACCTGCCCTCAAGGCTCCTCCTCTCTCAGCCCCTCCCCTCTCAGC
>NW_004443938.1:690674-705305 GCF_000243295.1 Trichechus manatus latirostris | reverse complement strand
CCCCTCCCCTCTCAGACCCTCCCCTCACTGGCCCCTCCCCTCAGCCCCTCCCCTCTCAGCCCCTCCTGTCTCAGGCCCACCTGCACTGGGCTCACCTGCTCTTTCCTTCACACCGTAGGGAGAGAGCTGGACGTGTTCACCCGGGCAGTCGCTCCGAAGGGCCCCAGGCTTTAGCGGGCATGGCCTGGCAGCTGAAAGGACACGGTGACCTGAACATTCTGCCCGCTAAGGTTGTCACAGCCTGCGTTGAATGTCCTGTTCATGCGCTTTTCCTCTTCTCTCTGGAAGGATAAGCAGAGACGGCCGTGCCCTCTGACTCTTCAGCCCCCACACTCCCGTTTCTAGGGCTGCCTCCTGGAGGGCCTGAACTTACACCATGGGCCGCCCAGGTAACCTGTGGTTCCCGCGGCCGGGAACGGGTCCGGGCCTTTCTGGGAGAACGTGAACACACTGCAGCTGCTGCTCGGGACCCTAACGGGCTGTGGTATCCTTAGGATGGCCCAGCCAGCCTACAGGTAGCAGGTGTGATGGGGGCATTCGCTTAGGTTGACTGGTGAGCTGTGCTACTCAAGCGTCCTAAAGAGAGCATCTAACGCAGGAAGCGGGTGTGTGTCGCCCGGGGAGCCCGGATCCAGACCATCGGCAGTAAGCGTCTCCTCGTTGCATCTCTTCGTCACTAATCAAAGAGGCTCAAGGCAGCAATGAGACGCCGCACCCCTGGGAGCCACACCTGAGCTCAAACGTGCCTCGGGAAGGCTGGGGCAGGAAGGTGGGCCACGCCACGGGGTGGGGAAACAGAACTCCATCGCAGGAGCCCAAGAAAGCCGTCCAGGGCGCATTCCCAGTAAGCGGAGAGGGCCGTCGGCGGAGCCCGGGTAAGGAGAGACACCAGTCAGAGGAGAGGCCCCGCAGACCCGGTAAGCAGAGAGGAGGATGCAGGAAGGCTCCTGCGAGCTGGCCCGACCAGACAAGGGAGAGAGCAGGGAGGCCATGGCAGAGAGGGGGCTGTGCTTCCGTTTCTTTCCAAGACAGGGGCTCCACACTGTCACTTCATCTCTCTGATAAGAATCGAAATCTCATAAGGCCCTGTGGCCCTTTCAACGCCGGGAAGCTTGTCTGAGCCTGCAGAGGGCTTTCAGCAAGAGTTCCTTTCAGTATAAAAGGAGAAAGTTGGCTGGGGTCTGAGGGGAGAAGCAGAATTGGGGGAGCTGACCCAGGAGACGCAGAGATGCTCAGATGAAGGGAAGGTTCTGCGGTGTTCCATCTGCGCCTGGGCTGCACCCGGTACCCCAGAGCAGAGGCATGGACCCACATTCGTGCCTGAGACGATGCAGTCCTTACTTGCTATGATGCTTTCAGGTTCTGGAAATAACACTGTGCAGGGGGGCTTGAGGGTTTCTTCTTCTCAGCCAGTTCTCACCTACTGTGGGATGCTGAAGTAATTATTTGTGCCAGGTGGAGAAAAATGTTTAAAATTTGCTTCTAGTGCATGACATCGCTAACCTTGCTGAATAACACATTCCCGAGGCAGGACGAGGCTAAGACAGTCTCCCTCGGGGGCTTTCAGGTCTTTTGAGGTGAATTCCTGTGCAGGTCGCAGTGGTGTGGGCCCTGGGTCAGCCCCTGATTCTGGCGCTCTTACGGAGTTTACCGCAGTGTGAGCGTTAGATAAGAGGCCTCAAGAGAGACAGGACGCTGTTGGGCAGGGCTCCGGACTGGGACCACCTGGTTCCCTTCCAAGGTGTCTTCTCGTCACATGGGCAGGCCGCGGGTCTGGAAGGGCCAGCTGGGTCACAAAAGATAGTGTGGCTTCTCTCTCTGTCTCTGCTCTCTGTCTCTCTTCTTCTCTCCTCTCCCTCTCTCTTTCTTCCCCTCTCTCAAATCTGTTACTCTGGGGAAGCCAACTGCCATTTTGTGAGGACACTCAGTCATTGCTATGGAGAGATCCTGTGGCAAAGAACTGAGGCCTCCCACCGACAGCCGGGGGTTGAGCTGTCTTGGGAGTTGGATTCTCCAGCCCCAGTCAAGCTTTCAGATGACTGCAGCCTCATGGGACACCCTGAGCCAGAGCCATACAGCTAAGGCACCCCCGGGTTCTTGGCTTTCAGAAACTACATGTGTTTGTTGTTTAGCTGGTAAGCTTTGGGGTAACTTGTTACGCAGCAGTAATTAACTAATGCAAAGCCTTTGCTAGCTGTAAGCAGGACACTGAACTGATGCTCTTCCAGGCTCCCCAGCCTCTTGATCCTCTTCTATCACTGGTGTGGTCCTCCCCTAGGGAGCCTGGCCCCTGCCCACACTGTGGTGTTCTGTGAGGTGGCGAACAGCTGCTCACTCGGAATAATCGGAAGGCATTTCCCTGTAGTGACAGCACTCAACAGCACTTCTTAGGGATTCTTAATTTTCAGAATTCTGAAGGCGACCACCCAATGGATTGAGACCTTAAGGACTATTGTCTCACTTATAACAAAGTAAAAATACCAAATGAACGCAGAGACCAGCTGTGCTGTCCCATAAGGCAGCCGTGAGCCACCCATGACTTTTTACATTTAAATTAAGTAAAATTAGATGAAATTTTGAATTCAGTTTCTCAGTCACACTAGTCATGGGTGGCTTACCACCACCATACTTGGCTGTGCAGATCATAGAAATCTTCATTGCCGCCGGAAGCTCTACCGGGCGGGGCTGAGCTAAGGCATTAGAGTCGGGGTTCTACTTCCAAGTCAGCTCCCACCTGGGCACTGTGGTTGGCACACAACAGGGATGACGGGTCATCTGAGCCCTGCCCGTCTAGCTGGCCTCAGAAATCAATCAGGTCGGGGCTGCTCAGGAGGGAAGTGACATTGAGAAAAGCTGCTGCCGTATCCAGCTCTGCTCGAAGCTCCTCAAAAGCAGAGGCTGGTTCTTAGACATATATGGTGTCTTGGTTAGCTAGTGCTGTTACAACAGAAATACCACCCATAGGTGGTTTTAACAAACAGAAATTAATTTTCTCACAGTTCAGGGGACTAGAAGTCCAAATTCAGGGCTCTGGTTCTAGGGGAAGGCTGTCTCTGTCTGCTCTGGGGGAGATCCTTGTCTCAGCTTCTCTAGTGTTCTTGTTAGCGTTCCTAGGAGATTTCCACGTGGCATCTGTCTTTCCCCCCTTTTGTGCTAGATCTCTGTATCACATTTGCTCTTTTTTTTAATCTCCAAAGTGGTTAGGTTTAAGACACATGCTCTACTGATATGGCCTCATTAACATAACAGAGAAAACCCTATTCCCAAATGGGATTACATCCACAGGTATAGGGGTTAGGATTCAGACACATATTTTGGGGGGACACAGTTCAGCCTATAACAGTGGTTAATGGAGAGTGACCCAGTGAGACACATGCCCAGCAGGCAGGTGTCCAGTTTACGTTGCTTGTCTCACCCGTCTCAGGGAATCCCTTCTTTTCTCAGTGAGGCTGGCCTGAGTCCAGTCCTTGCAGCAGTTCCTTCCACCACTGCTTCCATCTCGGGGAGAAGGAGTGCTGGCCTCACGGCATTGGTGGGCTGGCGTTTAAGGTCTTTATCTCCAGAACAGGGCTGTCCTCTCACCGTGATGACCCTTGCTGTCACTGGGTCGTGTGTAACGAAGCCTGTAACAGCAGCGAGCCTCACCCCAAACTGATGGTCGGGGGGCCACCACCCCCACGAAGCTCCCTTTGCCCACAGTGGGTCCCGCTGCTGGAGGCTGGGCCCAGAGCACAGAGGCCCACTGGGCTCGTTAGGAGGCGTGTGCCACGGAGCTGTCCTCCTGCGCCCCGACCTTTTCTGCCCTGGGTTTTCCTTCTCCTTCTCTTCTTCTCATACTACAGGGTTCTGTGATTTGGAATCCACTTGATGGCAGTGGGTTTGGTGTTTTTTTTTTGGTTTCTCGTCTCTCACTCCCAGGCAGCCTCCCACTCTAGCTGTACACCTTGGGCTTCAAGTTGTGAAAATCACAACCGATTTCCACGCTCAGGCTCAGACGTGACTCAGGGAGTGTTTCCAGCAGTGCGCACCACCCTCATACTTGGGAAGACATCCTGGAAGCAGCTAAAGCCTCGGTTTTGTTTGCTGCACCTTAGGGCCCAAATGGTTTGCACTCAGCTACTAACCTAAAGGTTGACGGTTCGAACCCACCTGGCGGCACTGTGGAAGAAAGGTCAGGTGATCTGCTCCCTTAAACATTACAGCTAAGAAAACCCTGTGGAGTAGTTCTGCTCTGGAACATGTGGGCTTGCCTTGAGTTGGAGTTGACTCGACGGCCACAGGCTTGGCTTTGTTTTTGGTTTAGGGCCAGGGAGAACGTGGAGAGGGACACCGGCTGTGCGTGTGGCAGCCCCTTGCCTTGTAGTGCTGGTCACAGAGCTCCTTCTGGGCCGTAAGTGGGAGACGCGAGTGTGGGAAGGAGGGTCCTTTGTGTGGAGAAAAAGACCTGGAGAACATGGGAACACTGGGTGATAAAAGTCACACGGTTGTCAGCTGCAGTGGGAAAATAAGCCCATTTTTAAAAAACCCTTTACCTTGATATTTTCAAACACGCCCAAGAGTAAGAGAAAGTGTAATGAGCTTGGTCCCTCAGCTTCAAGGATCAGCGACATTTGCTGTGCTTTGCGCCCTCTAGGTGCCCACGGATTTCTCGGTGGGTATATTTTAACGCTAATCCCAGACGACGTGCAGTGTCATCCATTTATTTCGTATCTCTGACAAATAAGTTCTCTCTTTCACATCCTGCATCGTCATTACCTCACCCAGCACAGTAACAACTCCTTACACCTTCTGTCCCCAGCCTGTGTTCAGTGTTCCCGTGACCACCTGAAAGGCCTTTACACGGAGAATGTGTGAGTCAGACTCAACGATTCCACGCATTGCTTTCCGATGACAGGCCTCTCAGAGTCCTTAGTCCTTAGTGGTTTCCTGTCCGTTATAACAGTGTTTTTATTAAGAAATGAGGCCGTCTTTCTTGTAGAATTTTCTGCTGACTGGATCCCCGTGCGTTTTCCTCTCTTCCCTGTGTTTCCTGTAACCTGGTAGCACAGCTACTGGACTGGACTAGACTCAGATGCGGCCTTTGGGGCCTGAGTCCTTGTGGGTGTGGAGCTCCGTCTCTGGCACATCGACGAGGAGGTGACGGGTGTCAGGACGGTGGCTTCTGATCTCTCAGGGCCATTGACTCAGGAAAATCTACTCAAGATGGTTTCTGAATGGGCATGACATAGTCTGTGAGATGAAAGGATCTTTCCCACCGTGGGCAGGCATACTGCAAACGACTTTCCGTCCACAAACGAATGCACAAAACCCAGCCCCAATTTTCAACCCCAGGGAGAGTTGTCCCTCTGTGTACGGCCCCTTCCCCCTGACTGGCCCTCACTGCATGTTGTCATTGTGGGTTGGCTGCAGTCTATTCCGACTCATGACGCCCCACGTGTTACAGAGTGGAACTGCTCCGGAGGGTTTCCTCGGCTGTAAATCTTTATGGAAGCAGATCGCCAGGCCTTTCTTCCATGGTACCACTGGGTGGGTTTGAACTGCCAGCCTTTGAGTTAGCAGTCAAGTGCGAACCATGTGTGCCACCCACGAGCCTTTCTCGATGTACGGATACGCTGGGATCTCTTTGTATTAGTGTCCCAGGGCTGTGGTAACAAAATACTACAAACTGCGTGGCTTATCAGAACAGAAATTTATTGTCTTATGGTTCCGGAGGCTGAAGTCCGAATCCAAGATGTCAGCAGGGCCATATTCTTCCCGAAGTCTCTAGGGGAGAGCCTTTCTTGTCTCTCCCGGCTTCTGGTAGCCCCAAGTGTTCCTTGGTTTGCAGCTGCGTCTTCATGTGGCCGTCTCCGCTCTGTCTCTGTGCCTCTTCTCCTTTTATAGGATGCCACTCAGATGGGACGAGGACACAGCCTTCTCCAGTAGGACCTCATGTCAAGTGATAACATCTCCAAAGACCTTATTTCCAAACAAGGTCACATTCTCAGGTACCAGGGGGTTAGGACTTCAACCTACCTTTTTTGGGGAAACAATTCAACCCATGACACCATTTAAATGTTGACTGCAGACAGGAAAGTAACCCCGCAACCCCAGAGCACTTTGTGGGTGTGCTTCGCGGCGGGGTGGGTCCCCACACTGATGTTGGCTGTCCTCATCACCACGCCAGGTCTGACACACACCAGATCCGCTGAGCTAAGAGAAAATGAATAAATCCAATGATACTGCTTTTATATTAATTAGATCTATTACTCCGTCCTTGCCATAAGGAAGAGGGGATGCTGTTCAGAATATTTATCTAACTGCGAGCTCGGTGTGGCACAGCATGGCCCACCCGAGTTGATGCCGTCTGCGTGACAGCAGGCGGGCTCATTCCATCCACGGCGCCATCTCTATTCTGAGGAAGAGCGTCATGGACGTGAGTGACCGTAAGAGGCGGTCCTCTTGGTTTCTACCGGGAAGAACGGCACGGTATAAGTGGTATGGATTGAACTGTGTCCCCCAAAAGAAATTCAAAGTCCTAACCCCTGCATCGATGAGGGTGAGCCTGCTTGGAAATAGGGTCTTCTTTTGTTACATTAACGAGGCCACACCCAAGTAGGGTGGGTCATAAACCTAATCACTTCTTAGTGGAGTCTTATTAAAAGGACAAAATAGACACCATGTAAGGATCCGTCTACAAGCCGAGGAACGTGGAGAAAGAAATGTGTGGGGCTGCCGACAAAGAAGGACCCTCTCCTAGAGACCATGGCTTGATTGGCGCTTCCAGCCTCCAAAACTGTGAGACAATACATTTCTGTTCTTTAAAGCCACCTACTTGTGGTATTTTTTGTTACGGCAGCACTAGGTAACTAAGACAATTAATTAAGACAAAACTAAAATCATGGACTTTGGAAGCAAATAATTGCTCAGGTTTAATGATGAGAACTGGCCAGTTTGTTTAGCTACCCAGAGGTGTGTTGCAGCTATTTCTTCTGACCATCGAAGTGAGCAAACGTTGTTTATGGCCATGACGGGAGCCTGCTGAGACCTGGTCTGAAAGTCTTCCAGACCGATACCACGTCAGCGGGAGCCAGTTCTGGTCCCGGGGCTGCTTCTGGGGTGAGCCCTGGCTGGTCTTATGGTTCCCCTGTAGTTGTCAGGGGGTCTTCCACCAAGGGAGAGGGTGGGGCTGGGGTCACTGATCAGGCTTCTTTGTACCATATGATGTTAAGCCTTGCTTGTCTGATTTCCACTGTGCACAGATATGTAAGTGGGTGAGATCTCCAGCACCTTGCAGCTGAATTGTCTGCTATTGTTGTTGTTAGGTGCTGTCAAGTCAGTTCCGACTCATAGTGACCCCGTGTACAACAGAAGGAAACACTGCCCAGGCCTGCACCATCCTCACAATTGTTGCTACGCTTGAGCCTATTGTAGCAGCCACTGGGTCAATCCCTCTCGTTGAGGGTCTTCCTCTTTTTCGCTGACCCTCTACTTTACCAGGCATGATGTCCTTCTCCAGGGACTGGTCCCTCCTGATAACTTGTCCAAAGTGTGTGACTAGGCAGCATCTATCACAGAGTTGGTGGAGAGAGGAGGCTGTCCCTTCTAGCCCCAGCTCTAGGTGTTCTATGAGCTTCTTGGATTAAGGGATCTCAGGAAGGCTAACTCCAACAACAAGTTCACCCACCCGTGGACTTTGTTCAGATGCTTATACTTAAATATTACATCCTGAACTTTTGATAGCAGTTTCTCCAAGAACAACCATATGCATCCAGGTTTTTCATTTACTATGAAACTGTTGTAGAGAAAAACGTGCTTTTTTTTTTTTAGGATGCTTCATACCCCTACTTTTTCACTACATGAGAAATTTCTCTCAGAAACAGTGTTAAGAAAATATTTTATTCTCCTGAGGAACAGAAACTGAAAGTTGTGGGAAGAACCACATTGACACTTTTGCCTTCACTGCCAGGAAACTGAGAGCCAAATTTCACACGTAATTGTAAGAACTACGTTTAGCTTCTATTTTAAAAAGCAATTTCCTTCATAGTTTCCTCATTGGTTTCAGTCTTAATTCCTGTTTTTGTTGGTTTGACTGTTTTTGGCAAAAAACTGCAGAAGTTTTTTTTGAAAGGTGTAGAGTACAAATACCTTTCAGTAAATAAATTCTTTCGATGCTCTCAAATCAATGGGTCTGAGTTTAACTTTTCAGTACCACACATTTATTTTAAATTGTACAGAACATCCTACTATAACAATTGTTAAAAAATCATTTGTGGGAAAAGGTTTCAATACCTTTAAATTGTCGTTATGTTATAATTGACAATTTTATATTAGTAGCTACTTATATAGAAAGAAAGGCCTGGTGACTTGCTTCTGAAAATCAGCCAATCAAAACCCTGTGGATCACAATAACCCAATCTGCAACTAATCATGGGATGGTGCAGGACTGGGCAGCGTTTCGTTCCATTGTACACGGGGTCACCATGAGCTGGGGGCCAACTTGGCAGCAGCTAACAGCAATGGAAACAATAACAGCGACTTACACATATATTCTGAGCCGAATGCTCATTCTGTTGCACATAGGGTCGCTATGAGTTGGAACTGACTCGACGACACCCAGCAACAAGCTGACTTCTCTGGTTTTTAGTTATTTTGTGATTTGCTCATAGTGGAAAGAATCAATCTTTTGACTTGGCAGGCCCTGGGGGTAACACCTGTCTAAGGCACTTGAGTGCTGGTTCTTTGGGAACGTTCTGGAGAGGCAGCGCCCAAAGTCCTGGGACATCACCTTCTGGCCATTCTGGGGGCTGTTCAGGAAACCTGGAGGTGCTTGTTCACCAGACCTTTGTGCCCCTCCAGTTACACCAGACTGCCCCGGGGTAAGGCAGAGGCCGGAGATCTAACCCACTTCAGTGCAATTGTGAAAGCTGTACTTTTGACACTAAATCATCATGCCAAGATAGTGTACTTGGCCCATTACACGAATTTGTCATTTAGGATTCCCCAGCAAACCTGCAAAGAGGGCAGGGATGGGCCATAGAAGATGAAGCACCAACTCAAGGTCACAAACGCATAAGGAGAAAGCTGGGGCTTGAGTTCAAGTTGTCACCTCCAAAGCCCACGTGTCTCCCTCTGGACTCACTGGTGCTCTGTCTACAGCTGAGCTCACCTTGAAAAGGGAGCAGAAGTGTGTCAGGAAGATACCCAACCAAACCCAACCAGTTGCTGTCAAGTTGTCTCTGACTCTTGGTGACTCCACGAGTGTCAGAGTAGAACTGTGCTCTACAGGATTTCCAATGGCTGATTTTTGGAAGTAGATCACCAGGCCTTGCTTCTGAGGTGCCTCTGGGTGGACTTGAACCTCCAGCCTTTCAGTTAGCAGCTTATTTGAACCACTCAGAGACTCCATGAGGTAGGGAAGGAGACATTAATTATAATGCCCTCTTTCTATACACGGAACGGACAATTGGTCTGGAGAGCAGGGGGTGGCCTAGCTTTGAGAAATAGATTTGACAATCATCTGTTTAGAGGTGGGAGTTGAAGCTTTGACTTAAAGCAAAGCAAGATCTGAGGACAGATCTTTAGAGGATCTGCAGAGACTGTTCATTTCAGAAATGAGAGAAGGAGGAAAGGGTCTGCGACGAGGTGGCCAGTGGTGTGCTAAGTTCCAGGAGGGGTGGACGACTCACCGCGGGCTCCCACGTGTGGGACTTTGCTGGAGAAGGCAAGGCCTGGGCACAAGTGCAGTGGTGTGTGTGTTTCGCTGCCTATTTGGAAAAAATGTAACACCAGCAGTGAGATTTCACGGACATTTAGGATTAGGCCAAGGTCTGTCAGTTGTCAGTTTGTCGTGCTGTTGTGGCTTGTGTTGCTGGGATGCTGGAAGCTAGGCCATCAGGATTTCACATAGCAGCAGGGTCACCCATGGTGGACAGGTTTCAGGGGTGCTTCCAGACTAAAACAGACTAGGAAGAAAGTCCTGGCAATCTACTTCCTAAAATCAGCCGAGAAAACGCTGTGGCTCACGACAGAACATCGTCTAAGACTTTAGCTCGCTTACTTTGGACACATCCTCAGGAAAAACCATTGCTAGCGAAGGACATCCTGTTTGGTAAAGCAGAGGGCCAGTGAGCGTGAGGGAGGCCCTCAGCGAGACGGACGGCCACAGTGGCCGCAAGATGAACTCAAACACATCATCGATCGTGAAGATGGCGCAGGGCTGGGCAACGTTTCGGTCTGTTCCACACAAGGGCACCAGGAGTCACAGCCGACTTGTCGGCAGCTGACAACGGGCAAAGGCTGGAAGCCCTGAGGGTCCCCTGGTCACTGCCTGCTTAGGTGGCCTGGGGCGCAGTGGAGCCCACCAGGATGGTTTGTGAATAATTGAGGACTGGGAGACACTGGACACGTGGCTGTCGGTGTCGTTGAGGACTGGCCTTGGACACAGCCATCAGGTGGCTTGTGTAGTGCTGTTTCGGTTGGGGAACAGGTCGCATGGGTTTAAGACGCTCGTGTGTGGCCAGGCCGCTCGGCTGGGCTCTGCTGCCCCCTCCCCCTTGGCACAGCCTCCTCCACCCCAGGGCGGGAGGAGCCTTGTGAGTCCTGCGGGGCCCCGGCTGCCGGGCAGGCACGCGGTGTCTCAGGTTCCTAGTGCTGCTGTAACAGAAGTACCACAAGTGGGCGGCTTAACAAACAGGAACTGACTTTCTCACGGTTTAGAAGCCTAGGAGTCCCCAGCTCTAGGGGAGGCGTTCTCTCTGTCGGCTCTGGGGGAAGGTCCTTGTCTCTTTTCAGCTTCTGTTCCATGGCTCCTTGGGGATCTTCACGTGATGTGGTGTCTCTCTTCCCCCATCTCAGCTTTTTTGCTGCTTGCTTAATATGCTTTTATATCTGAAAAAAAAGGTTGACTTACAACCCACCATACGCTAATATCGCCTCATCAACATAGCAAAGAAAGCCCATTCCTAAATGGGATTATAACCACAGGCACAGGGTTAGGATTTACAGCACGTATTTGTGGGGGACACAATTCAGTCCATACCCACGATAGACAGGGGTGTGCTGACCCTCTGCCGTGGGCTGCGAGCACCGGGGAGCCGGCCGCGGGTTGGTGGGCGGCAGGCTCGTTGAAGACATGAGGTGTCAGCCAACCTGGGATCTTGACTCCTGACCCAAATGTGGGTTGTTGGTTTTTCCTTTTTCCTGTTCTTGGACCCAACTGAAGCTGCTGCGGCTCTCTCTGCGACACACGAACAGGCCCCGGGTCAGCAGCTGGTGGTGACGCGGCAGATGGCGAGCTCTGTAAGCGCAGGAGGAGTTAGCGATGGGGACAGCACCTTCGTTCCAGCTTCCTGAGGACGGGTCTGAGCACCAGGGTCCCCCTCTTCATGCTCCTGCATCTCAGTCCCCTGAGTGGAAGCCAGCCAGCGCCTTTCCAGGCTGGGCAAACCTGCACGGCACTGCCCTGCGGAGAGCCACGGAAGATGGGGAGCTGGGAGGGACCTCACCACCCTGCAAAGTCCCAGGGCTGACAGGGGTGGAGGGGGGATTGTGCACGCAGTGAAGGGCTCCCCAGTAACCCGTGGCCCTGGTTCCCACATCAGGGTGAGAAGCCGCGCCTTTTGCGAGGTGGTGCCTGGAAGTGGTTGGGCCAGTGTGGGCCTTAGTGGGGCCTTCAGCCCCATGAAACAGTGACGGATCCACTTCCTTAACACAGCACAAGAGCCTGATGGAACACGGCCCCACCGCCAGCTGCAGGCCTCGCCCCATGCTGCTGCTTCTCTCTGTCTGCCTCTCTCTCCGCCTCCCTCTATGTCTGTCCCCTTCTCTCCTCTCTTTCCCTCTGTCTACCGCCTCAGTCTGTCTCCTTTTCTGTCGACCCCACCATCTGTCTAGTCTCTCTCCTTCTCTCTTCCCACCTCTGTCTCTCCCTTTCTCTCTCCTCTGTCTTCCCTCTCTCTGTCTCTGTCTCTCCTCTCTCTTCTCTCTCTCTGTCTATCTCTCTCCTTCCTTCTCTGTCTCTCTCCCCTATCTCTCCCCCCGCCCTCTGTCTCTCTCTTCTCTCTCTCCCCTATCTCTCCCCCTGCCCTCTGTCTCTCTGTCTGTCTGTCTCTCCTTCCTTCTCTGTCTCTCTGTCCCTCTCTCCCCCATCTCTCCCCCGGCCCTCTGTCTCTCTCTCTCCTCTTCCCTCCTTGCCCCAGCCTCCCCTCAGGCAGCATCCATGGCCCAGGCAGCCAGGAGAGATGGCTGTCCTCAGGCCGAGGGCTGTGGGGCCCACGGGCGGCTGGGGGGAGCGGGTCTGTGTCCCTCGGCACACTCGGCTTCCTACCTCCCAGTCGGAGCCTGATTGATGGAATTTCAGCATCTCTTCCTGGAGGCCTCAAGCCTGCCCATTCACACTGAACATATGTCCGTGCGTCCCCCGGGCCATGTTTCCATGTGCCATGTGGCTGCATTTGTGTGGTGTGCGTCCTGCCAACCCGGGACCTTTCCCACGACCCCGCGGCCTCCAGGTTGCCACTTGGTGCTGCCTGGGGCAGTGGGGAGGTCTGCACAGGGCTGGAGCTGTGGAGGGACTGCCCAGGGGGGCAGGCAGAGAGGAAGGCAGAGAAAAGCACCCACACGGCTCCATCTGCTACAGCCTGTTCACCCTGCACTGCTGGTCTTTACACAACCCCTCTACTGGGCACTGGGCCCCACAGCAGCAGCTCGTTAACCCGGGCCGGCCAGCAGACCAGCCTGGGGCTGCCAGGAGGGAGCACCGCACTCGAGTCCCAGCTGTGTCCTCCACGCGGCCCTCGGAGTCACCAACATCCTGGCTGCCCTGCCCTCCCTCAGACCCCAGCCCTCGTCCTGCCCTGCCTGGGCTCCTCAGGACCCCCTCTGACACCAGACCTGTCCTGACGAGCTGTGGCTCCCTCGCCGGACCTGGCTGTCTGTGCTGGCTGGCCTGTGCACTGTCCTTCTGGCTGGAAGTCCTGAGTTTCATCTCCCCAAATCTGTGGGGGGCCTACAGCCCCAGCCCCCACCCGGGCCCTGCACTCAGCAGCGGATGGCGGTGAGCTGAGCCACAGCATCTGCCTCAGCATCATTGGAGAGAGGGACGGTGTTCGCCGAGAAGGGCTGCAACGAAGTGCAGGCCAAGGACCCGGCGGGGGGGAGCACGCGGCCTTGTTGTTGTTGCTATTACCATAACTAATCAGGCTTGCTGTTTGCCAGGACTGCCTCTGGTGCACGGCCCTTGAATTAGGGGTGACCGTTAGACCAAGAACTGAAACCATACTACGTGACTGTAAGTGACCGGGTTCTGCTGGGAGGGACTGGGGGCTTGTGTGACACGTACCCTGCAGCGTGATGAGGGTGGTCTCGCCCAGGTATTAATGGGACGGGCCTGTGGGCTTGAGTGACAGGTACCCTGTGACATGATGAGGGTGGTCTCGTCCACGTATTAATGGGACGGGCCTGGGGGCTCGAGTGACAGGTACCCTGCGGCGTGATGAGGGTGATCTCGTCCACGTATTAACAGGACGGGCCTGGGGGCTCGAGTGATGGGTACCCTGTGGCGTGATGAGGTTGGTCTCATCCAGGTTCTGGTGGGACAGGCCTGGGGGCTTGTGTGACACATACCCTGCGGGGTGATGAGGGTGGTCTCATCCAGGTACTAATGGGTTAGGCCTGGGGGCTTGTTTGACTGGTACCCTGCGGCGCGATGAGGGTGGTCTCATCAAGGTATTAATGGGGTGGGCCTGGGGACTCATGTGACAGGTACCCTGCGACGCTATGAGGGTGGTCTCGTCCAGGTTCTGGTGGGACTGGCCTGGGGGCTTGTGTGACAGGTAGCCTGCGGCGTGATGAGGTTGGTCTGGTCCAGGCTCTGGTGGGACGGGCCTGGGGACTTGTGTGACAGGTACCGTGCAGGGTGATGAGGGTGGTTTCGTCCAGGTTCTGGTGGGATAGGCCTGGGGGCTTGTGTGACAGGTTCCCTGTGGTGTGATGATGGTGGTCTCTTCGAGGCATTAATAGGGCAGAAATGGGGACTCGTGTGACAGGTACCCTGTATCGTGATGAGGGTGGTCTCATCCACATATTAATGGGACGGGCCCGGTGGCTTGTGTGACAGGTACCCTGCGGCGTGATGAGGGTGATCTTGTCCACGTATTAATGGGAGTGGCCTGGGGGCTTATGTGACAGGTACCCTGCGGCATGATGAGGGTGATCTTGTCCACATATTAATGGGACTGGCCTGGGGCTTCTGTGACAGGTACCCTGTGACACAATGAGGGTGGTCTTGTCCAGGCTGTGGCGGGACGGGCCTGGGGGCTTGTGTGACGGGTACCCTGTGGCGTGATGAGGGTGTTGTCGTCCAGGTGTTCATGGGATGGGCCTTGGGACTCGTGTGACACGTCCCTTGCAGCGTGATGAGGGTGGTCTCATCCAGATATGAATGGGATGGGCCTGGGGGCTTGAGTGACAGGTATCCTGCGGCGTGATGAGGCTAGTCTCGTCCAGGTATTAATGGGACGGTCCTGGGGGCTCGTGTGAGAGGTACCCTGCAGCTTGATGAGGGTGGTCCAGTCCAGGTATTAATGGGACTGACCTGGGGGCTCGTGTGACAGGTACCCTGCAGCGTGATGAGGGTGGTCCAGTCCAGGT